>NW_022111300.1:3339961-3361510 GCF_000313985.2 Echinops telfairi | reverse complement strand
ACTATCATGACCCCAGTTCTACCTTACAAATCCAGCTAGACCAGAGCATGCGCACTGGTACAGATAAGAGCTCTTGACACATGGAATCCAGGACAGATAAACCCTCAGGACCCATATGGGAATAGTGATACTGTGAGGGTAGGGGAAAGGGGAAGAACTGATTACAATGATTGATGTATAACCGTACCCCCCACCCCCAGGGGGATGAGCAACAGAAATGTGGGTGAAGGGAGACAGCAGTCGATGTAAGATATGAAAATAATAATTATACATTATCAAGGGTTCGTGGTAATTTATGGTGGAAGGGTGAGGGAGGGAGGGAGGAAGGGGTAAAAATGAGGAGCTGATACCAAGGGCTCAAGTAGAAAGAAAATGTTTTGAAAAGGATACTGGCAACAAATATACATTAAATGGATGTATGGATCGTTAGAAGAGCTGTAAGAGCCCCCAATAAAATGATTTTTGAAAATCATACTGATGATGGTTTTAACTTTATAAAGATAGGTTATTGATAGTCAAGCTATGACTATATAGAGATTTGCTTTCGTCATACTAAAGAGATTTTAAAATACACACGGGCAGAAATATATACGAGTACTCACTTCTATCAAGTTCATTCTGACTCATAAGTCCCTCTCAGACAGGCAGAACTTCCTCTGCATGTAGGTTTCTGAGACTGGGACTCTACGGGAGTGGCGAGCCCTGTCTGTCTCCCTCTGAACACCTAGTACTTTTGAACTGCTGACCCTGCAGTGTGCAGCCCAAGGCATAACAAACACACACCAGCTCTACTGAGATATAAATTTATAGACGGTAAACCGTATTGAATTAACGTTCTATAATTTAATGCTCTGACCCATCAAATCAGCATCACAATCAAGATAGTGGACACGCCCATCACTGTCAAGCATTTCCTCGGCTTCTTTGCCTTCCTCCCTCAGTTGTCTCCCCACACACCCGTCTCCAGGCAACTGTTGCTGGGATTTCATTCCCTGTCGTTTGTTGCTTTTTCTAGAGCTGTCCCTACATGGAGTCATGCAGCACACAGTCTTGCTTGGGTGTGTCTTCTTTCGTTCAGCATCAGTATAAATGGAAAATGTTGGATTAAATACATATATAATGACAAGACATTTTGGACTGGCAGAACACTAAATGGGACTGAAATAAGAATGGATACTTTTTTTTTTTTAACATTTTATTAGGGGCTCATACAACTGTTATCCCAATCCATACACACATCAATTGTGTAAAGCGCATTTGTACATCATTTCTCAAAACATTTTCTCTCCACTTAAACCCCCAACATTAGGTCCTCATTTTTCCCCTGCCTACCCGCTCCCCTCTCCCGCATGAGCCCTTGATAGTTTATAAATGGGTATTTTGTCATATCTTGCCCTGTCCGACGTCTCCCTTCATCCACTTTTCGGTTGTCTGTCCCCCAGGGAGGAGGTCACACACAGTTCCATGTAATCGGTTCCCTCTTTCCTACCCATTCTCCCTTTACCCTCCCTGTTTTGCCACTCACACCACTGGTCCTATAGGGCTCATCCGTCCTGGATTCCCTGTATTTTCAGTTCCTATCTGTACCAGTGTACCTCCTCTGGTCTAGCCTGACTTGCAATATCGAATTCGATTTATGGTAGTGGGAGCGGGGAGGAAACATTTAGGAACTAGAGGAAAGTTGTATTTCTCATCATTGTTACATCGCACCCTGACTGGCTCATCTCCTCCCGAGACCCCTCTGCAAGGGGATCTCCAGTGGCCTACTAATGGGCTTTGGATCTCCACTCCGCACTTCCCCCATCATTCACTATGGTAAGATTTTTTGTTCTGATGATGCCTTACACCTGATCCCTTCGACATCTCGTGGTTGCATAGACTGGTGTGCTTCTTCCATGTGGGCTTTGTTGCTTCTGAGCTAGATGGCCGCTTGATTACCTTCAAGCCTTTAAGACCCCAGACGCTATACTTTTTGATAGCCGGGCACCATCAGCTTTCTTCACCACATTTGCTTATGCACCCATTTGTCTTCAGTGATCCATTCGACACCTCAAGAATGGATACTTGAAGGCTGTTTCATTAAGCAAACATTTAGTGTGAGGTTCATGTCTGGTGCAGGCTTAGTCCCCTGCTCTTTATCCTTCCTCCCGATGTTGAAGTCCAATAAGGAGCTAAACTGAGACATCAACAAAAACAATTACAAAATAACAGTTAGAGATGAACATCGCCATAAGAAAAGTGCACACGAGACCCTGAGAGTGACCACAGGTAGAAGAAGTTATCCCAGCCAGAGAGGGTCTGCGAGCTTGTTTGTGGGCACTGACATTTTGGCAGGGCCTCAAGGAAGGCTCTAGGTGAGGAAGTGCACGTGTGAGAAGGACACCAGGTGCCGTGGTGGGGTGGGGGGCATGAGCAAAGTCCCCAGAGATGGGAAATAAAAAGAGAAGCCACCGAGATAATAGGTAACCAGATGGGAGAAATGGGAAGCAAGGCTGGAGGGTAGACCAAGGCCAGAATGTATGAGATTTTGAATACTAGGGTTGGGATTTTCGACTGTTACTTAAGCAAAGGGGCCTCATGGAAGACTGGGGATCAGGGATGCCACCAAAGCTGTGCTTCCAAATGTCAGTCTGGCAACATGGGAGAAGTGGATCTGAGTGGGGAGATAAGAGGCTGAGGGAAGGTTTTGTGGAAGAGGTTGTTGGTAGGAGCCTGGCTGAAGCCCCTGCGAGACATAATGTGAGTCTGAATAGGAGTAGACTTGGCATTGGGGTGATGAGAAACAAAGACTGCGTTGGAATTAGCAGGTGACCCCGTGGCCTGTGTTAGTTGCCAAGGGCTGCAAATACAGGCATATACACAGTGGTAACTTTGCTACCAACACAAATGTGTTTGCTAACAGTTTTGGAGACTGACAATCCATATCAGGGTCTTGACCCCGTGGATTCCTTCCTGGGTGGTCGGCCTGGATGTTCTTTGGTGACTTGGCTTGAAGATGCTTCTCAAGACATCTTGAAGATGTCTTTGCTTGTGTGTGCTTCTCTGTGTTATTTCGGTCTGTTTAGATGTCAGAAATGGTGAGGTTTCTAGAATCTGCTTTATACTGGTGTGACCTCAACAGGCAAACTGCTCTCACCGAGGCCAAACAAATTTAACCAGGTACAACTATCTCACGGCAGCAATTAGACTAGACTGTGACCACAAACCAAGCTCACTGCCAATGAGTTGATGCTGACTTCGAGTGACGCTGTATGACAGGTTCGTATAATTGCTCCTGTGAGTTTCCGAGATTGGATACAGGAGTAGAAAGCCCAGAGCGGCTGGTGGTTCTGAACTGCTGACCTTGCAGTTAGCGGCCCAATACAGAATCACTACGCCATGTGGGCTCCTCCTGGGGACCATAGCACTTTAACATGTTAACACATGAGATAAACAGTCACAGCTGTTCACTTCATGGCACCACATGGCAGTGAGGGCACATGATGATGGGCCACGGAGCCACGCGTGTCATTCTTCAAGGGCGTTGATTATAAAAAGGACCACAAGCCCTGAAGGGAGGTTGAAGAGTTCACACTTGGCATTTGGAAGTGATCGCAGGGTTGTGTCGATCATGGGGCAATCGGGACCTCGTTGTTCACCACTGTGGGAATCCACGATGAACTCCCATCCTTCTTTTGTGTGTGCCACTGAAGAGCGGACCCCTGCTCACAGTCTTGTTGAAAAGCGTCGCCTTGGAGTAAACAATCCTTGGTCCAGGTAACGCTGTATAGTTTCGAAGTGCTACCACAGCGTGCGTCTAGTTGTCATGGGTATAAGGGAGGTTGAAGAGGGGTTGGCATTCCGAAGCCCTCATTTCTATCCGAGGTAGCGGAGGCCTAGAGAAGTTGTACACTTCTCTGCCTTCATTGGGACTCGCGTGGCTACTACTGTTGTGGGTAATGGAATTAGACACCGATTGCCATCTAATTCTGATCATCCCCTATTGGGGAGAGAGTCTCAAGGAAAGCGTTGTGCGGTGCCTGGGGACTGCTGCGAGCCCTCTAAGAGTGTTTGTGAAATGAGTGGATAAAAGGCAAAACAATAACAACGACCCAACTCATAGGGCCCCTACAGGACAGGGAGATCTGCCCCTGTGCGTTTCTGTGACTGGAGCTCTTTATGGGAGTAGAAAGCCTCAGTGTTCTTCCTGGGAGCAGCTGGTGGTTTCAATCTGCTGACCTTGCAGTTAGCAGCCCAATGGATAACCCACTCCACTATAATTGCACCAATTTTTTCTTTAGTCTTCCCCCCCAAGTCTCTGCAGACATGGAACGTCTGGATAATGCATGACAGGAGCCCTGGCAGCAGAGTGGGTTACACGTGGGACAGCTACGTCAGGACTGACTGTCCCAGAGCCTCCTTGGATCTGTGCTCTGTGTGACTCTCGGCAGTTCAGGGGGAGAAAAATGATAAATGACACAGCTCTGAGGTTGTGAAGGTTCACCTCATGGAACGACCATGGATTCAGGGTTAGAAAGCTGAGCACGAACAACAGAGAGAATTACTTGAAGGCCGCCTCTGTGGCTTTGAAAAGACCGGCTTCATCTTTGTGCACGGGCCTTTGCTCGCCTCCCCCTCCCGCCCCCGTTGTTAGGAGTCAGATGCTCTGAGATCCATTTCCAGTCACGTGCGTTCTGTGTGACATGCCCAGACCACGGTGGGGGGTCTTCCTACACAGGGACACAGACCCCTCAAACTCTCCCTAAAACTCCAGTCCCACAAACCGTGCACGGGGTAGTGAGGGGTTTAATGGTGAGTCCAGCAACACAGTAGCGTAAGCCACCACAGGCCTTAAAAATCTGCTGGCCACCCTCCCTACTTCTCCTCTACCATCCTCTCCTCCCTTTTAAAAGCAAAAAACAAACAACACAAATCCTCTCCTTTTATCTTACTGAGCAGCCTCTTCCCACCCTCTTGCGACTTGTCCACATTTTCGCACTTGCAAGTGGACTGAGTAGAGGTAGCCTATACCCAAGGGAAAACTGTGTCCCTTCCGCGCAGAATGCAGGTGAGTCAAGATGTCCCTAGGCCATTGTGGAAGTATGAATTTTAAGAAAAAAAAGCATAAAACATTAAGCAATACTATATTAGCCTGGACAGTGAGGAAGTTAATTTTAGTTTTAAGATTTTGGGCCTTTCCCTCCAAGGTAGTCATAAATCAGAAAAGAAATACAAAATTTTCATTTCCATATTATGTTTTTCCCATATCATTATCTTTTAAATGAATTAGCCCAAAGGAAGAAAATGCTGCTCTCACATCTGCAGAGAAGCCCCTCCTCTCTGGCTTTTCTGTGCTTCTAAGTGACTACTTCCGACCGTCGCTGGTCACTTGGCCGTCCTGTGGTGGCTTGCACGTTGCTATGGTGCAGGAAGCGATTTCAAGTACCAGGAGGGCCCCGCATCTTGGATATGTTTTCGCAGAGTTTCCAGACGAAGACAGACTAAGAAGAGAGGCTTGGTGATCTGGTTCTGAACATGATCTAGCAACAAGCGTGTGGATTCCACCAGATCGCTCTCTAGGTTGCTTGCTTTGAGCTCGTCGTCCTGAAGGAGCAATCGTCGAAGATGGAAGGACTGGAGCCAAAGCTGCCACAATGGGCGTGAACGTGCAGGCGATGGTGAGGGTGGTGCAGGGCAAGACGTACAGCCAGAAAGCTCGTTAGAAGTAAGGCTGGTGAGACTTCGTCATATACACGTTGAACCTTATCAGGAGAGACCTGTCCCTGGAACAGAGACGTCATGCTTGGTAACGTAGATGGGGAGAGAAAGGACGGGAGATGGATGGACGGGCAGTGGCTGCATCAGTGGCCTCCCACCTAACAACGATTGGGAGGGGGCGCGGGATGGCTGTGTTTCCTTCTGCTGTGCATGTGAGGAGTCGGAACCCGCTTGATGGCACCTTGCAGCAGCAAGTGCGTGGGTCTGGTGCCTTTTGCAGAAGAATTTGGACAATTAAAAGGGCGAGGAAATCATCAAGATAGAGTGCTTTGGAGACTCTGGGAAGAAAGCTTCGGATCGTACAGCCACCACAGAGAGTCATCTTTGTGGCGAGCGTGTGAGGTCAGCCGATGTCCTCACGGTGGGATCACAGACCGTGAGTTCATTCGGGAGGGGCTGGGAAGGCAACGGCTTTCTGATTTGGCGCCCAAGGCAGCAAAGAGAGATGGAAAGTTAAGAAAGGGAACAGTGTACCCTGTATCTGGGGGAAACAGCTTTATCGCAACGATGGCCTCTCCAACAGAAGTAGGGAAGTGTGGACATGATGGCATCCTGCGTTATTCCCCCTCCAGAAAGTGGCCACACTGAGCTTAGGGCCTTCCCCCTCTCCCCCCTCCCTCCACCAGGCACAGGCTTGGGATGGGAAGTGCATCTTCCAAAGTGAGTGCGTTCCAAATTAGAATGTGGACTCATTGGCCAGGCGCCTAAATTACACTTCATCGTGCTGGACACGCCCTGCCCTCCAAGGTGACACCATTTTTGGCAATGCAAGTGTGTGCACAGAGGGGAGGTGTCCTGTTAGAGGCAACCAAGAAGTTCAACTCCCGCTCTCACCTGCAGTCGACTTGGGCTAAGCATCGCCACCGGGGCTCCTATGGTTTTCTTTAATCATCGTCTTAGGGGATGGGATCGGGGAATTGCTCTTTCCTTCGGCTCAGAGTGGCAATAGGTTTTCTCCAATTGTGGGGAAAAGTCCTACCCATTACCCCGTGTGCTCAGGCCAGACTACTGAGAAGTAGGGATTTTTGCTTTTGAAATCGAAGCCTCCATCTGCTTGGATAAGGAAGTTCACTCAAGAGGTAATGGAAAAGTAGTAAGCAAATGACAGTTATCGTTTCCTCAGCCAACATAACCTTTATACGGGAAACAGTCTCTTAAAAACCCACGTGGACTCTTAGCTGCCAATATTCTGTTAGCTGTCAAGTGAGTTAACGGTTTGTACCACGGGGGCTCAGCAACATGTCTTCAGTCAGAGAGAGGATTTAATATGCGTGATGTAGTTGAAGAGAAAAAAAAATGCAATTCTGATCTGTATGTTTGCCACATAGTTTACTTTAAGGGGCAAGGAGCCCTGGCCCTGGTATCTGTGTGCGGGGACTTTTCTAGGCTTGCATTGGCAGGAACCTTAGGAGTCCATCTCCGCAAAACGCAAAAATGTGCTTTATGATCGCTTCTCAGCCTTTTGGCTAAGATCAAGTGCAGTAAAAATGTTCTTTATGGATGCACACAGTTTCAAAGGACCAACTTTTATTGCCTGAGAAACAAAGTGCATTCGAATGGGAAGTACTCTTTGGTGCAGAATAGATTGCTCAACAACTTACATAGTTCTGAAATCTCTGATTTCCACTCATGTGACTTCTACCCCCTGACTTTATTTACTTTTGGCAAAATGTCGCTTCCGTAAAAAGCTCACTTATATAGTAAAGGGGAAAAAAGTTTATCACCGTAGTTTCCAGCAAATTAGTCCATGTCTTGTCGATTTAGAACAAACGGTCCAGCGAGTCTTATAGCTGGGGGGAGCTGCTGCTCTGAGGGGAAACCAGGCCCAGCAGGAAGGCGGCTGAACATCAGTGCCCAGGTGTGCTTCCTGGGAGCTCCCTGAAACTTGACGAGCCAACTCTCCACAAGTAAGAGCGAGTTCTGTCTCCTATGGTAGGCAGTATTTCTCCAGTCCATGACTGCACGCAGCGTGAGGGGAGTGCCCTTCTTTCTAGCGCACATCCCTAGTCTCTCAACCCCATTTCAGCTGCTGTTGTGGAACCAACTACACGCGAGGCAAGAAGCAAGAGGAGTTGATTCCAGGTGTTTGGGGACTGGCCCAGGAAGGCGTGCGCTGGAGAGCCTTGTTCTTGGGAGAAATCCAGGGCAAACCGTGTTGCCACAGGCACTGGGATTTCTACTTCGGCAGAGTTTCACTAGTCTGTCTTAGAATCAAATCCAAGTGAATAGCAAGTATAGGGGGAAGGCCCTTACCTGTGGGGCTGATGATTAAATGACGCCCACCAGCGATGGCTGGTAATTTTCAGGCAATTCACTCGTAGTTCTAGGAAGGGGTGGGGGGGGGAGAGGAGGTGTCCGTGGATGTGGGATAGAAATCACGTGGTGACCTGATGTGTGCTCTGTCATTGTCCCCTGACAGTCTGAATCTCTGGGTCAGCACTGTCCAATGGAACTTTCTGTTAGCATAGGTTCTGAATCTACACGGTGCAGTAGTCACTAGCCCACATGGCTTCGAACCACTTGAAATATGGCTCCTGAAACGGCAGATCAATTGTTAGTTTTATTTAGCCTCACTTAATTTGAATGTGGCGATTGGCAGCTGTGTTGCACAGCGCAGGGTAGCTTTGCGCTTCCTGTCCGGCTCCTCCACTCATCGTGACCTGAGGAACCCAGAACTTTGTCTGGTTCTAGGAAAACTCAGGAATTCACACCTGCTCAGGGTTAGGCAGCAGGACTCTGGGGGTTTGGGTATGGACATTGGACTCCCCAAAACCTTGTCAAAAAAGTAGACCTAGTATCATTAGTTAATTAACTTGTTAAGCAACTAATTATTCATTAACCAACGTGAGTAGTTGATTGTAATTATTTATTGAGCACCTACAATGGGTTACAATGGGGATGCTAAACAATGGGGGATGCAGTAGTGAATAAAGCCAATAGGAATTCTTGCCCTAAGGGGGTGGGAGCAGGTCGATCTGGCAGGGAGGAGGGATATTGAACTGCAAATACAAATGGGTTGAAGCAGGTTATGGAAGAGGGCTCAGCTGGAGTCAGTAGGAAGGTGCCCATGTGAGGGTGATGTCAAATGGGGGCACAGCCCCCTTACTGTCTTCTGTTTAAACAGGGACATTGGCAGTCATGAGGTCACTGAGACTTAGTGACATAGTGGTTACTCATTGGGATGCCATTCATAAAGTCAGCAGTTCAAACTCACCAGCTCTTCCTTGGGAGACAGACCCAACTTTCTACTCCCCTAAAGAGATACAGTCTGGGAAACTCACAGGGGCGGTTCTACCCTGGCCTCTAGGGTCACTATGAGTTGGCATAGATCAATGACACTGAGTTTTTGTTGTTGCTGCTGTTATTTTCTCTTCTCATCAGCATTTCCTGGGCCTCTTTGGAACCTCTTCAGAGGCAGAGCTCTTCAACATGCTGAATCCTTGTACAGAGCAACCGGGGACTTCCGAGGGATAGAAATGAGGTGGGGAGAGGAGGTGAGGGCAGCCCATGACCATAGCCCCCAGGGGCCTCCAGCGGGGCAGAGGGGCAGCTCATCATGGAACAGGGTGTCAGAAAACAGGGCCCCAGCCAAGGCTGCAGCAGAGCTGACCCACCAGCACCAGCACCAGCACCAACTTCTTGGTTCCTTTGACTCCCCTGCTCTGGGCTTGGCCTTGGGTGCAAATGACACCTTGCTGGGTTATATACTCAGCTGGGCTATATACTCAGCCCAGAGGCCCCGGTGCAGCCAGACTCCTATGAGATGCACCCCCCACATTTTGGGGGTGGAGGATTCCCCTCAGGGCACTGTTCTCACTCATACTTGAGGATTACGTGGGAGCTTTTGAATCGGGGGATTTGGGAAAGGTACTGAGGCCCCAGCATCCATCTCCTGACCAATTCAATTAGAATCGGGAACAATGGCCAATGCAATTGTAGAAAATTCCCTGCAGTGCTCTGGGTGGAGGGGAAGGTTTACGGCCCACCTGGTTGCCCCTCACCATCTGGGGGCCCTCTGACTGGCTCCTATGGAGGCTGGGGTCATCTCATCACACACCCCTGTCCCACATTGAGGCCTGAGGCCTGGCGGCTCTCAGATCCGGAGGCTCCGTGGTCAGTGGTCCCACATGGAATGTGTGGGGAAGGTCTCTTCTTGTGACCCTTTCCCACGGCCAGAAAGGGGCCCCTGATAGCTTCCAGCTGTCCTGCTGCCAGCACGGCCTCCAGCACAGGCTGGACTGAAAACTGTGTTAGGAACGCTGTCAAGCAGGAAATAACCGCAGCATGGTCAGGGCAGGCGTGGAGGGGGCAGGCACAAGGGGGAGCTTCCCAAGGATGAGCAGCCTCCAGAGCATAATTGCCCTTAATGCAAAAGAGAATAGCGAGTGTTGAAAAAGCAAGGCCTTTCTCCTCAGTCCTGCAGCTAGGGGTGTGTGTGGGGGGGTGCTACCCTCCACCCTCCGCCTTGACACGGCCCAGGAGTGTGTGCTCTGAACTTGACGTCCACTTGACAGGGGCTTCATCGAGGCGCTCCTCTACTGGCCGATGCAGAAAAGCCAGGGGCGCACACATTTCACGTTTCGGAGAGTACGCATTTTTCTAGCATTATGGCCTCCTTGCATCTGCAGAAACAATGAGGAGGGATTTTTTTCCTTCCCTTTTTTTAGGGCCACACAGGAAGATGACTTACTCCCCCAGCTCTGATGCCCTCCCGGGGACATCTCTCCTGCCCACGTGGTTGTGTCGTTTCGGCACCTGCCTTCGCAGAGGTGCAAAGGAAACCGGCACAAGTGTGCGGGAGAGGGAATGAGAGACCGACAAATCTAGAAGGAGGATCTTCGTGTCCTCCCAGCACACACGCACATGCGAGAACAGCCCTTGCTTTCCTGTCTGACGTACTGGGCTCGCTCTTCAGTTTTCCTTTAAAAGGGTTCCCACCAGAGTTTCCTAAAATCCTAATGCCCACATCCCACCCCGGACCAATCAAATGGGAGCCTCGGATGTGGACACCCAGGGGTTGATGTGTTTTGCCAGCTCGCTGGGAGGCCCGGAGAGGGACAGACACCCTTGGCTGCTGTTCAAGTCCCCTCGGGAGAAACACCTGGTGATCTCCCCTGCAAGGCCCCGGGAAGCCCCGTGGAGCACAGTTCTACTCGGACATACCCCGGGCCGCCTCAAGTCAAGAGTTCACTCAAACGCAAATGGCTGCTGCCTTTCCTGCACAGCCCAGTCTGCGAAGTACGGTCTCCAAGGATGAGCCGGAACCGTGACAGTGAAGAGTGAGAAACCCAACACGCCCGGCCGGCGTGGTACCTGCTGGCAAGGCCCTCTGGGGACTCTAGAGGGACCCCACCAGCTGTCTCAGCAGGGTGCGTCCTTAGCATTTGAGGTTTCGCCTGTCATGGTTTTGACTCGAGGAAGAAGCCAAGGGCGAGCTACATCTGTCATTTATCATTTCTCCTAGCACTGTCCCTTTGACTCTCACCTGCCAGAGGCCGGCACTTGAGCTGGAGTCCCTGGGCCGCTCCCGAGGCCTCTCTGCAGGCCTCCTGCCCGGCTGCAGCTCCGCGGTGCTGGCCAGCCAGCTCCTCACAAGCCAAGTCGCACTCAGGAACCCTCAGGAAGTGATACAAAGCCCGATTCTCTTTGGGAACTGGTCCCAAATGCAGGCCAGCTGTTAACAAACAAAGAGGCTCCGGAGAGGGGCTGTGCTGAGCCGGGGAGCAGGAGCTTAGGGCTGATTACAGACGGCCTGACCCGGGGACTCTGAGTTGGGTCTCAATTCTGTGCAGGGCCCACGGGGGTGGGGTGGGGGAGTTGTACTTAAGGGAAGGCCTGGGAGGTTCCCCAGTGTGGGAAAATCCACAAAAGGGGGAAGTATTACCTCTAACCCCCACTTCCAACATTGACGCCTTTCACCAACCAGGAAATTCCAGGAACATGTATTTTATTTTGTTTTTTAAAAAAATGATCCCAATACTGCCACCTAATTCCTATTGTTAGCAATGTGGACTGGGCCATATTTCTTGAAAGATCTGGACGCCCACAGTGTAAGGCTTGGAGGCTTCTTCCTTGGCCAGTGTTGGTAAAGGAAGTCTGAGAGATGAGAGTGTGGACGCTGTGGGAGCCCAGAGTTTCAGGGACATCAGACTGTAAAACATACAGTAATACACAATCAAACAACCCTGCGTTCCACCTGAAAAACTCTCCCCATCATAGAAAAGAAGTGTGTGGGTGGATGAGCAGCTCAGTGTGTGTGTGTATGTGTGTGTGTGTGTGTGTGTATGTGTGTGTGTGTGTGTGAGAGAGAGAGAGAAAATGTCCAAATGAAATGGAATGGCGCTGGCTGCACCCCACGGCGAGGAGAATGACAGTCACAGAACAGTCACGCAGTTAAAAGAGCAACCGTTTGCTATATGTCTGCCCACAGTAAATAAAATAAGCACCCTCACTAGTGGAGCCATGTCTTCCCCAGCTGCCTGGTTCCCTGACCACCAGTAGGGAGCCAGGTGCACGGGCACCTGCAAGAGGGAAGACCATGGCCAGGGCCTGTGCTCCAAGCCCCTCCCTGATCTGATTTCTGCCAGACTCCAGAACCCAGTCTTTCCTTCTAGGGCTGCCTGCGGAAAGGACGCAGCCCCCTGCTCGACCGAGCCCTCTTCATAGAGGTCCACAGCCAATGCCAAAATGCTGCCCTTGTCTTCCGCAGGTACCGCGTGAACTTCAGACCCAGGTATGTCACTAAATACAAGACAGTGACACAATTGGCATGGAGATGCTGCCCCGGGTTTAGAGGGGGAGACTGCCAAGAAGGTCCCAGGAGTCCTGGGAAGACCCCCTATCCTACGCCTGCTCAGCCTCGAAACAGCATGAAGAAAGCTGCAGGTAACTAATTTATGTATAGCTTGTTAGGTAGGGATCATGGAACCTGGGTGGTACTGTGTGTAAAAAAACTGCAAGGTCAGTGGTTCAAACCTACCAGCTGCTCTTTTAGAGAAAGATGGGGCTGGCTGCTCTAGTAGTTTTACAGCTTCAAAACCCTATGTGGGGACGGTGTAAGTCAGAAGCAACTCGGAGGGGGGAGGTTTATGGCTGGACCTTGGAATTAGTCCCGGAGCCCCTGGGTGGTGCAAGCTCTTAGGCTCCTTATTCAGCTAGAGTTCATGGTTTTGCCAACCTGAACGCACCACGGAAGAAATGTCTGGAGATCGACTTTGAAAAATCAGCCCTGGAAAACTTTACAGAGCACAGATTGACTCGGCCGCATCTGGGCTTGCTGATAGGAATACAAGTGCTTAGCTGTGGACACCATTACTACTCCCAGGGCTCCTTCAAAAATAGGACTCCTGGTTCTCAGCATCGCGTTTCCCAAGGCCGTTGAGTAAACACATCTGCGCCTGCCAGAGACACATGTGGCAGGCACATTTCTTTGCCGGAGCAGTAGCAACTGGAGGCACACTCTTGTAAATAATTGCTTTGTTCGGCCGGCTTGGTGAGGAAGCCAATGACTTAGAAGTCAGCCCGGGAAACGCTTGTGGTTTCAGACTTGTGTGACCTGGCCACCCAGACGTTAGGCAACTCGAGTGTCATGATGACTTGTCTCCTTTCTCATCACTTTCATCTGAGTTTACGGGAGTTAAGATGGGCTTTTGAAAAGTAGGCCGCTTGGAATCATTCTCACTCTGTTCTGGATGGGATATTTGTAAAGTAAATCCCGCAGTGAGAGCATCCGTTCAGGTTGGTCTTAATTGTGTTTCTGAAACCTACTTTAAAAAAAAATCATTTTATTAGGGGCTCATACAACTCATCACAATCTGTACATACGTCATCTGTGTCCAGCACTTTAGTACATATGTTGACTTCATCATTTTCACAACACCTGCTTTCCACTTGAGCCCCTGGTGTCAGCTCATTTTCCCCCTCCCTCCCCACTCCCCCAACCCCCGATAATTTATAATTTATTATTATTTTATCATATCTTACCCCATCCCACGTCTCCCTCACCCACTTCTCCGCTGTCCGTCCCCCAGGGTGGAGGCCACATGTTGACCTTGTCCTCTGTTCTCCCTCTGAAACCTACTTTTGAAGTGAAGTAAGACCAACACAATGAGTAGCTAAGGAAGCAAGTAGAGTTCGTGCTTCGCACACATCTCTGCTTTTGAATGTAGCGTGGAACCCTGGTGGTGTCGTGGTTACACAGTGGGCTGCGATCTGCATGATCGGCAGTTGGAAACCACCAGCAGCTCCTTGGGAGAAAGACGGGGCCTTCCACTCCCACAAAGTTACAGTTTCAGAAACCCACAGGGGGCCGCTATGAGTCCGCATTGATTCGTGGGCGTGAGAGAATTGATCAAAAGCGTTACTTTTCCGAATCTGAGCATTTTAGCTTTCTGCTTTCATCACCTTTCTCTTCTCTTTTTAAACAGTCGCAGTAAATACAGCCTAGACGTGAAAAAAAAAGAAAGAAAGAAAATAGTTGTTTAATGGGTCTTTAAATGACTATAGTTCCCATGAGGCATTTTCTTCAATTTAGAAGTTGATAGTGTTTCCCAACCTAGTCTAGAAAATAGAATTCAGAATACTTTTCATAATTTAAAAGTCATGCCTATAATCTGAAATGTTTGTGAAATGTAGGAGAATTGGTTTTGCTTTTAAAAGACAAACCCAGACAAGGTATACAATAAATTGGATAAGTTCCGTTGGTTGGCGTTAGGTGTGGCCGCCACTTCCGATGCATCGTGAGCCCATGTGGAACGGAGTGAAACCCTCTCCGTCCTGCACCAGCCTCACCATGTTGTTAGGTGTGAACCCATTGTTGCAACCACTGTGTCTACCCACCTCACTGAGGGCCTTCTTGTTCACTGACCCCCTACTTTACCTGTTGGTAGGGATTGGTCTCTCGTGATCACATGTCCAACGTTCCTAAGACTAAGCCCCACCATCCTCACTGCTAAGGGGCACACTGGTTAGGCTTCTGTCCTACCCACTGCCATCAAGTTGAGTTCCATTGCTAACAACCCTATAGGACAGTGCAGAGCTGCCCCTTTGGGTTTCTGAGACTAACTCTTTACAGGGGTGGAAAGATTCATTTCTCTCCCTCCGAGGGACTGGTGGCATCAAACTGCTGACCTTGCAGTTAGCAGCCCAATAGGTAACCCACTACACCACCAGGGCTCCTCGGTGGGTGTGTTGACTCCTATTAGCTTATGAGAATCATTGGGGAAAGTGGGAGCCCAGGTGGCACACTGTTTACACACTGGGCTGCCAGCCACAGGTCAGCAGTGTGAACACACCAGTCGCGTTACAGGTAAAAGAAGAAGATTCTGGATCTCGTAGAGATTTACAGCTTTGGGACCCTTAGGGAACAGCTCTCCTCTTCCCGTTGGGATCCCTGAGTCAGATTGACTGGAAGGCACCGGGGGATTTCAATCAGTGGTGCTTTGCCACTAATCCAGTGTTGGAGGTCTGAACTCACCCAGTTGCGCCCAGGAAGCAATGCCTGATGCTCTGCTTCTGTAAACGTTTGCTGCTGTTACGTGCTGCTCGGTCAGTTGTGACCACAGCGACCGACCGTAAACACAGCAGGAAGAACCCCTGCCCGGTCTGCCCCGTCCTCACAGGGGCTCCGTGCCTGAGACTGTTGCCGCAGCCACTGTGTCAGTGCATCTCATAGAGGACCGTGCCTTTCTCTCTGCCCTCCACTTTACCAAGCAGGATGTCCTTCTCCAGGGACTGGTCTCCCCTGACAACATGTCCACAGTCGGTAAGTTAATGTCTCCTCATCCTCGCCACTCAGGAGCTCTCCGGCCGGGCTTCTTCCTAGATCCACTTGCCTGTCTTTTTGGCAGTCCCTGGTACTTTCAGCAGTCTTCCCCAGCTTCGCAATTCAAATGCCCCAATTCTTCTTCCGTCTTCCTTATTCAGTGCCCAGCGTTCCCAGGCACGTGAGGCCACGGAGAAGACCATGGCTTGCTTGGGTCAATTGAGGACCGTGGTCCTCAACGTGGCATCCTTGTAAAGGTTACTGCCAAGAAAATCCCAAGGGGCTCAGTCCCACTCTGTGCAGCCTGGCGTGGCCATGGGTTGGTGTTGATTTCCCAGCAATGAGTACTATTAAAAACCGCCATCCCCACAAGTACTTCTCATTTTTCACTCCCCAGAGGTAGTGACTTTAAACCTTTCAGATCTTTTGAAATTGACCTCCGTTTTGGAAGTTGAAGATTTTACTCTTTTATCTATTCCTCAACGTGCTGCTCCTAGACCCCACCCTTCCTACAGTTTACATCATACGCTTACTGATAGTATTCAGTGTGTACATGGTAAAAACAGTGCAGTTGATGTTTACAGCTGAGCTAGCCTCTGAATACTGTTCCTTTTCTACATAGCTTTCAACATTTTTTTTCTCCAGAGTTAATACTTACCTTACCTTTTCCTTCACTTTGGTTTCTGTGTGTTTGTGTTGCTATCGACCCAAACCCTCCTCAGGCAAATCTCCATGTATTGTCCTGTAGGCCAGACACACCAGGTTCATCTTCCTGGAGAAATCTCTTCCAGAACCTTCCCATAGGCCCGAGCTGAGCTGGCCAGGCCTCCTGCTTTGGTTCATGTCTGCCATCCTGGGATACAAGCTGGTCTTCTTTCTCCTATTGGATTCTGTTTCTGGTAACATTTCCACCAGCCTTCCCCCCCCCGCCCCCCCCCACACATTCTTTCTCAGTGTACTCTGGTGTTCTGGTAGATCTCATCTTCCAGCAGCTTAACTTCTTGAGAAGATGCCATGAAGGGAAGACATAAGCTTTTTTTTTTTCTCCTCTTCAATGGATTTTATAGGCTGGAAATCTTTTCAAAATTCTAGGTTGGAAATAACTTTTCCTTCAGGATTTTGAAAGCATGGTTCGGTTTTCTCCTAGCTGCCGAGCTGCCACTGGAAAAGTCCACAACCCTTCTGCCTCCTGACCCGTGTGTCGCCGGTTGTCTGCTTTCAGTCCTTCCTTTTAGTGGGATTTCGGGAGGCAGGGAAAGGAACTGCTTCTCCTCAACCCACTGTCATTATAAAGAACATACTGCTCCTAGAACTTGGGTTTGCACTTACGCATCTAGTAGGAAAGGTTTCATGACAATCTAGAATATCGTTTCATAAGGAGCCCTTGGTGCTTTCAATTAAGCATCGGTCTGCTAACCTTAGGGTTGGCAGTTCAAACCCACCAGCTTCACTGTGGGAGAAAGAGGAAGCTTATCTGCTCCCATAAAGATCACAGCCACAGAAACCCCACTGAGAGTCACGATGAGTCAGAGGAAGAGGAGGCGCTCTATCTTGGTGAAGAGTTGCAGTCTCAGAAACCCAAAGGGCAGTCCTGCAGGGTCACAGTTGGATTCAGAGAGTAGGATTGTCTGAACACGCTGTAGTTTAAGCAGTCCTGTGCTAATAGGCACTTGGGTTGTATACAATTTTTCACTATTCTAAATAATATTCTATTTTTTTTAATTTAATTTATTTATTTTTTAACATTTTATTAGGGGCTCATACAACTGTTATCCCAATCCATACACACATCAATTGTATAAAGCGCATTTGTACATCATTCTCAAAACATTTTCTCTCCACTTAAACCCCCGACATTAGGTCCTCATTTTTCCTCTCCCTCCCCACTCCCTCTCTAAATAATATTCTAATAAAGAGCTTTCTGATGATATTTGTCGCCTTCCTTCTTATCACTTACTGGAAGGAGCCCTGGTGTCACAGAGGGTTAGTCATTGGGCTGGTCGCCGTGGGGTCAGCAGTTTAAACCCAGCAGACACTTCGGTAGAAAAAGGCGAGGCTGTTTCAGTGCAGACGCACAGCCTCGGAAACCCACAGGGCAGTTCTGCTCTGTCCTACAGGGCAGCGAAGGGTCAGCATGGAATGCACTCGATGGCCGCGACTTTGGCTTTGTGAGTGGTTTATGAGAGAAGCATCGACCTCTGTGCCTGATTGCCCCCCCCCACCTTACTGCCCTTAGTTTTTTGTTTCCCTTTGTCCAGAACAATGTGCTGTGTGTACATGACCCAGCATTTGTTTTCTTCGTCTA
Source organism: Echinops telfairi (assembly GCF_000313985.2). Classification (NCBI taxonomy): domain Eukaryota; kingdom Metazoa; phylum Chordata; class Mammalia; order Afrosoricida; family Tenrecidae; genus Echinops; species Echinops telfairi. The sequence goes on along the minus strand of NW_022111300.1, from coordinate 3,343,685 downwards.
GCTTCTTGAGCTGGAACAACTTTTCAGGAGGCAAATGGGATGTTATTTCTAGTTCTCTGGAGGGAAAGGATGGCATTGGGGGTCTAGACCTCTGAATTTCAGCTTGGATTTTACCACTAAGTTGACATTAGCCGTGGTTATGATCTTGTGCAACAGTTTAGAGGAGGAATGAATATTTGACACAAATGCTGGTGGTGTTCTAAATTTGCATCTAGTACTTGCCATCACGCAGTTGTGGATTTCAGTTCATTCTGATCAGGTTTGTGTTGGTCTTTTCCACTTTACACGATTCATCTCCGTATAGTCTTCAGACCAGTCAACCTTGACCCCTTGTCTGTACTCTTATATTCCTCTAAGTGCATGGTTTGCTGGTTAGTCCCCTAATGCTGTAGATTTTGGTAGCTTCCTTTTTGTTTCTGTATTTCTATATCTATCCATTTATTTTCATTTATTATTATCATTTTATAACATATTTTCTTTTCTTTGAGACTGCTTTCTTGGGGGCATATTTCTCAAAGTAGTGTTATAAAAAAAAGTGACTGTGTTCTCTATCCATATTCATGTACACGTGCCATATGTAAGGATGTATATGGATATGGTCAGGGCGATACTCGTAAAGCCAGTGGCTTTATCTCCCCTTTGCTTTAGTTTCCCCATCTACATAAGAAGGCTAAACAATGGCGGTGGCTTTTTAAAGCCTAGAGAAGCTCATAGAAGCTACCAATAACATCCAGGAATTGCTTCAAGGATAGCTTGGTGCTCATATGATATCGTGTCATCCAACAATTAATGGGTGGACCCTGCTAACGTGGCATCTTGTGGTTTTGCAGTGTTCAGTCAACCAGTGGGGTGTGACTGCATTTCACCAGTGTGGGAAGCGTTGCATACACAGGACAAAGCAGATAAAGAATGTTTCCTTTTAGGGAGAAAGGAACCGTTGAGTATCTACTATGTGTTCTGTAAGTCTCTTAGTAACCCTAAGAGGGAAGTTAGACTTCCATTTTACATATGAGGGAATTAGAGTTCACAGAGTTAATGAACTTGCTCAAGAGTAGACAATAAACAGAGCTGGAATGAAAGTGGAGGTCTATTTGACTCCAAATCCCACACGGTTTTCCACTTGAACACAACCATTGTCGACCATTAGGTGATAGGAGCACTAATGAAGAGTAGTCTGTACCTCGTTTATTGTCTTTGCAGAAACTATCTAAAGGAAGAGAGTGTTAAGTTATGTCCAATTCTTTCTTTACAACAGATAATGAACCAAAGCAAACCCCAGGGCCCAAGAGGACTTTGTCACCAGCTCATGCAGCAGAACCTGGTGGGGCAGTAGATCCGAAACAAGGACCTCAGGAACTTCAGGAGAAGAAAATCCAGGCGCTTGAGGAGAAGGTCCTCCGCCTCACCAGGACGGTTCTTGACCTTCAGTCTTCTCTTGCTGGAGTCAACGAAAACCTCAAACACGCCGCCCAAGACGATGCCAGTAAACCGCTGGCTCCGTGGCTCAGCACCTTGCATCCACAGCCGGCACCGGATGGTACCGTTGATGGAGACCCAGAAACGGGTCAGCTTCCTGACAACGACAACAACAAGGAGTCTGGCGTGAAGGCCATCCAGTCCGAATTGGCCGAAGTCAAAGATGTCCTGAAGACCAAGAGCGACAAGCTGGAAGAGCTGGATGGGAAAGTGAAGGGCTATGAAGGGCAGCTCAAACAGCTCCAAGAGGCTGCTCAAGGCCCGACAGTGACCATGACGACCAACGAGCTCTACCAAGCCTATGTGGACAGTAAGATGGACGCCCTGAGGGAGGAGCTCATGGAGGGCATGGACAGAAAGCTGGCCGACTTGAAGAACACGTGTGAGTACAAGCTGGTTGGTCTCCAGCAGCAGTGTGATGACTACGGGAGCAGCTACCTGGGTGTTCTAGAGCTTATCGCCGAGAAGGAAACAAACTTGAGAAAAGAAATAAATGAACTCCGAGCTCAGCTACCGGACCCTTCAGTCCAGTCCAGTCGAGAAAAGAACGAGGACTTTGGTCAACAGATCCAGACACTGAATCAGAAAATTGAGAGCGTTGCGGAAGCCACCAGAATGCTGAACGGGCGACTGGACAACGAGTTTGATCACCTAATGGTGCCCGAACCAGAGGTGGACTTTGATGCAAGATGGACCGAGCTAGATGCAAGGATCAATGTGACAGAGAAGAATGCGGAAGAACATTGCTTTTACATTGAGGAAACCCTTCGGGGCACCATTAATGGAGAAGTAGATGAGCTGAAACAACTTCTTGACCAGAAAATACAGTCCCTGGAAGACCGGCTGGGTAGTGTCCTCCTGGACATTGCCAATACCACGGATTCAGAATTCACCCCCTTGGGCTCAGCCCTCCCAGGTGTGCTGGGCTCAGGGAATGAACAGGTGATGATGGAGTTAGGGCGCTTGAAGGACAAAGTTCAAGTTGTTGAGGATATTTGCCTGCAGAGCTTCCAAGGGGAACCTCGCGGGATAGAAGATACTTTACCAGAGGGGGAAGGTGACCCAAGGGGTGACAATTCCAGGCTCTTGAAATCTTTCAATGACACACTGCACAGGAAGTTCCAGGAAACCGAACGCAGCATCCAGAAGCTGCAACAGGATTTTCGTTTCCTTTTTTCTCAACTCAACCACACACAAGATGATGTGAATCTTCTTCAGAGAGAGATGAGCAGTTGTAGAGAAGGGAAACGCTCCGAAAGGGGTGGCTTCACGCAGGGGCCAGAGCCAAAGAGGACAGGTGAGATTCTCCCGGCTCTACAGGACCCGACGGCGCCTTGCTGCAGCCACCTGGCCGAGAGGCTGCAGGGTCTGCAGCGCCAGGTCCTTGCCGGCCTGGATGCTTGTAAAGAACACACTCGGGGGGTCCAGACGGACGTCTCCACGATTGAGGGCCGGCTGTCTCAGGTGGAGAAAACGTGTAACAAGCTGGACTCGATCTCGGGAAGTCTTCACAGGATCAAGGAGGGGCTCAGCAGACACGTCAGTAGCCTGTGGAGCTGCGTGAGGCAGGTGAATGGCACCCTCCGGGCACATTCCAGAGACATTTCTGGCCTGAAGCATTCCGTCCAGCAGTTCTACAGCCACGTTTTCCAGATTTCCACTGACCTGCAAGATCTGGTCAAATTCCAACCATCTGCAAGTAAGTAGACCTTCCCCGTTCCATTTCTTGTATTTGTTTCCGGCACGTGAGCACATCCGGCCAGGTTTTGGGTGGTTTGTGGAATTCACTAAACTGAGGGGTATCTAAGGTGTGGTCCATGGATCGTGCCAGTTTGGGAATAGTTGCTGGGTAGCAAAGAGACCAATATTGACACAGAAAGTGAACATTTAGAAACTTTTAAAATAAGTTGTGAGCCCTTGGGTGTGCAAATAGTTAATCTGCTCAGCTGTTAAGGTTCTGGCTCAAGTCCACCCAAAGGTGCTCAGAAGCAAGTCCTTGTGACTTTCTTTCTAAGCCATCAGCCATTACAACCCCCTGGGGTCTCTGGGAGTTGGGCTCCGCGTCAGCTGCTTTTACAAGAGTGTATGTCCGTGAGCGTCCGGGCAAATGCTCTGTGTGTTCTGCATGTCTGTGAACATCTGGGCACATGCTCTGTGTGTTCTACTGCTTTTACAAGACTGTATATCCGTGAGTGTCCGGGCACATGCTCTGTGTGTGTTCTACTGCTTTTACAAGACTGTATATCCG
>NW_022111300.1:3256922-3339678 GCF_000313985.2 Echinops telfairi | reverse complement strand
GTGAGTGTCCGGGCACATGCTCTGTGTGTGTTCTACTGCTTTTACAAGACTGTATATCCGTGAGTGTCCGGGCACATGCTCTGTGTGTTCTGCATGTCCGTGAGTGTCCGGGCACATGCTCTGTGTGTTCTACTGCTTTTACAAGACTGTATATCCGTGAGCATCCGGGTACATGCTCTGTGTGTGTTCTACCAAAGCACTGGTCAGCAGCTTTTGAGGAACACTGGTCCTCGATCGCCCACAGGCTGAAAACTACTGCTCTACCGCCTCCGCTTCGAGTTTCGGTCCAAGTTTTGGCATAACGAGTTGAGGCCCTGGGTAGTGTTGCCTCTTCTTCTACTAGGGAGCTTCCCCGTGCGCTTCTCCCTGTGCCTCACCTGGTGTGTGCTTGTGTTATTTGTCATCGGTGTCATCGCCATCTTTGGGCCACCTCCCATTCCCTGAGATGTAGGTGATGCAGACGATGGCGGGGCCATTGTTGTCCGAGTCTTTCCCAGAGACAGACTGAAGAGCAGTTACCCTCCACGTGCGTCTGACTTAAGCCAGACACGGATTTGTCTGAGAAGACCTGTGCTCCGTGGGGTTTTCAGTGGCTGGTTTTTCAGCAGCGAATCACCAGTTCTTTTTCTCCGGCACCTCTGGGTGGACTTGAACCCCTCACCTCTCTGGTGGCAGCTGAGTGTAGTAACCATTTGCATCACGCTGGCACTCCAAGGCACAGACAGGACCATGGATAAAGGCAGTGTAGGGTCAGTAGCCGTTTAAAGCTTCATAATGCTCATGTCCAAGAAACGTATACATTGTGCTCCAAATAATGCTTTCTGTGCATTTGATATTCAAGTATTTTCTGAATGAAGGAATGAGCAGCTCCTTTATACTTTTGAATCATATGTTCAATCATATTGATGGCTTTGTGACTTGAGGGTAAATACGTCAGCTGTGAAGGACAGAACTTTGGACCAGATTCTTACTTAGCCTCAAAAAGGAGATCGCCCTTTCCAGCTGCAAGCGGGGGGTAAGGGGAACAAGAAGGGGGATTTGATCTATTGAGCATTTTCTACGTGTCAGACCCCCTGGGTTATCGTGCTTGGCTGCTCACGGACTGCAAGATGGGACGTCAGTCCATCCACAGGCAGCCACATCGGGGACACCTGGTCTCTGGCCCCCCAGCAGCCTCGTAGGGAGGGCACAGTGTGCCCCGGGGGTGGGGGTGGGGCAGAGTGTCCATGGTCCCTGGCTGACAGAGGCCTGGAGCTGGGAGGGGCCCAGGCCGCTCTGGGCCTTTCACTCCAGCCTCCCTTTCTTGGTATCTGCCAGAGTTGAACGCAAACTTCTTTAAGCCACAAGGATGTGTCTCCAGCGGGCAGGTGCCCCAAAGGAAGCCACTTCTGACCTTCCCTCTCCTTGCTTTCTGGTCATCTGCCGCCTGTATCGCTTCTTCCACTTTATTCAGCGCCGATGACAGAAGTCCTTACAAGTTGAGCGGAGAAGCCACATGAGCCCATGGGTTTTTAAATGCAGGCCCTTACTGAGACATGAAACCCAAGGCCAGGTGTGTGAGAAACAGACGTCTCTTGGCCTGACTGGGGAGGTCTGGTCATGTGCCAGCCCTCGGGACGGGTGCTGAGGGCCCAGACAGTCCAGTGGGAAACGCTCTGGGTGTCCCTGGAGCCCAGGACCGATCTTGCCAAGCAGGAATTGCCCAGGCTGAGCAGGAACTGGCCTCTGACCTCCGCCACACTATTTATAATCCTCCCCTGCCCTTCCGGGGTCACCCCACTCCTCTATCTCTGGAATGTTGTGTACAGGTCACAAGACATGGCACGGTTATCTTTCATGGGGACAGTGCTGTTGTGCTTTCTAACAATGGACAGAACCAGCTATTTCCAGTTCGCAACTCCCAGGCAGGGGGAGACGCTGTGCGAACTCTCTTGCCTCTCTTCTGGTAGGAGGTGGAGGTGAACGTGTGAAAGAGAATGTGGCTTTCAAAGGATTATCCTTGGGGAATGAGCTCATTTCGAGTGTGGAATGCTTGGAACTCTGAGTGCTTTCCATCCTTGCCCAGCATCTGGGGATCGGAGTGTCAGCGATCCAGGCGTGAATCCTGAGTTAAGGTCACACATAGGTCAGTTAAACATCCACAGAATAGTTACTGAACATCTAGTCGAGGTGAGGCTCTGTGAAGCACGTTCCTTGGCCTCTGAGAGTTGCAATCACAGCTGTAAAGAGACACACAGGCCTGCCACGAGAGAGGGTAAGAGCATGTGAGCGTCCAGTGAGTGATCTCCTTCAGCACCGCCGGTGTGGGAGCCATCGCTCTGTGTGTGTCTGGGATTTGTGCCCCACTGCAGACACACAGCAACCCACGGGCTGGCCCTGCAAGGGGCTCTGTCTTCGTGCATGGGGCAAACGAAGTCCCCGGCCGGCTGAAGAGAGCAGGGAGGCTTCTCCGGATTGACCCAGCAGGGTGAGAGGCTGGAGGGCGGCTGGGGTGCAGGTTGTAAGGAGAAGCGATGAGGAAACTCTGGAAGGAGTTTGGGGTGGAGCTGAGAATGGAAGGTGGGTAGGATTTGGTAAAGCAGGAGGGGAGGGCATTTCTAGTGAGGAGCTGATATACTTGGAGAGGCTGCTTGTTGCTCTGCCACCACTTCCCCCCAGTTGGGCCGCCTTAAAGCAACCGAGAGTGACTACTTCTGATTGTCCTGTGGGTCAGGGTTCAGGTCGGGTGTGGTTGCCAGTTCTGCTTCTTCTGGCATTGGCCTGAGTCACCCTCTTGGCTACGGTCAGCCGGCCCCTGCCTGGGCTGGGCTGGGCGATCCAGCAAGACTTCCGTCACAGGTTTGGTGCCTCTCTCTCTCTCTCTCTCTCTCTGGCAGCCTTGGGGAACTCAGACCTACAGGGACAGTGGAAAAGAGTGGGCCTCCGAGTGGAAATCCAATCCATGTACGTGACGATGGTGCTGCTGCTAGGTGCCATCCAGTCCACTGGGACTCAGGCTCCCCCACTCTCACCCCCACCCCCATATGTACCCAGTCCAATGGCCCTGTAGGGTTTTCAAGGCTGTCACCTTTTGGAATCGGATTGCCAGGCCTATCTTCGGAGTCACTGCTGGCTGAGTTGAACTGCTGACTCTCTGGCTCGCAGTCGAGCACTAACTCGCTTGTACCACCTATGGGGTTGTCCCCGTTCTCTGTCACCAGCGCAGGTGAAGGAGCTCCGTTCCAATTCAGTTACACAGGTGGCATTCTTCCTTGGCCTCTGCCCACCAGACCCAGATCAGACCTCCAGTGAACAGAGAGGCCTGGTCTGCCCAAGGCTCAGATGCCAGCCAGAAGCTTGGGGGTCCCCATCATAGCCCCACTTCTGATCTGGCCACAAATCGGTGGCTTCCCTCTATCCCCCCCTCCCCAGGATGTAAATTTGGGGGTCTCTAAGACCCTTTGCAATTATTTTAACTAAAAACTCAGGGATTTCCATTATACTCTTAGGAAACCAGCTCAAGGTTCCCTACCCCGCTCACTTCTAACCTGCTGGCGCCCACAACTCCCCTGGGCGCCATGATTCACTGCAGTGACTCACAGAAAATGTTATCCGTAACATTACAGTGTTATTATAGCTAACAGGAAGAGAAGCAGAGGATTTCTGGTGCAGAGCGTTCATTTCACAAAAGGGATGTGCTGCTTTCTCATGGGCATCCACGCCTTCCCCCCGCCACTTCATTGGGACCTACTTAAGTAGCCAAGAGAGAAAGATGAGGCTTCCTACTCCTGTAAATAGTTAAAGGCCCACTCTTCCAGTCTCTGGTGCTCTGGGAGCATCAGGTATTGGTACAGACATAGCCAAGTCCAAGAACCGCTCCACACTCAAAGAATTGCGAAATAGGCACAGAAATGGCATCTAGAAATCCTGACCACAACTACAGTATATGAATCTCTTAAGGAGGTGGACTCCAAGTTCCTGATGCACTTTGTCAAGAAGCACACGAAGGGCCTGCAGAAAAAGCAACAACGCCAAGGCCAAGGAGGCTCATGCCGAGGTGATCAAGGCTCTCGTGAAGCCCAAAGAGCTCCAGGCTAAGATCCCAATGGGTGTCAACCGCAGGCTCAGCCGACTGGTCTACATTGCCCACCCTAAGCTTGGCCAGTGGGCTGGGCACATATTGCCGAGGGTCTGAGGCTCTGCCGGCCCAAGGCCAAGGCACAAAGCTAAGCTGATGCTCCAGCCAAGTCCTTGACTCCCACTCCAGCTCTCAAAGGGGCCCAGCCTCCCACAACATAGGCTTCTCTATCTGAGGACAAGAGCCACGGGCTGCATCGGCCAGGAGCTGATGTCCTCCTAGGCTATTAGGACGGGCAAAGACAATTGGACATCCCCTTACAGAAGGATCACAAGGAAGAGACGAGCCAGTCAGGGTGCAGTGTAGCACCGATGAAACAAACAACTTTCCTCTAGTTCTCTAATGCTACCCCCCCCCCATCATGACTCCAATTCTACCTTACAAATCCGGCTAGATTAGGGCATGTACACTGGTACAGATAAGAACTCTCTACACAGGAATCCAGGACAGATAAACCCCTTGGGACCAATAATGAGAGTAGAAATACCAGGAGGGTAAGGGGAAGGTGGGGTGAAAAAGGGGGGACTGATCACAATGATTGACATATAACCCCCTCCCTGGGGGATGGACGACAGAAAAGTGGGCGAATGGAGACCGTGGTCATGTAAGACATGAAAAAAAAGTTATAAATTAGGGAGGGTTCATGAGGGAGGGAAGGAAATGAGCTGATACCAAGGGCTCAAGTATAAAGAAAATGTTTGAAAATGCTATGGCAACATATGTACAAATGTGCTTGACACAATGGATGGATGTACGGATTGTGATAAGAACTATCAGAGCCCCCAATAAAATGATTTAAAAATAAAGATAAATATGATGGGGGGGTGGGGGTGGGGGAGAAGAGTTAAAGACTCAGAAACCCACAGGGGCAATTCTACCCTGCCTAATAGGGTGACTATGAGTCAACATCAACTGGATGACAGCGAATCTGGTGTTGTGGTTTGAGCTAATTGAATGAATCCTGTCCCCCTCCCATTCCCTGAGCTGAGATGTTCTGGTTCGGCCCAAATAGATCTTCAGGTGTGGTCTTGGGGCTGTATCAAAGACACTTCAATCACTGGGAACACTTCTAAGTTTTAGAGGTTCTCTCTCAGGAACCAAAGACAAAGATTACAATCTTTGGGGGAAGTTCATATACATCCCCGCCTCTGAAAGGCTAGGTCAAGAACCGACAGCCAGCACGTCTGCCGTGTGCCATTGGCCAGAGCCACTCACCTTGTGAAGGGGAGCGTGTCCTGCGTGCGCAGGTAGCGCAGCAATGCTGGTGTTAGTCACCTCTGACCACAGTCAGCAGGGGCGACATGGGCGGGACCCAGGGCCGAATTCCTGGACCAGCGACTCCAGCCCCGGTGTTTCTCCTTAGCTCATTACTCTGCACCGATCCTGTTCTTTTCTTCAAACGCCTCCCTCAGGACCCCAAGTTACCGGAGGCCGCCAGAACCCCGGGCTTCAGCAGTTGCTCGGCAGCACCAAGGTTCTCGCTCGCTCGTTAACATTTACCGAGCTGAAAATCACATAGCAGAAAATGAACCATGGAGAGCCGGGTTTAACACATTCACCGTGATGTGCAGCCCCCACCTTTGTCTGGTCCTCAGGCATCTCCATCATTCCCAAATAAAGCCCTGGGCCCGTCCAGTGGCATCTCTGGGTGGTACAAAGAGCTAGTGCGCTCGTTGCTAACTGGAAGAGGTTGGTCATTCCGAGGTGCTGTGAAAAAAGGGCTTGTGACCAGCTCAGCTCTCTCTGGTGCCATTTAAAAACCCAAAGACAGAGATTGGAAGACCATCAAAGAGGAAAGCTTTACTTTGCTCCATCCAGCCAGGAGCACAGTGGGACGGGAGTCTCGAAGGCAGGTTCCCGAAAAAAGGAGATGTGCTGTTTTATACAGATATACCAGAAAGTTCATTGAAGGGGTTTTGAATACGGAGTCAATTTCTGAGGCAGGGTCACCAATATGCATTGGGTCAGGGTTATGCTTGACCAAGAAATGGCTGGTGGGACCTTTTGCTTTTAAAGGTTGGTCTGGTGATGTCTTTCCAGCAACTTTGTTTGGTTTGCCTTCTTTTGGTCGGGAGCCAACTGTAGGTGTGACTGTCCTTTCTGCATGCGTTCTGAAGGCTCTGTGTGGTGGTAGCCAACACTTGTTTGTGGTGGTAGGATGCTTAACCTGGGAGGAAAGGGCTTAAAAGAAACAGGTAATCAGAAAGAAGTTCATTATGGACAATATATGAGATCGATGTGTTCATCTGTGTCTATGCCTATATCTATATCGTCTATATCCACCTCTACATCTATAGTAATAACCACAGACAGCCCATGACAACATCTTCTATATCCTCAACAAAGGCTCACTGGGCAAGCTGTGGCGTTCACAGTCTTAGGCACGGTCTGATGATGTACTTCTAAGTCACCAGCCATTGAAGGGCCCTAACCTCCGACTCTGTCAGAATTGACTCGGGCAGCCGGCAGCCCATTGAACGGCTTCGATGTCCCCTTCTCTTCAGCTCCTACCAACCAGCCAGCCACCCTCTCTTTCTCCAGATCTGTCCACTCTGGACAGTCCGTAAAAATGGAATCAGAAAGATCTGGCTCTGGGTGTTTTTTGATGATTTCATCAGCATGATATATATATATATTTTTTTTTTTTTTGATAAAAACTTGAGTGTTTTTTTTTTTTAAACATTTTATTAGGGGCTCATACAACTGTTATGGCAATCCGTACACACATCAATTGTGTAAAGCGCATTTGTACATCATTCTCAAAACATTTTCTCTCCACTTAAACCCCCAACATTAGGTCCTCATTTTTCCCCTCCCTCCCCGCTTCCCCCTCAGCATGATATTTTTAAGGTTCATCTACATCGTACCAGATATTTGGACTTCAGTTCTTTTTATGGCTGAGTACTATCTCAGTAGATGAATAGACCATGATTTGTGGATTCATTCGTATGTTGGTGGGCATTTGGGATGTTCCACGTTTCTTTTGTATTCTTCTCCCCAGTGCAGGCCTTCTTCCTTGGTTTTCAGGAGATTCTTGTAATAGATGCAACTATTCCTGGACAAAAGGTCCATAACTTCCACCTAGAGCTCAGTGGGCTGCCCGACTTCTGAAAGCTGAAGAACCACTGTATTATCTCATCACTGTCTTACCCTCCACAGAGCAAAGTGGGTCTGAGGCCTCCCTCCTGACCCCTGGACACCCCACCTATTCACTCATGATCTTGTTCATTCAACAGCTACTTACTGAGCCGTGTTCTAGGTGCTCACCGGTCTTACCCTCTAGTGGGGCAGGCGGACAATATACAACCAAGCAGCTGGAGATCTGATTTCACTTAGTGCCGAATGCCAAGAGCACAGAGGAGCCACAGCGAGACACGAGAGAATGAGAGGATGAGGGAGTGTCCAACTGCGATGGCAGTTGCGTGGAGACATAGATGAAGTCAGGGAGTGACCCGTGCAGAGACCTGGGAGCAATATTCCAGGTGGGAGAGACAGCATATTCAGAGACTCAGAGGCAAGAGTGAGTTTTCCATGACTGAAAAACTGCCCCATGGGTAAGGCATGAGGTGTGGGATCGCTAGCTTCAAGGTTAGCAGTTCAAACCCACCAGCTGCTCTGTGACAAAAAGAAGAGGCTATCTACTCCCATCAAGAGTTACAGTCTCAGGAACTCTGTGTAGGGTCGTTATGAGTTGGAATCAATTTGGTGACAGCGACTTGTTTGTTTTGATGAGCAAAGAGGGGAATGATACGCAGGCAATGAGGTCAAAGAGGAAGTAGGAATCAGATCATGTAGGATTTTATAGGCTATGATAAAGGATTTCAATTTTAAGTATGATGAGAAACTGTCAGAAAAATTTGAACAGGGAAGTGATTGTTATTTCCCTGGTTTATAATCCCATCTCCTGCATGCTAGCTGTGTGGCTTTCGGCAAGTTATTTATCGACTACAAACTCGACTTCACTCATCTATCGAAAATAGTACGTGCCTCACAGTTGCTGTCAGGGCTGAATCTTCACATCATTCTGGATGCAATGAGAGATCAGATAGTGAATCATCTATAGCTATCTAAAGTGGGAAAATGGAGAGACGGGGTAGATGAATGAGGAGTTATTGCTTGATGGACCCAGGGTGTCTGGGGTGATGGGAACATTTTGGAAAGAGATGGGAGTGATGGTTGCTTGATGTGGTGAATGTAATTAATGTCACCGAGTTGTACACTTAAAAATGGCTACCATGGCAAATTGTGCTATATCTGTGTATACATGGATGTCTATAGATTGGTGTGGTTGGTTGCTAGCGAGTGGATTCCGACACGTGGCAGCCCCACATGTGCAGAATAGCAAGCCTCATCTGGTTTCCAAGGCTGTACATCTGCCTAGAAGCAGACTGCCGTCTTTCTTCTGGGTACTGACTGGTGGGTTCGAACCACTGACCTTTCATTTAGCAACTGAGGACTCAGCCATTGCACCACCAGGAAGTATCTTTTCTTTTTCTCTGTCTCTTTCTTCTTTCTAAGTTAAAAATGTAAGGCTCTGGTTGTTGTTGTTAGCTGCCATTGACTTGAACCCCACCCCTCACCCCGCCCCAGGTGCAGCGCTGCCCAGCCCTGTAGCACCACCCCTCCCTCCGAGTGGCTGCGGAGAGGTCCACTAGGAGCCACTGGGCTGTCACTGGCCAGTTTTCAGAAGTCAGTGGCCAGGCCTTTCTTCTTTGTCTGTCTTAGCCCGGAAGCTCCTGGGAAATCTATTCCACAGCAGAGCAACCCGCAAGCCCCCGGGGCAGATGGGGAGCGGCTGCCCCTGAGCTCCGGGGGCAGCACGAAAAGCCTAGAAGCCACCTTATTTCGAAGTTCAAAGGTGTCGGTGAGCAGGAGCGCCTCCTGTACGAGCAACTTCTGTTCTGAATGGAAAGCAGGCTTCTGTGTCCCTTAGTCTGTCCACTGTGGCCAGGTGGCTGACCCTCTGCTCCTGAATGCAGTCCATCCTGTTCTCACAGGATGGGAGGAACACAGGTCCCCCCTTTCCCTCCCTCCCCCATTACCAGGCCCCCTCTGCCTTTCCGTTGGCCAGGCATCTTTTCTTCAGCTGCTGAGTTCACCTGTTGGAGGGTGGGCCACGGAGGCTGCCCCTACCCCGCCGCCTCCCCCGCCCAATGGATGGCCAGTAGAGCCTCTCCCCACCTGGGACCCAAGCCCCTCCTGATTCAAGATACTCCATCAACTGCACCAAGGCCAAGGGTAGCCCAGCAGCCCCTTCTCCTGGGTTCACAGGCAGCAAAAGGGCCGTCTGCTGGCTGCCGAGCCTTGCCAGAGGCAAATGGTCGCTGGGTCCCCTCGTGGGCGGTGCTGGCGCTGAGCCGCCTGGTCCCTCGCCAGCCCTGGGAAGGGTGGTGAGCACAGGGCACTTTCCATGTGTCAGGGACGCTTTTCTGATGTCACCGGTCCAAGAACAGGCAAGCTGCATGTCTCCATGGAGGCAAGTGAGAGCAACACCCCGGACCCTCCTCGGCCCTGCACCCCTCGCTGCTCGCATCTCAGGGCCACTTGTCACCGCATTCTAATGATAGGAATAACAAACCTCATTTTTCAGAGGACTCTTCATTTAGTCGCTGGATGGATGCCGTACTCGGAGAATGGAGAGGCGCAGCTGACTCAAAAAGCGAAACAACCCCCAACAAACAGAAACGGTGTCATTCTTTATTGTAGCCCGGGCAGAAGAAGGTCCGTCCAATGCCAAGATTATTATGGCTTTGGCCCTCTACTTGAAATTGGCTGCATTTCGAGCCCGTTTAGGTCAACACAATGGAGTTCGATATTTATAGCCACAGAAAGGCAGACTCGGGCTCTTCGGGCTGAAAATCCTCATCCTCGCCCTCGGTGTCACCTGGTGTCTCTAGGGCCCTTCGCTGCGTGCTCGTGGCCATTGCTTTCCTGCAGCTGGCCTTCGTCTGGAGGTCTGGGGTCTGAGCCCCGAGCCTTTCTTTTTTTCAATCATTAACACTAGATGTTTTATTTTCATATGTTTCTTTTTCTTTTTTTAAACATTTTATTAGGGGCTCATACAACTGTTCTCGCAATCCATACACACATCAATTGTGTAAAGCGCATTTGTACATCATTCTCAAAACATTTTCTCTCCACTTAAACCCCCGACATTAGGTCCTCATTTTTCCCCTCCCTCCCCGCTCCCCCCTCCCTCATGAGCCCTTGATAGTTTATAAATTGGTATTTTGTCATATCTTGCCCTGTCCGATGTCTCCCTTCACCCATTTTTCGGTTGTCTGTCCCCCAGGGAGGGGGTCACATATAGTTCCTTGTAATAGGTTCCCTCTTTCCTACCCATTCTCCCTCCACCCTCCCTGTTTCCCCACTCACACCACTGGTCCTGTAGGGATCATCCATCCTGGATTCCCTGTATTTTCAGTTCCTATCTGTACCCGTGTACCTCCTCTGGTCTAGCCAGACTTGCAAGATCGAATTCGAGTCATGGTAGTGGGAGCGGGGAGGAAACCTTTAGGAACTAGAGGAAAGTTGTATTTCTCGTTGTTGTTACATCGCACCCTGACTGGGCCCCGACCCTTTCTAAAGCTGCCTGCAAAGAAGCACCTGGCGCTTCACAGCCTACAACCCCACCTCCCGCGTGCAAGGGATGAGGGCAGGCGCAGGCACTTATAATTAAAAATCAGAAGAAGCCCAGCTCTCGGCCGGGAACGGAAGCTGCTGTTCTGGTGGCTGGAAGGTAACGTGGACAGTGCCACGCCACGCCACTCGGAGGGACCAGAATAACAGGCGCTAGGGCGAGTGCTGCGCCCGACAAGAGGAGGGAGGGGGGCAGAGAGAGGACACACGCACCTCTTTGACGGCGCAGCAGCACTGCTTTCTGGAAGGCGACGATGGCCAGGCTTCTCTTCCTAGTCTGTCTTTGTCTGGAAGCTCTACCGACACCTGGCCAGCATGATAGCAACACCACCCCCCCTCCACGGGCAGGTGGCAATGTTCCTGCATGAAGGGCGCTGGCTGGAATCAAGTCCCAGATTCTCACCTCCCACCCTGCCGTGGTTACCATAGTAGCTCTTCATTTGCTGCATGTCCATAGACATTTTAGACTCAGCTTGTGAATTGTAACAACCAAACATACAGCCCAATCCCCAAGCCGTTCTGGTGCTCAGGCCACAAGAACTGCTCGCCCTGGGGCGCCAAACCAAAAGGAAAGCTCACTGACTCATAGCTGAGGGGCCGGTGGGCTTGAACCACTAAGCCTGTAGTTAGCAGCCCCACACCGTTTAACTCACTGTGCCATCAGGCTCAGGGCTCATGAAACCACTTTCTGGTTTCAGCGTATCGCCTCAGTGTAAGTCACACAGTGGAGCTGTTTTTAGATTTAGGCCAGTTCTCTAAAGTCTGCGCTTCAGAAGGGTCACCCAGTGTTCCCTCATTAGCCCTGTCCCATGAGGGTTTACTGTGGCCACGTCTGGATGCTGTTGGTTTGGCTGGGCTTTTGCCGAGCCATCAGCTGGCCCTGCTCGGAGCAGCCCACACGGCACCACGCTCCCCTTCCAAGCCCCAGCCAGAGCCAGAAACATTTCTACAACCATTTGCTTGGAGTAGAACCATTCCAATGGTCCAGCTGCTCCGCTCGCCCTTCCTAAGTTGCCAAGAGAACCATTCCCATTTCTTGTCAAGTGTCTTCTCAGCCCTGAGCATCCTTTCTCTCCCAGAGGCCACCAGCCCTCTCCCCCTGCTGGCATCTTGTCTCAGAAAGCCGTCTGTTACCCCTGCAGGGAAGGCGAGCCAGGGTTGCCTCAGGGAAGCCCCCATTTGACTCAGGCAGCCTGCCAGGTCGGCACCAGCACCCCCCTCTCTGCATTTCCCAGGGATCTCGGAGTTTCTCACTCCCGGGCGCCTGAGGACCGCCGTGCCTCCGTCAGCCTCGGCCTCGACTCACCAGTCGCTGGAGAGGTTCTCTTGGTAGGCTGCAATCTTGACCGATGTCTTTAAAATACTTTTCACAGTTTCAGCGTCTCATTTGCAGGCTCACCCTTTTGGATGCAGGGCGGGTTAGGTTTCACTTTGATGTGCGTCTTACAAACTGCCCTTGGCGTCTATACGCTGTTTCACAATTAGCCAAGCACCACCTTGTCTGACTGGCCAGCACGAGGCCACTGCAGGTATCAGCCCATTCCATGGTTGGTGATTTTAGGAGGTTTCCGCATCCCCCCACAGCCAGGGCTCAAACACAGGGCAATCACAGCAAAGCCCAGCATCTTTCTTCCCCCAGAGCCTCCAGTTCTGTGACAAGCCACCACCTAGTGGCCAGCTACATGCTGCGGTTCCTGCTGTTCGCCCCGTAGACCCCCACATGGCATAGAAGACAGGGCTGGCCCATCCTGCTCTGGCCCCGCCGTGGCTGGCAGCACAGCCCCTCCCTGCTTCCCGGGGTTTCCATTGGCTGAGTTTTGGAAGCAGACCGCTAGGTCTGTTTCAGCCTGGAGGTTCTGCTGGAACCTGCACAGCATTGCAGCAACACACATGCGCCTGCAGGAGTGGACCCTGGGATTTCCACGTGGAAGGTGAAGAAAATTCTAGCCATGCCCACCCCTGCCCCTAGGACCATGCTAACTGAGCCGCCCCACAACGCCAGCACCCAGGGATGCTTGGCGAAAGGAGGCTTTCTTGGCTGGCTGTGGTTGTTGCTCAGTGGCCCTGTCTGCACCAGAGCGCAGCCCTGCCCAGTCCTGCGCCGTCCTCATAATGGCCGTGCTTGCGCCCGTTGTTGCAGCCACGGTGTCAACTCAACCTCAGTGAGTGGCTCTTCCCCTTGGTGGCTGACCCTGGACATTAGCAAGCATGATGTCCTCTTCTAGGACTTCCAGAGTCCTGGAGATGAAGCCTCACCGTCCTTGCTTATAAGGAGTCACCTGCTGGACTTCTTCCGAGACAGGTTGGTTGGTTCTTCTTGTACTCCACGGTACTTCCCACGGTCTTTGCCAGCACCGTAGGCACCATGCAAATGCATTGAGTCTCCTTCAGTCTTCCTTACCCATTGAGTCCAACTATCACACACACGCATGCGTCTATGGAACATTCCATGGCAAAGGTGTAGGTGTACCACAGTCCTCAAAGGGCCCTCTTTGCTCTTTAATCCTTTAAAGAGGTCTTGCGCCCCGGAGGCATCGTGGACTGCACTTTGGTGTGAGCCCACCAACTGCTTCTTAGGAGAATGACGAGGCCATGGCCCCCTGTGTGAACCTGCCGACGTGGCAGCCCTGCTCGGCCCCGCAGGTCCCTGTGTGTCAGCGTGGGCTCGATGGCCTAGACACGTACAGTCAGCAGACATGCCCAGTGTGATGCATGCTCTGGTCTTTTGGCTACTGCTTCCACGAGCTTAGACTGTGCATTGGCGCAAAATGAGATTCTTGGCGATTTCAGTCTCCTCCCCGTTTATCTCTCGGTCTGGTTGTGAGGGTTTTGTTTTCTTTGCATTGAGTTGCATTCCTGAACGAGGGCTGCAGTCTTTGATTTTCATTAGCAAGTACTTTTAGCAGCAAGCAAAACTGTGTCATCTGCACAGCACAGGGTGTCAATGAGCCTCCCTCCCATCTGGAGGCCACGTACTTCTTCATCCAAGCCAGCTTCTTGGTTGCTTTGCTCAGAACGAACGAACTGTGGTGAAAAGATACCACCTCGACACAAATGCTCCCCTCTTCTTTCCTGTTTCCAAACCAGGCAGTATTCCCTTGTTCTGTTCGCGCGAATGCCTGTGAGTCTTTGTACAGATTTCCCACCAGCACAAGTAAGTGTTCCGAATCCCCATTCTTTGCAATGTTATCCATAGCTGGTCCACACAGTCGGATGCCTTAACATAGTCAATAAAGCACAAGGAAATGTCTTTTTGGTATTTTCTGCTTGCAGCCAGGATCCATCTGATGCCAGCAAAGCTATCCCTCGCAGCATGCATGCTTCAGAGTCCAGCCTGAATTTCTGGCAGGTACTCCCCGTCGATGTTCCTGCTGCCACCGCTTTTGAGTTATCTTTGGCAGAATTTTACTCACGTGTGATATTGATGAAGTGCTGAATACGTTCGACATTCTTCTGGGTCACCTGTTTTTGGAATGGGCACAAATGGAGCCTTTTGAGTTAGTTGTCCTGGTAGATGTCTTCCAATGCCTTGGCCTAGATTGATTAAGTGCTTCCGATGCTCCACCAGCTGGTTGAAACATCTCGATGGTAATTCTTCGGACTCCTAGTGCTTTGATTTTCACTACTGCTTTCAGTAGAGGACCATCAGTTCTTTATGATGTGCTCCCGTTTGAAACGATTAAATGCCCACCAACTCTCTCTAGTGTGGTAACTGTGTATTCTTTCCATCGTCTTTGGCTGCTTCAATGGTTCAATACTTTGTCCATAAAATCCTTCAGTATTGTCACCTGGAGCTTGAGTTTTTCTTCAGTCCTTTCAGCTTGAGCTGTGCGGAGTGCTCTTCCCTTTTGCCTCTCGACCTCCAGATCTGTGCACATTTGATTGAATACTTTGTGTGCTCAAGCTGCCCTTTGAAGTGTTCTGTTCGGCTCTTGTACTTCATTATTTCTTCCACCCACCTTAGCGACGACGCTACCTTTGAGAGCACATTGCAGGGTCTCTTCGGTCTTTCCTTGTGCGTCTAGAAAGAAAGGACCTCTGGCTTCTTCACCTGGTCCGCTTTAGATGCCCGCCAAGAACTCGCCAGGCTCTCTGCCACTGCTGTTCAGTGCGTGCCCTCTGTTCTCGAGACGTTCTCCGCATCAGCTGGCAGATACTCAAGGTGGTATTTTGGCTCTTGTGAGCTGGTTTTAACTTTCTTCAACGTCAGCCTGGGCTTACCTATGAGCGATTGATGATAGTGCCCCAGCAGGCCTCCAGTCTGGTGCTGACTATTGCTATGGTGCTGCTCCGTCACCTCGTCCAACAGATATTGTCGATTTGGTTCCCGTGTCTTCCATCCAGCGAGGCCCGCATTTATCATCACCATTATCCTGTTGAGCCAGCACAGTGGCTACAACAATGAGCTCAAACGTGACCATTACGAGGATGGCGCAGGACCGGACAGTGGTGCGTCCTCTTGTACACAGGGTCCCTGATGGCGCAGGACCGGACGGTGGTGGGTCCTCTTGTACACAGGGTCCCTGATGATGCAGGACCAGACAGTGGTGGATCCTCTTGTGCACAGGGTCCCTGGTGGTGCAGGACCAGACAGTGGTGGGTCCTCTTGTGCATAGGGTCACTGATGGCGCAGGACCGGACAGTGGCGGGTCCTCTTGTACACAGGGTCCCTGATGGCACAGGACCCAACAGTGGTGCGTCCTCTTGTACACAGGGTCCCTGGTGGTGCAGGACCGGACAGTGCTGGGTCCTCTTGTGCATAGGATCCCTGGTGGTGCAGGACTTGACAGTGCTGGGTCCTCTTGTGCATAGGATCCCTGGTGGTGCAGGACCGGACAGTGCTGGGTCCTCTTGTGCATAGGATCCCTGGTGGCGCAGGACTGGACAGTGCTGGGTCCTCTTGTGCATAGGATCCCTGGTGGTGGGTCCTCTTGTATGCAGTCACTGGGAGTTGGAATGGACTCAATGGGCCCCAACAACCACAACGTTGTTGAGCAAAGATATTTGCAGTGAAGAAGTCATCGGTCTTACACATTCTATCATGCGCTCTCTAGCGTCATTTCCCTCACCAAGGCCGCATTTGCCAACTACCCATTCTTCCTCTTTGATTCCAACTTTTACATGATCGTGGCTAGTAATAATCAAGATGTACTGATAATTATCGATGATTATCGATCATTCGATTTGTTTCACACTGAAGACGTTGTCAGCATTCTTCAATTTCTCCATCACTTGCTGTAGGAGTTGGCACATACATTTTGGTGTTTGAAATATCAGTGACATCGTTTTCAGCACCCCTGCAACATTCAGGTGTGACAACCACCATCGTACGACAAACGGACAGAGAGAATGGCTGACTGTGGGAGGAAGCCAGCGAAAGCAGGCCCTGTCCATGGAGTTAGGTGTCAGTCAGTGAACAGATGTGCAGGCTTCACACACAAGCCCCGGGAGTGATGGGCATTTCCTGAGGATGGTCTTTGTGTCGGTAACAAGAACTTTACTATGTATTGGGCTCTCAGGAAGGGACCAGCCCAAGCCGCGCAGGGACACTGCCCACATGGGCAGCCGGGACAGGACGGGGGGCTGTGGGCGGGTTCCCTGACCAAGAGCCAGCAGACACATTGCTGATCTGCTCGTTCTCATTCTTCAGGCATGAGAACGCATCGGGGAGGAACCCTTGGCTCTTCTGACGCATTCTACTCCGATGGCCGCTCTTGGAATTGGAAACATATGCTCACTTCAGTTTAAAGCAGTTGCCTGCCAGAGTTTTCCTTGCAGAACGAGCATGATGCTGGACAGCCCTGGCTATAGATTGTAACAAATGTGCGCATTGGAGACAGTGCAGATGCTCTGAGGAGCGCAGGCCAGGAGGGGCTGGGTGGGGCTCAGGGGCCCGGCGGCGGGGAGGCAGGAGCCACCGGCATCACATGCGGCCTTTTCCTTCATGTCTTGGCTCTGATGTCACTGATGTGGGGGTGTTCCATTCCCACAGCACTCACACTGACTCCCCACAGAGATTGCTTGAGGAGATTTGGCCCTTCGAGACAGGAGAGTAAAACGTCTTGCAGCAAAACCAAAGACCCTTCATCGCTATGAGTCGGAATCGGCTCAACGGCGGTGAGTGTGAGTTGATTGAGCAAAAGTATCAGAGTGTGAAGTGTTCTTTCGTGGCATACCATCCATCGACGTCTGTGCATGTCTGCCAGGACACCACATCAAAATGACAGCGATGAGACACACACACACACACACATCAAAATGACAACGATCACACACACACACACACATCAAAATGACAGCGATCACACACACACACACACACACACATCAAAATGACAACGATCACACACACACACACATCAAAATGACAGCGATCACACACACACACACACACACATCAAAATGACAACGATCACACACACACACATCAAAATGACAACGATCACACACACACACACACACACATCAAAATGACAACGATCACACACACACACACACACACACACACAGCCCCAAAGGACTCACATCATGTTCCCTTTCAGCGTTCTTTGAGTTTGGGGCACAAAAAGAAGTCCGGAGGATCCGATCAGGGCTGTAGGGTGGATGATGTAGGTGGATGAGGTAAGGTTTTCCAACAAATTTATCCCAGGACAGCCCTTGCGGCCCTCGAAGAATGAGCCGGCGCATTGCTGTGATGGAGAAAAACATGCTTTGATGCAAATTTCCTTGCCTTTTTTTTTCCCCCCTCACAATGCAGTTTTCAATTTTCTTAACCATTCTTCCTAATGAACCCCCCTGATTGCCCTGTGGCCTTTGAGAAAGTGGACCAAGGTCACTCCTTGGCATCGCCACAGAAACATGCCATCGCCTTCTCAGCAGGTCTCTTTGGAAGCCTCGGTTTCGATAGGGCCTTCTTCACGACAGCTCTCCACTCAGGACAAGATGCGACTTTCTGAGAGACCTTGCCCGCACCTGTCCACTGACAGCCCAGACACCTCTTTATTTGGAATAAGCCCAGGCATGTCTGAACTGGAAACCTGGTAGCAATACTTTTTCATTTACCTTCGTATTTTTTCCTTCTTTTCGTCTGCCTTCAGCTGTGACAGGGCAGGCCTGGGCAGTGAGCATTTACAGAAGGGAGCTACCACGGTCCACTCTGCCAGGACCCAGGAGGGCGGTCACTGCGAGCACCCCATTTCAAGGCCCGCAGGAAGGATGCCGAGTCAGGTCCACAGACACCCTCACGCGCCCAGCTTTCTTTATTCTGGGGGAAAAACCTGTGTGCCCTGTGCCAGACCCCTTGCTAGGCCCTGAGCATGAAAGATAATTCTCGTTCTGGCTTCCGGTATCATAATCCAAATGGAAGGGAAAGATCTAAAACAGGACACGTCCCCTAGAGACCCAAGACCTTCATGCCATGGTCCAGGGGTGATTGTCCAAACCCTGGCGGCTTCCTTGGGGAGGGGAGATTTTAATTGGGATTTGAAGGATGGTGCCACCTCCCTCAGGAGGATGCTGGAGGAGGCCCTCCTGGCCGGCCCGCCCGGAGTGTAAACGCAAAGAAAGGTACATGGTGAAGGGAGTTCAGCTCAGGGGGCCCAAGGAGGTTGGGGCAGGTTGGGGAGCCCACGCAAGGTCAGGCTGCAGGTCCAAGTTTGATTTTTACTAGCAGGGCAATCCTTGACGATTTGTTAGCAGGGTGTAATATGATGCAGAATGTTTTCTAAGGATATTCCATAGAAAACATCGAAGACTCCGAGAGATGCTTTCAAAATTAGAATCCCTTGAATTTAGTCACAGGTGTGTGTGTGTGTGTGTGTGTGTGTGTGTATGGGAGGGAGAGAGAGATCCAGGGAGGGAGGAGAGGCGAGAGGGCGAACACGGGACTCTGAGTGCCCAGGTGGGCCACCAGGGAGAGTGACAGGTGCTGAGCAAAGCGGCTGCTTTGGAGGGTCTGGCGCGGGTGGGAAGAGAAGACGGAGCAGTGGGAGGGAGCTGAACCACCGTTATTTTGGGGTACTTGAGCAATTCACTGGGTGTCATGGGAATGAGGAAAACTATCTTTTGTTTTTCAAGTTTGGATGGAGACATGTCAACTGACGTATTTGTAGGCTAAAAAGAAGGAGCCAGTGAGGAGGGCAAGAGTGAGGAGGAGAGGTGTGTGGTGGGGTGGAGCCCTTTGAGGGGAGCTGGGAGGGGGACTCGGAGGGTGTGTGCCGAGGGCAGCAGAGGTCTGGGGAGGGAGGGCAGCTGTGAGCCAGGAGGGAGGAAGGGAGGCCATGGGGAGGAGAGAGAAGAAAGCTAGGTCCAGACTCACCCAGTGTTGTGTAAAGAGAGGAAGGGGAGAGACTGGTCTTCCTGGATGACTTCCTCATCAAGTTTTACAGAAACGATGCCTACCCAATTCAAGGAGGGAGTCGGTGCAGAAAAGCTCATCAGGAAGCCAGTTGTTCCGCCCTCCTCTCTCCTGGCATCTTGCCCACTGGCAGCTGGTTTCCCCCGATATTTACTTCCCTCTTGCTAAATTGTTTTATCAACTTGAGGCATTCGACGCTAACTTTCTCATCTCTTCCCCTCTCTCTTTCTGATATAGTCGGATATTGTGCTCATAAGGGCCTACATGTCATTCTCTGGATAGGTGGCTGTTCTCTGAATTAAGAGTAGTTTGTTGCATTATTATTTGCTTAAATTATTTGCATGTTGGGGTTACTTCCTGCCCCCGCCAGCCTCTGGATATCACTTCCTCCATCCGAGAACAAGAGGACCTTGGGACGCCTGGTTCTTTTCTTTGTCAGTTGGCAGCCCGCTTCCCTGCCACCCCCCCAACCCCTGGATTCTGGGGTTATGGGCCATGTTTCCTCCCCTAGGTTTTCTACACCACTTTCACTCAGAATCGCCTTAGAACGTCCTCGAACCTCTCTCAGCCCGGCGAGGGCCCTTCCTGTGCTCGGCGTCTCATTTCCAGTGGCGTGGAAAGAAGGGGTCCTGGGAGATCGTTGTTGCTTGTTTTAAACGTCTGAAAACATCTGACAATGATTGTGTTCTACGCTATTCATTGAGGAATATCTTGGCAGGGTCGTAGAGAATTCAAGGTTTCCAATAGCAATGCCTGGACATTTGAAGGTATTTTTCTCTTTCTTGCTTCTCTCTTGTTTTCTACTTTTCAATATTATTGCTGGGAAGCTTGATGGTGTGGTTCTGACTGGAAGCAACTTAATCTCACTCACACACACACACACACACACACACACACGCACACACACACGAACCTTGTAAGTCTTCTGTTCCTTCTCAGTGTTCAGAACATGGCTTTGTATGGGTTTTTCATTTTCTTTTTCTTCCTTTCTGGGAAGACACACGCTCACGTTATCTAGGTACGTACACACCTGTGTGTTTTTATAATTCTTATTCTACCCCCTCCCTGTGAGTCCTGCACCCCAGTTTGCTCTTCTGATCTCCTTCTCTGGAAGATTCTGAGTTTCTTCTGGCTGTCCTCACTGAAGAGCCCCGGCAGCGGAGGGAGAGACCTGGTGAACGCTACAAGAAGAAAATGCGGTTCTGCTTTTGGTGTCAAGAAAGGGGCTGGCCCCCAGCCACCAGTTCTCTTGAAGCTGGCGATTCTGGAGGGGCCTGTTCGGCAGCTCACTGCCATTGACTCCAGGCGGACTCACAGGGACCCTGGAGAGTAAGGCAGCACTGCCGCTGTGGGGTCCGGCACCACCACTCTCTCTGGGAGTGGTGAACCTCATTTTTCTCCCACCGCAGGGCTGATGGTTTCAAACTTCTGACGGTGTGGCTGGCCCAACAGCAACAGGCTAGTCCGTCTGCGGAGGAGAATCATGGGAACTCACCAAACCAGATTCACCCAGGTGGGGCTGGAGTGGCCGACATACAGAAGGATGAGCCAGGACCATCTCTTGTCTCCTAGACAGCTCCTGCAGGCCTTTTAATGTATGCTCCTTGATAAGTTTGGAGACAAGGCTATTGAAGGCCACGGATGTGCTGGATATCGATATTCAGCGGAACCTTATTGAGAAACCATCGAGGTACTTTTTGCACCTCCGCCCTTCATTTCGCCAAGTCCTCTGGCCTGGCTACCCTGTGTTCCTGGTTCCGATCCCACTCAAAGCTCGTGGCATGTGACGTTTCTGAAGATTCCCTGAATCATCAACATGGAGTTGGTGGTCTTCATTCTCTCCGTCAAAGCGAACGAGGGGGCAGCTCCCTGAGCCCGTGGGCATCTGAGTTCATCCTTGCTTGCCGCTTCCACTGGGCTTCTTCTAGGACATGCAATTAAAGTGATTTCCCCATTAACTGGAAAAAACTAACCCATAAAATGTACAGCCTTCGAAACCCATTTGAATCGTTTTCCACACAGTCTCACAGGGTCAGGGGACGTCCGGCTTCCAAGGTAACGGGTTTCACAGTGCTCTGCTCTGCCTCCTGGGTCTCTGTGCAGCCCTGGGGCATCCCAGCATGCAGGTGGCCATCCCGGGCCCATCCGCCGAGGCCCTGGGAGCAGCAGCGCAGCAGGAGGAGAGCCAGGAAGTGGGGAGGTTATGTAACGTGCGGCCCATCGCCTCCGCCAACAGGGGCCTCCTTTGCCATGAGGCCAGAGGAACTGGTGGGCGACTGGCTACCTTTTTGGGTCCAAGAGTCTGTGGAGGAATTGTGCTGAATAGGGGGAGAATGCACATCAGAATGTCAAATAATCATGGCGTCCACTTACGAAATGCCCTGGAGGTGGGGTGAAGCGCTGAAACTATTATCGTGGGATAATCTTTAAACCTTCAGTCAAAAACATCCCTGGAGAAGGACATCATGGCTGGTGAAGTGGAGGGTAGCTACAAAGAGGAAGGCTCCAAGTCACCCGGTGACTGCAACCAGGGCTCAGGCACAGGAATCCCGGTGAGGAGGCTGCGGGACCAGGCATCGCAGGCCGCTCTGAGTCGGAACCCACCCGATGGCACCTAATAAGGACAACTGTCGTCCTCAAAATGAACGTGGGTTAACTTAACTAGTCAAAGGGGCCTGCCTTGAGTTTCCTTAAGATCTATGAGGGGGCTTCAAAAAAACTGTGAACAAATTCCACGATCTTTTCATTCCATCTTTTAAGGCCTCCTCTGCTGAACTGGCCACAGCAAGATTAGACAGAGGGAGGCAGGGCTTAGAAAAGATACAAATGACTCCCCAACTCTAGAAATGCCACCAGTGTCAACGCAGCACAGTCACAGCTGTCTGTGGCGAAGATCGGAATATGTGATTGGCGTTCTCAGGTACAGCAAAGGAAATCCAACTTACATCAGAACACAAACGAAGAAAGACTGAGAGACAAGCCCGGCCAGTCACCTGGCTCTGCGGCAACACGGGCGGGAAGGCTTCACCTGGCGGAGCTCCCTGAAGTGACGGCCCCTTTACCTTACACGGATTTTAGGGATTTTAGGGAAGAACTCCACGGTTGGTGAAAGGGCGGCGGGTGATTCTACAGCTTGGACTCTGGGGCGCCGGTGTCTCCCTGGAGCGTGGCGGCTGGACCCTTCCTAGTTATTTTGGGATGTCTTGTGGCCTCTCAGGAAGGGCTTCCTGGAAGGTTGGTTCCAGGAACAGAGTCAGCGGAGGAAAGGGTGGCAGCTTCCTGGCTGTATCACAGCCAGCCGCCATCCCAAGAAGGTAGGGAGATGGGAATCGGGAGTTTCTCCATTGGAATTTCCCTCCGTTGCTGGCTTGGGGGACGTGGCAGGAGGAATGGGCATTACTGTCCCTGTGAGGCCCGCACCCGAGCTCCCATGGCCTGTGTCCACCGTACACCCCCCTTGGCAGCCAGTGGATGAGAGGACAGGGGCCTCTCATTTTAGACACGGGGTGAAGGTCAGCAGCGCCAGGTCCCTTGAGAGACCTCTGTGGTGTCGGTGTGCAGTGACCACAGGGAGTTTGGGGTGCGGCTGCTTGGGAAAGTGCAACCCACCGTCGGTGCAGGAAGGGAAGGGGAAATGCTGCTGCTTCTCGGGCCCCTGTGGTCTCCCAGCAGCTCCCCAGGACCTCTATCCCCCGCCCCCGCCCCCTGTGTGTTTCTTGGAGGGGCACAGCGGAGTGGTTTAGGCCATGCTGTGCTTTGTCTCACAGACCAGGGATGAGAGCCATCAAGATTACCAGGAAGGGACCTGCGACTGAGATTTTTGACCCTGTGTTTTCCTCTCTCCTTTCCACATGCCCAGCGGAGGAACCTTCTGAAGCCCCCCAGCCACCGCCCGGAGGAAGGAAGGGCCCACTGGCTCCCGAAAGGCTGCCTGAGGCGCCCACCGAGCCAGCTCACCCGAAGCTGACTCCTGCCTCGCCACCAAGGCCCAGCGCTCCGCCACCTCCTGAGGACCCAGGACAGCGCTCTGTGCTGCCCCAGCGGCCCCTGTCGCCAAGACCCTCCAAAGAGATGCTGCCCCCGCCGGCATGGCCGGGCAGGACAGGGCTGCCCCTGCTGCCCGGGGCCACGGGGGTCATCATGGAGACAGGCCAGGCTGGGCCTCCGGGCAGAATGGGCATGTCTGGCAGGGGCTTGCCCCAGGGGGTGGATGGCCAAACGGGGCAGGCGGCCATCCCCAGCTCCGAAGGCTACGCAGGGGCACCAGGTAAGCCAGTCACAGCCACAGCTGGATGCGTCTGAGCCAGGGCCACTGAGGGCCTGCTGTCCCGGCTACGGGTGTGTGGGCACAGACTGTCCACTGGTGACTGACTGCTGCTGGGGGGTGGGGGTGGGTCCAGGGTCCAGCTTTCAGGGACACAGGTTCAGAAACGTAGCTTTCCCAGGGTGCTGCGGGCCTCAGGGACAGATTCCTGCTAATTAAACCCCCAGAGACGGGCACTCCAGGGGCAGGGCCGTACGTCACACTTAGAAATCTAATTCCCGATGGGTTGGAGCAGCCCTGCCACGTGGGCAGCTCACTTGTCTTCGCAGAAGGAAGGGGCCCTTGGGAAACCCCTTGTGGCTGGGGGGCTTGTTGAGTAGCAAAGGCAGGCAGCTCATCAGAGCAGTTAAGCAGGACATTGCTGGTTCAAATCCCAGTGCAGCAGTCACCAGTTTTGTGACCTGCTTAACCTCCTTGAGGCTCCGTTTCTTCAACTACAAAATTAGGCTGATAATAATAACACCTCTCAGGGAGTTACTGTGAGAAGCACAAGAAAAGCTGAGTTCATTGTTTACCTTGGAAGTATTCCGTGAAAGTTGTGAATGTCAACATGTCAATGTGATATGGCGGTGGTGGTAATGGTGGAGGTGGTGGTGATGTGATGATTGATGGTGGTGGAGGTGGTGGTGGTGGTGGAGATGGTGATGTTGGTAATGGTGTCTGAATACATGGAGTAGGAAGAAGCACACCAGAGGGAGCACTGATTCCTTTCCCAACATATGCCACATCCCGATTGAGCCATTGTTTATTTTTTGTCACCTTACCGAGAACCCTGTGGAGTTAGTGCTAGTTCTGTTTTACAGACAAGGAAACCAATGGCTTGTTTGGGTCAGCTCATGTTCACTGTTGTCGGGAGAGGGGGTTCGCGGCAGTCCCCCTGAAGCCAACCAGGCACAGGGCTGGGTTGGCATCAGTGCTGGCCCGGTGTACCCACTGGGAGGCAGGCAGGATCCGAGCTGAGGTGACAAGAGCCTCACCTTCTTTCCTCTACTCCTCCCGGCCCCCTGAGCGCAGTGTCCCCAGCATGACCTAGGACAGAGGCTGCCTCGCCTAAGACAACAGGGTCTCTTCCTTTGGTCCATGTGCCCTGGAAGCCTGCGCTCTGTCGAGCTACTTGTCATTTCCTGTCCACTCGTTTCACAAGCACATTCAGCCTAGATGGGGAGGTGGGCCTTGGGGACAGAGAACTCCCCTGGAGGGTAAGGTGCTCATTGGTTTGTGCATGTCTCCGGGGTGGTCTTCCCTGACCTGGGCGCCCTGGCCCGAGAGCCCCACCCTCCACCTCCTCCCAGGCCCCCCCAGCTGACTTGCCCTTGGTGCCTTGCTTTGCCCGTGGCCACTTGGGCAGAGAATGACAGGACAGGGATTGGTGGGTGCAAATGTGCATGTTCCTGGGAAGACAGTTCAGCGTGGACACCGTGTGTGTGTGTGTGTGTGTGTGTGTGTGTGTGTGTGTGTGTGTACTTCTCTCTCTAGCAGTGGAGATTTCATTTGAAAACCGAGGAACACGGTGGCAAATGGGGCTCAGAGAAGGAGCTGCTGTGTAGGAATTTGATCTTCCGTTCCCATTTGTTTTTCAGGATACCCCAAGTCACCTCCATTGGCCTCCCCAGGTACGTCTGGCCAGGGCCAGGAGGGTGGTTCTTCCTGGTGTCCGCCCGCGCCAATATTTCCTCCCTTCTCCCCCTGGGTATTAGCATGAGCTGTGGAAGGGCGGGCCTGAAGCCCTGCCCTGCTCCCAGGGATAAGCCCCTGCTGCCGGCAGTGCATCAGACTCCCAAGGTGGGCTCCCTGGAGAAAGGCCGAGTCATGCCACGACTAGGAATTTCCCTCATACTTCCTCCCAGCTCACTGTAAACTTTAGCCCTGATGAGTTTCCTGGGATCCAGGTTTTATTGGCTCATTATTAAGTAAGCAGCTCCCTAAATCATTCCCATGACGTATTCCCTATTCACCACAACCCTGTAAAACACACACACACACACACACACACACAGACAGACACTATCTCACCCACAGCTCATACACACTTAGTTTTTACATACAGTCTATTGGACACAGTCTCTCTTTTACACACACACACACACACACACACACACACACACACACACACTCACCACCCTCCTGCAGGTGTCTGTCCAGTTTCCCAGACATCTCAGCTGTCCTGACTGCTGACTCAGACCAGGCGGGCCGTGTGCACTTGGGTGTGATGAGTATGTGGACCCCGGCCATTCACCGCTGTACGGTGGGGTGGAGGGAGCGCTGCCCTTGGGCACTGCCACTTAGAGACTATCTGGGACCTGGCTGACAAGCCTCCTGCCCGAGAGCCTGCGCACAGCCTCCCTCTCTCTGCTGCAGGGTTTCCGGCACCTTCTGTGGTGTCTTTTTCGGCTGGCCTCACGCAGAAGCCCTTCCCCAGTGACAGCGGCGTCGTGCTCTTTAACAAAGTGCTGGTGAACGATGGGGACGTCTATAACCCCAGTACTGGTGAGTGCTTGAAGGGAAGTGGCCCTCCCAGTCCTCCACCCAACGCCTTTTACTCCAGGGAAGCAGGTGGTCCCCAGTCTCTCTCCCCTGGCCCATGACCTGGGTGGGGGAGGTGGGGAGCATCCGCACCTTCTCTGGAGAAGATGCCTTGCTGAGCAGCTCCGGGTCCCAGCTTTGAGGTTTCAATTGTGGGGGAGTGGCCAGCCTCCACAACTAAGTGTGGGTTCAATAGGTGCAATTGTATGGTTAAAATATATAAAGATTATAATAAAATCATAGAGAATAAGAGAGATAGGAGAGAGAGTAAAATAAAGAAGTCACACACATTTCATGATAGTGTGCTCACCTCCTGGATGGCCATGATCTTACAGGCCAGGTCTGCCCACAGCGAGGGCCAAGGGCAGGAGAGTGAGGCAAGGTGGGCCGGAGAGAGCCAAAGAGAGAGAGAGATTCATTGCTAACCAAGGCTTATGTATCTTTGGGATGTGCATGCCTCCTAATTACAGGTAAAGACATAGGTCACAGGAGGGGGTTGTACAGTAGGCAATACAAGCAAGAGGAGGGGGGTATACAATGGGCATAGGCGTAACAGGAAGATGAGCTAGGGGTGTACACATGATAGGAAGGGGAGGCAAGAAGGGCAGACCCTAGACTCATGATGGCAGCCTAACCTTTGTCACCCTTGAGTGGGCTTGACCTCCCCTTCAGGGAAACAATTTACTATTACCCTTATCAGAAGGGAGTGGCCCCTACTTATTATTGTGGGATAAACAGTGGTGTCTGCTTGCTCTGGATGGCTGATAACCCTCAGGGAGAAGAATCCCTGACCTACTTCTGTTGACCTCCAAGTGTATAGTCATTTGCCACGTGTAGCAAGCAGCTAAGTTTGGCATGTACTTGGGGGGAGACAACTTGGGAGAAATCTTTCTGTTTCCCACATTCAATGAATAAATGTTTCCCAGTTCTGCAGGGCTGTAGAGTGTGTGAGTGTATGTGTGTGTATATGAGTGTGTGAGTGTATGTGTGTGAGTGCAGAAGGACGTGTTTAGTTGTGAGGTCCACACGCTGGCCCTCACTTTGCCCCTGGATTAGGTGCTCACTGGGTTAGTGTTGGTTTCTACGGTTCTGCCTAGCAAACCTCCACCTTGTCCTGCCACCTCTTCTCGCAGCTGGGCGCAAGCCTCTTCTTTTTACCCATCGGGGACTCGGGCACCTTGGGGTAGGGCAGGCGAGGGGCTGTGCCATCTGATTGTCCCGTACTTGTGTGCTTTTGATCGACGGAGCCGCCAAGCCAGCAGCTGTGGTCCCCCTGAAGGGGGGACCAGGCCTCGTGTGGGGCCACCTGCTCGGGAAGTGTCAGCTCACGGGACTTCATATTCACTCTGTAGCACCTCCACCGAGGAGGGGGTTGCCGGGCTGCCCAGGAGGAGGATGAGCATGCAGGCCTCTTCCAGCCCATTCCTCCCAGGGCTGCATGGCGAGAGTTACCCCCACCTCCCAGGGCACACGGGAATCGCAAGGGGCCTCACGTGGGGGCTGTACGAGCCTCGGTGTCAGTGTGTTCCTGGGTCTGGGGCTGAGTTTTGGAAGAACCAGAGTGGTAATGCGAAGGAGCAGAGCAGGGTTAGCAGAGGGAGCACTTTGTGAAGGGCCTTGGGGACCTTTCCCAGGAGCTATGGGCCCTTCTGAGGGCAGCCTTTGCCCGTGGCGGCGGTGATGTGCTGTTGAGTCTCTTCGTACTCCTAGCCCCTGAGAAAACAGCACAGAGGCCCAGCTGCCCTCCTCTGGCTACCCAAGGGCACAAGGGAGGAGGAGATGCCAAGATGACACACCCCAAGATCAAGTGCACCAGGTGTTTCTTTACCATTTCTGACACCAACCGGTCCTCCCCCAGCACTCTCCTTTTCTGCCGGGTTTGAGAATTGTTGGAAATGGCCACAAGGAGCGCACAGGTGGAACGCGGTTATTAGGGACGTGAACAGGTGACCGCTGTCAGGGTCAGCAAACAGCAAGGGCCTTAGCGGTTGGTTCACAGCCACACCTCTCCTCTCCTCTCCTCAGCCAGCGGCCGAGTCTGTCTAGCCCTCAGCCTGCCCGCGCGCGGTCCTGCCTCCCAGACTCAGCCTCAGCCTTGGCTGTCCGGGCCTCGGCCCCGGCCTCGGCCTGGCTCCTTTGCTCTGCCTCACGGGCTCCGTGAGCAGCCTCTGGTGCCTCTTGGCCGTGGCCTCTGCCTCAGACAGAGATGTGGGTGGGTTCCTTCTTGGTGGTGGTGGGGGGGCTCTTCTTCCTTGATGGTGCTGGGCTTTGTCTCGGCTTCTGAGAGGGCTCTTGGACACAGAGGAATGGCTTTGCTGAAGGTGTGCTTTTTGTCTTTCCCCAAAGAAACAGAGGGCGGTGACTCGGTTCACACCCTCTTGTGAGGAGGCGGCTCAGAAAACATCCCTTCATCCTGTCCTTTAGCGTAGCAGAGAATTACCTGCAATATGACGTTATAACCGTAGCCAGAGAGTCTAGTTTCTACACGCCACATAAGGGCTTCTTTGTGGACATACCAGCCACTCTGTGGCACACGCGGAAGCTGCCACATAGGTTTGCAAGGCTAATACCTTTGCTGGCAGGTCTTTCTTCTCGTTAGCACTTTTTCCTCTTGCCCAGCTGGTTCCCAGGAGACCGGCTGTGTCGCGGTGGGCATGTCTTGGCCAGGGGCTCCGGGGGAGCTGGAGGAAGGAAGACAGGGACTTCCTTGGCTGCAGGTTTTCCGTCATCACATCACCCTCAGCCCACCCAGGGCTCCCAGCGTGCAGAAGGCAGTGGGTCTGAAATCTTGTCAAACAATCATTGGAGTTTGGAAGAATGAGCCTTCGGCCCTCCAGGCTGGTTGGAGGGACGTTTAGGAACCTGCATTTTCACCAGCTCCACAGGGGTCCTGGGTAGGTCGGGACTGTCTACCACTGCTTCAGGGTTGCCGGGGCCTGGGGCCTGGTCACTGCCTGCTGCGTTGGGTGGGGGACAGCCTGTGCAGGTGACCTGAGGAAGGTGGATGGTGACCACCTTTCTACACATTCCCCTGGTGCTCTACCTCCCCAGCTGTACCCTCCCGTGGAAGCAGGTGCTCTGTACAGGAGGTTGGGAGGTGAACACGTGGGAGGCCTCGCCCCGTGCAGATACTCTCAGAGCTGAAGGCAAGGCACTCGGAGTGCTGGGCCTCCAGAAGGGCCCCAGGTGCACTGCCATCGAGTCTGCCGACTCCCCGGGCCCTGCAGGTTACCCAGACTGCAGCCCCATCCCTCTCACAGCCTGGCTCTTGGGTTTGAACCCCCGACTATGCAGCTACCAGCCCCAAGCTAGGAAGGGGGCAGGCAGGTGGCTAGCTTTTTGGGGTGGATTTTTCCTGGTGGATTGGACCCAGGGTCTTTGGGCCCCCTTTTAGTGCCTGAGCCCCTCCGTGTTTTCTTAGCTCCTGGCCAGTCATGGGTCACTTTCAGTGCCCTCTCAATGCCTGCCCCCACCCCCTGCAGAACGTGGTGCAGGCAGATTCTTCCAGCTGGGGGCCCCGCCATCTCCCCACCTCCATTTTTGCCGCCTCCTGCCCTCACGTTCCCAGGTGTGGTTGACTGGCTTTGTGACCATCAGTGACTGCATGTGTATGGCCACAAATGGCTGCTCTCTGTACACACTGACCAAAGGCAAGGGGTCTGCCCCTTCAATGCCCAGTTGGCTGGGGTTGCCTGCAGCTGCTAGGCGGCAGGTCTCTTCTGGGTGGGCTCAGGGAAGTGGAGTCTCTACCCATCCTGCCCCCTGGGCCGGCAGTTCGTGTACTCACAGGGACTGATGGTACACAGCAGTCGGGCTGAGGCCAGCGGCCGTTGGACTTTGGGGTGCTGGGTAGCCCAGAGCAAGCTAAGTGCGGGGTGAGCTGCTTTCCCCAGAACTGCCGGTGTGAGCGTGGGTCACAGCCCGGGGCTTCGTGTTGCAGCTACTGATGGACCCCGTGGCCGGCCAGAAAGAGGTCTTTGGAAGCCAGCTCTCCTCCGAGCCATGCTAGTGGGGGCTTTATTCCTGGGGCCACTGCGGAGCTGTGAGGGGCCAGCGTTCCCAGAGCCGCTGTGGTGCAAGCAAGCGTGACATGGGTGACGCTGGCTTCTGGGCTGCGCAGCGCATGTCTTGGGGCGCTGCAAGCAGGAGCTGGTCCTCCCCACGGCGAAGGCAGGCTGACCAGCTCCCTCGGTGTGCCTGGCCTTCAAGGGGGACCACTGGGCAGCCTGGGCAAGTGGCCATGGTTAGCTGGTGGTGTATCACTAACACCATTGCCTTCTCGCAGGGATCTTCACGGCCCCCTACGAAGGGCGCTACCTGATCACCGCCACCCTCACTCCCGAGAGAGACGCGTACGTGGAAGCTGTGCTGTCAGTGTCCAACGCCAGCGTGGCCCAGCTGCACACAGCAGGCTACAAGAGGGAGTTTCTGGAATACCACCGGCCCCCGGGGGCACTCCACACGTGCGGGGGCCCGGGGGCCTTCCACCTCATCGTGCACTTGAAGGCAGGTGATGGGGTCAACATCGTGGTGACTGGGGGCAGACTGGCCCAAACAGACTTTGACGAGATGTACTCCACGTTCAGTGGGGTGTTCTTGTACCCCTTCCTTTCCCACCTCTAGATGTGCTGGGGCAGAGAGCAGATCGTTGTAAAAACTTGAAGTTTAATATATTCAGTTTATGTATTTGGAGCACTGATGTAGGGTTTCCCTGTCCATCCCACCCCTCCCCTGCCGCATGGGTCAGGCCACCACACTCCACTATTTCGAGGCAGGCAGCCAGAGGCTAATACGTGGCTGAAGCAGCCACCAACTTAGGCCACTCCACCTGACCAGCAGGGCGCCTCGGGAGTGCCCTTGCCTCTCAGTAGCCCCTGCTGTCCTGGGGTTTTCCCAGGGCCACCAGTAGGAGCCTGCCCGAGAGTCCTGGGCCTAGTTCTGTGCTTGGACTCGTGGGTGCTGGGTAAGACTCTGGTAGACCAGAGGCTGGCATCCTGTTGGTGGAGCTGGGAGGAGGCTGGCGTGGTTCCCTGTGGCTGTGGGCTTCCCGGGGGCGCAGAGCCGCGGCTCCCTGTCTGTATCTCACACTGCTCCGAGTGTCAACACTGAAGGGTGGGAGTGCTACTGCCCCCGCCCTGAGGCGGCAGCTCCAGGTAGGGTTGCTGTGTGTGTCACTGCTCACATGGCCCTTCCTTCCCTGGTGGCAGGGGTGCACAGCCTGTTCCTGATGCTTGTTGGGCTCCTTAAATGACATGTACAACATGAAGTACAAAGACAGGGAGGATCAATAAAGATGGAAAACCACTCCAAGTTATTTCTCTGAAGCCTGCTGCCTTTACGGTTTGGGAGATTAAAAAACAAACTGTGGAAAGGTACTTGATTTTTCAAAAAGTGGCTTTGGAAAGTGAGCTGGAATAAGCTATTCTCACGAAGTTGGTGTTGTTCCTTGCACTTGCAGAGACTGGCCTGGTGTGCTCGGTCAGCGTGTCCTGTGGTCCTGTGGCTCAAGGGTGCCCACTGTTCACCTGACCAGAGATGGCCACATTCCTGGTACCCACCCCCCACCCCGAACCACATAGCCAGGGCTCCTTTAAGTAACCAGAGGCCCCACAGAAATTGGTCACACAGAGGGCTTGGCCACCGTGAGAAAGGCTGCGCTAGTTCCTTCTACAGGGGCCGCTGAGAAAACCTGGGCGCACTGAACCCAGGCTCAAGGTGGCACAATCTGCTGGTCACTCGAGTGCCAATGTTCCAGGTGTGTGTGCGGGGGTACAAACAGGTCAAAGGCTTTTGGGTTCCTCTGACCCAACACAATGCTAGTCTACTGCTTACAAAGGAAGTTAACAGGGTGGCCACAGGACAAGCACTTCTCCCCTCTTCCCTCTGTTTCCTTTGCCGACCTGATGGGGGACCAAGTACCACAGACTTGTGTGGCTGGCTGTGACACCCTGGCCCACCGCTGTCCTGGAGAGGCAGCCTGGCTCACCCTCCCCGTTTCCTCAGCCAGGACCTGGCTCGAGGCAGCTGACTGATCACCCTTGGCTGTCCCAGAAATGACTCATGGAAAATAACCCCGAAGCAGGGGAGCATTTTCAGTAAAATCCAGCTGGCACATGGCCGTGTTTGTCCTCATGCTCCGCCCCCCCCTTTTGTAAAATGACTACTCCGTTCCACAGCTGACAAGGCAAGAACCAGAGAAGTGGCCCCCCGACACCCCCTAACTCCCTAGTAGGCCTCCCTAGTACATTTCAACAGCTCATCTACTGAGCAAGGTGAAGTTTAGCTCCCTGCACACCAAGACAGGCCAAGTAGAATGAATCCACAGATAGCAGGGTCCTAAGTTTACTTAACTGGCTCTACCCAGGGAACCTCTGGATCCTTAGGGAGGGAGGGAATGCAGATGGTTGGAACCATCTAAAGCCCCTGGCGGGGCCCTGGTGGCATAGTGGTCATGTGTTGGGCTGCCACCCTCAAGGCCCACAGTTCAACACCAGATGCTCCAAGGAAGAAAGATGGGGCTCTCCACTCCTGTCAACAGCCTCGGAGACTTCTCCCCTGATGGCACTCACCTGAACCCTTCCTTTCTGTTACCTTAAGTCTCGGCCACCGTTTCCTTGGGCCTCTTACCTGGCTGTCAAGTCGTGATGAAGAGGTGCGACATGCTTTCCCCACATGAAAGCAAGTGCCCATGTGCACCTGCACATGCTCAGGAAAGGGCTGTGCTCCTTGGCACACACTGGGGTACACCATACGGTAAGGGACGATTGTGAGACGGCAGAAGGGCAGGGGCTTAAGTGACATGGGACTTGGCTTTGATCAGAGAAAACTCTGACCCTCTTAATCTCATTGGGGGAGGCAAGACTCAGGACTGGACTGGACTCTCCAGCGCCCTGAACAGTCCTCTCAGGGACATTCTGGGTTGAGGACAAGGAGGCAAAGAGTCTATCACTGCCAGTTGGCCGACTACGGCTCTCCCATATGTACGGCCGAGTCGCTCCCTGGCAGCCTAGCTCAATTCCTGCGGGTGCAGCCTCGCTTCTGGAGCCAGATTTTAAAGATGAAGAAAAGCAGTCCTTCCGGTAGCCAAGTCGAAGCGCCAGCAAAGACGCACATGCTGACCTATGCGCTGACCCGCTCCGGCTGGGGCAGACACGGGCTGAACGCCCTCAGAGAGGAAGGGTCCGACACACTTCCTTTACGCTTGTTGTTGTTGGAACGTTTTATTCTGAACATCAAACATTGCACCCAATGTGATCCATTTATTTCAAGACAACTGGCTTTACCTTAACTATGAGTACTGTACTGATGTTTACAATTGGTTTCGGACAACTTAAACTTATTAGCGGCATTGCTTATAATCAAATCTTCATCATAAATGGAATTTAATTGTTAAAGTGGAAAAAGCCAAGTTTTCCCACCCTTTCTTACCTTCAAAGAAAACAAACAAAAATGACTAGTTTTCACCTGGAAAGAGCACTTACACAAAAACCAATTTCTCGGTGGTTTCATTAAACCCGGCGTGCTCTACAGCCAGGACAGCCAGCCTTCCCAGAGCGAACGTGAGACCGAGAGCTGATCAGATGCCCTGCCAGTTCAAAACCAGATGCCCTGTTGTGTTGACTGATTCTCAACACAAACAAGAGCCAGCTGGGCGGTAAAGACTCCGCTGCACCCTGGCTGAGCGCAGGCCCCCCGGGGAGACCCCCGTCCCCCAGGCAGCTGTGGCACCCCAGCACTGACTGAGTGCACAGGGGGCCCAGAGATGGAGAGAGCTTGATTGGGCTTTTAGCAGCTGTCCTGTTAGGACACTGTACTGGTAAGCCTTTTGTTTTCCAGTTGAAAACTAAGCAGATGCTCCTACGACGCGGCAAGCTCAGTCCTCAAGCATGGGACGGTCTGCGTGCTCTGGGCCCACATGTGCACTACCCACCGCCTGACAAGGATGCGGACGTGCACACCGCCTCACAGAAGTCCACGCTTAAACACATGGGCTTACGTCAATGCAAATACTACAGGTAGACTGGATTGGAAAGAGGGACCATTTAATCAATGGCACAACTGATAGAATGATGCAGAAGAGCCCATCTGCCCTGCCGGCTCCCGGGGCGCCCCAGCACCGCACACCTCGTGAGGGCAGGGCACGGCCCATGAACTCATCATCCTAAGGGCTGTGTACAAACACTCAAGGGCATCTCTCTTTCACAGAAAGAACAAATGTCATTTGTACCAAATGGCAATGGTTTTTTTTTTAGCACAAACGTAATACTTTCATTAACACTACAGTAATAGTAATTCGCCTACTTTCATATGAGGGACTCCTCGAAATAAGGAAAAAGACGCATGTCAACTAGCATATATATACCGACTGGATCGACCGGTGGAGATAAAGCCCACTGCTTGTGGGACAAATGGACCGAGCCCTCAGCGCACAGCTGGCTTCCTGGCTGATCCCGACGACGGAAGGCCTGTGTCAGAGAGCAGCTCTTGGGAGACACAAAAGCCTGAGGCTCTATGGAGGGCAACCTAAGGGAGGGCCTCGGACTGAGAAAGTACCCACCAGGGTTTTCTGAGCACACACCTGCAAAGACACCTACTAGGCTCAGGCTGGGGTCACAACACACCTATTCTCCTGACTTGGCCCAGAGGGCGGCCAATGGCGCCCCATGATGGCACTCACTGGGTGCATGGCAGTGAAGTAGACCTGGGTTACCAAGGGAAATCGCTCCGCTGGCACCTGCTCTCCTAGGGTTTTGAACTTAGGTAAGAACTTCACACATAGCCTAACCTTGTGTCCCTAGCCTAGTACACATGCCAACCCAACTCAGGAGATCATTTGTCCCGAGACACTGGAGGCGAGGCCTAGGCTGGGGAGCACGGCCCGCTGCTTCTGCGAATCCGTACTGCCTTCAGGGTCTGTCCTATGCACCCTCTCCAGGGACCACTGCCTCCACAGCCAGCCAGCCGCGGCAAACCAACTCCCCAACCTGGAAATGCCACTGCCCGACTCTCCCCTCCGGGTCGCTATTCCTGTGGGTGATGGGTGGGCAGCCCCAGGGGAGGGGGGGCTGCGCCACCAGTCCCTCAGCTCTCTCCGCCCACTGCCCTCCACACGGGGCACTGAGGAGGGCCACCTTTCAAACAGTTCTCCTGATTCAGCACTGAGGTGATTGTCAACACCGCACTACGGAGAATGAGCCCTGGAGGAACTTAGGGCACGGGACCAGGTGCTGTGGGTCTGACTTCGACGAGAGCTCTGTACGGCTCAGGGGGCAAGCTGAGTTGCGCTTCACATTTTCGGAGGAAATACATGGGAGCCCCCATGTGCCCTCACAGGGCAGCCTGCGCCTGGCAGACGGGAGCAGTCGGGTGGGGCTCAGGGATGAAGGAGAAGGGTGGGCAGCTCCGTGAGCCTCCTCTTGAGTAGCTCCACAAGTTTTATCCACAACTGACTCCAAACGCCCGAGCCAAGCCCAGTCTTGGCCTTGAGCGGGTTGAGTGTCACTGTGCTTTCCTGACATTCTAAAGGGTGCGACTGAGAAGCCCTGCCCCAAAGCAAGACAGCCAACAGCTGACCTACAGCAGGCAAGCAGCCGGGGCAGAGAGAAGGGCGCTCCCGGGATGGGAGGCGCTATTTCTCTTGTTCTTAAAACTCAACCCCCACTAACATGGTATTTATTGAGAACACACAACATGTATACCTGCAAGACCCGCTTCTTCCGGAGCGTACTAAGAAATAGGGCAGGGCCTCCCATTGTAGTGTCCCCCCAAGGCTCCGTGCCAGAACAGACAACTCCCCCTACTCCCACCCTCTGGGCTGAAGCAGGGCCCTGGCTGAAGGCAGAACAGGGGAGTCCAGAGCCGAGAGGTACAGGGGCGGTGGTAACAACATCACTAACTGGAGAGAGAGCAAGAGCCTGACTCTTAGCTGCTGGAGGCAACGAGACCACGCTACTGTGTGCTGCTTTCATCCCATCCTTCTTGGCTACGCTTGTCTTGCTTTAAAGTCGAGCAGTGAAAGGAATGCCCAGCACACTGCTGGCACACAGTGTCTGGGGGTGGACCAGCTTCCAAGGCCCTGAGCCCGGCGCTGCCAGCCCGGGACGGAGGAGGCACAGCCCTCTGCGGGCGGCTGGCGCTGGTTCTCAGGGAAGCCCGTGTCCTCTGTGCAGCAGAAGCCAGTCAGTCACATGTCTCCCGACAGGCAGAGTGACTGGGAGCCCCACTCGGGGAGGGGGGAGGAGGGTCTCCTCAGGCCAGGTCATCCAGGTTCACATTGGCGATCGGGTCTCGCCAGTAGCAGAAGGAGCTATACTCCGGGCATGGAAAGGCCGAATTCTGTTCTTTATTGAGAAGCGGGAACACGTGCTCCACCAGCTCACTCAACCTGTGGTACCTGGAAGGGGGTGGGAAGGAACACACGGGCTGTTACCGAAACCAGCCAAAGAGCACACGGACCAGTTTACAGCTCGCTTCTGTCCTCGCCCCGTTTGGGACATTTCCTCCCTCCAAGTCCAGGATTGCCCGTATTCCTCAAATTCCAGTTCTGGGAGTAGAACCCAGCCAGAACTCTCCTGCTGACAGAAGCAGCGCTGTGGGAGCCACAGGCTGCTGCCTGCTCCTACTCTGTTCTCGGGCCGTCGAGTCAGGGTGGGGGGGTGGGGGGTGGCTGGGCACCAGACTGCAGTTGCAGTGCACTTACGAAGACTTGTTGCCTTTGGTCCTTTCCTGTATTAGCTCCCCCTTTGGGTTCACGGTGAATATTCGACAGTCCGGGACTCCAACTTGTGTGTACGCGTAGACATCCTGCAGAAGAGAGCACGTGGTGGGCAGGGCAGAGTGTCCAGAGACGCTCTGCGGGGCACCTCCCATACAAGCCAGAGGGCGGGTGGGGAGGCAGAAAGCTAGTCAGCAAGGAGAAGGGCTCTTGCCCCTCCTGGAACCTGAAGCTCCTCTCCTGTGAGGCGGCTCTGGGAGGCACCAGGGACATGGCTCAGAACCAGAGGCCGAGGAGTTAGAATCCCACAGCCACCTGAGCGCGCACCATCCTTCACCCGCCCACCATGCAGGCGTGTCTGCCTACAGGACCTGGGGACACTGATGCACCCCCTCCTTAGGTGGGTGGCACCGCAAATGAGTGCAATCGTTGCTTTAGGCTCTGCTGTTGCTGGGTGCCATCAAGTCATTTCCAAGCCACAGGGACCCTGTGTGTGACAGAGCAGGCACTGCACTATCCCGGTCAAGCTTGTTGAGAGGGGTCCTCCTTTTGAATGACCCTGCACTTTGCCAAAAATGATATCCTTCTTCAGGGACTGGTCCTGATAACGTGCCCAAGGTGTGGTAAGAGAGGAAGTCTCACCATCCTCAGAGCTACCCAGGAGCAATCTGGCTCTACTTCTTCCACAACAGGTTTGTTCTCTGTCTTGGCAGTCCATGGTCTAGTCAGTATTCTTTTCCAACACTGTCATTCAAATGCACCAGTCTTTCCGTCTTCCGTATTCGTCGCCCGTCTTACACAAGAAAACGAAGGGGCAGAAAATACCCTGGGTTGAGTCAGATGTTCCTTAGTTCTCAAGGTGACCTCTTGGCTCTTTAACACTTTAAAGAGGTCTTTTGCAGCATAGAGGCCCAGTTTTTAATTAAAAAATTTTTTTAATGATTATGGGGGTTTATTAGTGAAGTTAACAGATTACCACAAGTCAGGATCCTGAAGGACACAGTCCTTTATCCACAGTGGTCCTCTGCTCAGTCATGTTGGCAAATACTTCTCTCTCTGGTCCGTGGTCGGTCTCTCAGCCACGAGGTGCCTCAGCCACTGTTCACGGTCTCGTGGTCTCACTGTGCTCCCTGCTTAGTCTCATGGTCTTTGCCTGTGGCCGCCTGGAAAATCCCATTCTTCCCCCAGAGTCCCTTGTCCTGATACTAACACAAGCTTCAGAGAGCGCCTTGTCCAGACCCTTCAGCACATAACTGGTGGTTCTGTCAACTTGAGGATGTCAGTGTGTTCTTATGACTCCAAGGGCCTTGAAAGGAGACTTCATGAGGCATACGGTTTCAAACTTGCCTTCAAGAAGCTTATAATTAGAGTTCTTTCTATAAAAGAACTGACCAGGTCAGGACATTGTGGAAATACAAATACAAATCAATCAGACACAAGCGCATGAATCAGCTCATGGTCTCACATAGTTTTAGCATGGGGAAGCATGAAGTCTGAATTCGGGCTCACTAGGAAAGCTGCTTGGGCAAGTCCAGGTTTCCACAGTGCCTGGAAGTCAGTCCTGTGCCAGACGAGCTTTGTGGGGGAGCTTGTAACAATGGCCACCAGTCCTCCCATCATTTTCTTACCTCTTTGCCTTAACTGCACTTGACTTGGCTTCTCCTCCTATCAAAAGATACAACTCATTTTTCAACCCTTTGCATCTCAACTTGTCCCTTCATGTGCCTTTGGGACAATGGGGCAACAGAAGATGTGAGGTAATTAGAGGCTTGAGAAATGTTGGTTCAGTGGGGTTTGTGGATACCTCATCCAGTTGGTTGTCAATGCACCTGTGAGTGAGGCCATCTTTGAGTAGCTAGCCCCGGGGTGAAGGCTGCTGCATGGCAGACACCCCCGCCAGGTGAGGTGAGCCAAAGAACAGCCTCTCTGGGCCCGGTCTAGCCCAGACCGCTGACCCACGGAATCATGAACTAAAAAATGTTTATTGTTTAAAGCCAAAAAAAAGACCGCAGGGACAGATCAGGTGAAAGCCCACTGAACAGAAGCCACAGCCGTTCCGTCACTTGGGTTGGACACACACACACACACACACACACACACACACCCCATGTCTCCGCCTCTCCCCACCTGCCCCCGCAGCCCAGAGGACACACTTACGTTTGGGCGGTTTCCGAAGGCAGCATAGAAGGGCTGCCTGCACGGGGCGAACAGGTTCTTGATATCGTTCAGACATTCAATTTTGAACTTCTCTGGCTTCTTTTCGATCACTTCTCTAGGTGGGAAAACCGCACAATCAAAACAACCCGGAGGCCAGCGCCTACCCAACACAAAGCGCCTCCCACTGCGTCCCTGCCACGGTCCTCTCCGCCACACACCTGTCCCAGTCTCCTTAGGGCACCTTCAAAAGCAGGCGCACACACCAGCCTGGCCAAAGGTTCTGAAAGGATGTGCGGGCCCAGTTCAATTCAAGGACATGTTGAGAAGCAATACAAGCCTATCTAGGGTCGTTTTGAGCCAGGATCAACTAGATGGCAGTGGGTTTGTTGCTTTGCTTTGTTTGGGGGTGGTAGTGATGATTGTTTAGTACTTTCCAACGTACTCCCACAACCATCACGTGGGAAACACGGCCCCAGGAGCACAGGCCTACAAGGATTCTGTGCTCACCCGACAGGTTTTCAATCCCCCATTACTGGTGACAGTAGCATTCTCTGTCTTCCCCAGATGGATGGCTGCGAGTGCTAAATGCTGGGGTCCCGCAAAGACAACTTGAGAACCAGAACTGGACTTTCTGGTCTCCGACCGAGTCGGTGGGTGGGAGGGGGGAGGGCGTGCCCGTACAAGGTAAGAGCTGCGGGAGGCCAGAGACCGGAGAGAGAAGTGCATGCTCTGACTTGGACACTAGCACACCCCAGTGGTGACAGGCACTCACTCACACATGCCACTCAGGGAGCTCAGGC
Source organism: Echinops telfairi (assembly GCF_000313985.2). NCBI lineage: Eukaryota > Metazoa > Chordata > Mammalia > Afrosoricida > Tenrecidae > Echinops > Echinops telfairi. The sequence goes on along the minus strand of NW_022111300.1, from coordinate 3,300,048 downwards.
TGGCCCGGTCCCACAGGGAGGTGAGGCGAAGTACCTGTGGAAGGCCGAGAATAAGCTGCTGGGGGACAGCATGAGAGGGCCCCGAGGCAGGATCGTGCCCTTGTCATTGACCCAGTGGAGGTAGCCGCGGGTCATGTCAGCCATGCCGATGGCGCGGGCCGAACAGTACAGGAACTTGTAGCCATTCCTGAAAGAGGACACAGACGCCTGCTTAAGCCCACGGGCTCTGGCTAAGAGAAGGGGAGGGATGAGAGGCAAATTTCTTTCAAAAGACACGGATCGAGCGCCTTCATTACTGTGAATTTAGAAGAAAACTAGTAAAGGTTGTAATGATTGTATCTTTCCCCACAGACCATCACTGGGGGATGGGGGTGGTAATACACACTAGGAATTAGGTGAACGTTCTAAGTCATCGATATAATTTATCCAGCAGCTAGTTAATGAGTGCCACGTTACAGAAGAGTCAAGCAATTGTGGTCTAGCTTTAAATTAATAAGAACATGCATCCACGGGGTTTTTATTTATAAGCCTATGACGAATGCACACCATCTTCTAGGATAAGGAGATTTTGGCAAGCACACTAACTTTTAAGGATGGCGTGCTGAACTACGCCTTAAGACACAGCACTTTCAAATCACTGCAACCCCGAGCTGTCAGGACCCACCGGGGTCCCGGCTCTGCTTCTCCCTCCAAGAGCCCCTGACAGAGGAGCCCAGGACCTGTGGGATCTTGGCAGGGGAACTGCCTCCCACCTGAGGCAAGGAGGGAGGAGCTGGCTGCCTGGGTGCAAACCCACAAGAAAGGCAGCAGCAATAGCAGGGAGGGGCATTTGCGAGCTGGCGGGGAGCTGGTAAGTGCAGCGCCCCCAGAGCACACCAGCACAGGCTGGACAGGTACCAGCAGCTGGGTGGTGAGCACATATGCAACTGACTGTCTTGTTTCTGACAAGCCCACACATCCACATGTGCTGGGGGAACTGTCCCCTATGTGTGGCAGGCATTACCTAATGTAAGCAATACCATTTAAAAACACCTAAGAAATAAAAAGTGAAAGTAGCCTTCATCGTTAAAACTCTAGCTGAACAACACGGAACTAGATACATGGGGGCTTTTGTGGAACACTCCGTGATCTTGTTACTTCATTTCCTCACAAACTCTTTGAAAGCCATTTGTAAATGCTAGCTAGCTATAACGGCAAACACAGTAGCCCCTCACATTCAGGGTCGAGAGGACAGACTGAAATAGCACAGGGAAAGCCTGTCGCACAACACACAGTGCCACGCAGTGCAGGAGGCAGACCTGGCGGCTGCCAATGCATGTGCCCATAGAGACGGAGGGGAGGAGGCGGGGTCGGCTGGATCAAAGAGGCCTGCATTGGGAGGAAAGGAGAGTCCGTTCCCCTCGTTTTAATCAAAGCTCTAGAGGAACCGACACCTACTCGTTGATGGAATGGTAGAGCCTTGCTATGCCCTGGTGAGTCCAGTCTTTACCCAGCTGCGGGAGGATCTGCCCGAGAGCATCAGACCTAGGAAGCGGGTGAGAAGAAGAACAAGTATTAAAACCAAGTGTGTAAGAAAGCCCAGAACGTTCCCTACTGGGTTAGGGACGAGCTACCGACTGATACTGGGTGGGCTGGGCTCCACCAGGCTTTGTGTAGCCGCATAGGGGGCTTTGCCAGCGCACCGAGGGCCGTCAGGACCAGAGCCAGATGTGCACTTTCGGGAAACATGTGCAATCACACATCTGCTTTCCCTCGGCTCTAGTCTCCTCAGCTTCTTACACCAGGCATCTGGAGACCACCTGACCAACTTTTTCCAGGAACCTGGAGAGATTTCTGACTTTGCCACGGCAGTCTGCCCCATCTCCTTTCCAGTGTGGACTGCACTACGATGTCCCAGTGCAGAGCACTCAGACCATCCCCAAGATGCCCAGACTGAGGAGTGCCAGCCCCTCCATGAGGGGCAGTGCTTACTTGGTGATCGTCCCGTCGATGTCAGAGATGACGACCTTGTCATCCCAGTTCCACAGGTAAATGGTCCCTGCGCAGCGGCAGGTACCTTGATACTGGGTTGTAATACTAAATACAACATCATTCGGCCCATCTTGCAGCTTCAGTTTTGCCTTTTATAAAAGGTACAAGAATAAAGAAAAACAGCTGAGAAATATAGAGTGTGGAATGGAGTTTAATATTTATAAAAATCATGGCCGGTGTTTTTTAGGATTCGAACCACCCGAGAGGCAGGGGTAGTTTCCTCTCATCCCCCAACGAGCCGCCACGCACTGAGCAGTGTTGCGAACCTCAAAGCCGTCTCTGGACATAAAACCCCAAACCTTTCTGCTCTCCCTCCAGACTCGATTGTCACTGCTCTGAGACACAGCCTCCTGCTATCCCAGAAAGATGCTTTCCATATTGAAAATGGTAAACATCTAGGGACTAGCCAATAAGCAAAAAAGGGTGAATTGTTCTTAATTGGAGAAATGCCATTTCCCTATTGCCGTAGTTCCTAAGACAGGGGTCCTCAAACTACGGCCCATGGGCCACATGCGGCCCACCGAGGACATATATCCAGCCAGCTGGGTGTTTTTGCCCCGTTTTGTTTTCTACTTCAAAATAAGATATGTGCAGTGTGTGCAGAAATTTGTTCATAGTTTGTTTGTTTTTTTAACTATAGTCCGGCCCTCCAACAGGTCTGAGGGACAATGAACTGGCCCCGTTAAAAAAGTTTGAGGACCCCTGTCCTAAGAGAACACTGGACCTTCAAGATGAAGATCCTCAGTGAAAAATGTTGAAGATTCAGATTCCCCAGGCCACTGGAGGGCACCTGGGAACGGGGTAGGGTCTCTTCTGTTGAGTATGAAAATGTGTACAGCTTGCACCATGCAGCTTATGACAGTCTTGGAAGTGGGCAAATGGAAGAGGCAGCCAGGCAGGCTGAACAGCCCTGCAGGAAAGCACAGTGGGCCCTTCAGAGCCCGGGACTCACGATCTGCTCTGAGGAGAGTCGCAGGGACTTCTTGTAAGAGGGCGAGCCGCCGTGCAGCAGGCGCTCCCCGGGAAGCGGGTCCGCGCTGAGGGATTCTTCCAGCTCCTGGGAGGCCTCTTCACTCGAGGAGTCATCCTCAGACAGCCTAGACAACATCACATCGGAGGCTGTTACTCTCACACACAACCCATGCTTTCTGTGCCTCTGCCAGCCAGACAATCCCGTAATGTGTGTTAGGCACGTTATTTATGAAAGTGTGTTAGTTACAGAAATTCTAAAAGTTTGTGGGAAAAGTGGAATGGAAAGATAACAGGGGTTTTTCTATGAACTTTTTAAAGCTCCCTCATAGAGTACTGAAGCAGCCACGGGGCGTTTTACTGAGGACACTTTCATTTAGGATGGGAAGAGAGGACATCCTAACGCAGCAGTTCTCAACCTTTGGGTCCCGATCCCTTTGGGGGTCAAGCGACCCTTCCACAGGGGTTGCCTAAGGCCATTGGAAAACACATTATTTCCGATGGCTTTAAGAACCAAGACACCACTCCTTTATCCGTCTCCAGGTGGGTCCTGCTCACATGCAGATACGACCACATGCGAGTACCCGCGTGAAGACGTGTACCCTTGCTACACCATGCTTCCAGACAAAATTTCACTGATTTGTCATTAGAAATAAGTATTTCACAATATATAATGACATATTGTTTTTGTGACTCATCACTATGCTTTTAATTTTGTTCAACTTGTAACAATGAAAATACATCCTGCATATCAGATATTGACATGACGACTCATAACAGTAGCAAAATTATAGTTATGAAGTAGCAATGAAATAATTTTTTGGTTGGGGGGGGTCACCACCAAACGAAGAACTGTATTAAAGGGTCGCGGCATTAGGAAGGTTGAGAACCACTGTTTTAACATATCCTTTACATTCCCGAAGGACATGAAATTGTCCTCTGACATTTCCCCATACCCACAAGTTTGGAGGACTGAAAGAACCCCATCAGGATGTGAGGACAACACCTCTCTTTCTTCCCTTCCCTTAATGGAGAGGCAGTACTTTCTGGCCATTATTTCTGGCTGCAGTAACTAAATGCTAAAAAGTTCCAAGCTCCCTGTCTATAGAACAGGGTAGAACTGCCCATGTGGGTTTCCCAGACTAACTCTGTCTCCCTTGGTGGATTAGTACTAACCACACCACCATCAGGGCTCCACATGTGCTAATAGGCTTCCACAATCCATCTGGTCCCTACCAGAAAGGATAGGCACGTTTCAGAAAGTACAAATTAATTGTCATTAATTAAACAACTAGTAAGAAAGAGCTTATATGTCCCTAAGAGAGAGTAAAGAACAGGGCAATAAACTCTCGGGAGAAGACAGTCTCATCTGGGAACACGAAGCGCACAACAGAAACAAGAGCCAGGTATCAAATAGAGTGGACAACGTCGTGGGGGCAGCCCACCGAAACGTCCAGGTAATGAAACGTTTGAGACTGCCCATCCACCCACTTTCATTTCCTGTTTCCTCCGGCATCCGATGCAAGGCGGCCGGGGAGCAGGGCACAAGGGTGTGGTGAATCTTCAGTCAGCCCTTTCCCCAAAGCTTGCATATATAAATCCCAGTCGCAGGTTTCGGGGTCTGAAACAGGGATAGGTATTTGGGGAACAGCGGTGAGTAGTGTTTAAAAGTCTCTAGGCTGATGACTTCTTGGAAGAGTTGACGTCACCGAGCTGCACACACGGTTCTGACAGAGAAGTAAACAAGTTACATGCGGGAAGTGAACTCCGAGAGAAGACGCGGTGCCCACCTGGCACTGGCTTGCTCCTGAGCGCTTGAAGGCAGGTCACTGGCTTGCTGGGCTTCAGACTTCCCGTCTTTGGTCTCTGGCAGCTACAAGACAAAAGACCAATCATGACCACACACGGTGTCCCTACCAACCAGCAAACTTTCATCAGCAATCCTTTTCTGGAGAAAACCAGTTACTTTCTGAATCCAGAACACAAACAGACACAGACACACGGCTCTAGAAACAGACTCTCTCTAGTTTGAGCCAAGGAACAGAAACATGACACAGAAGTCACAGGCTGCTTGAAAGAAGCTGTACCCCTCAAAGCAGAAGTAAAAAAGATGGCCGTATCAAGCCACAAAATATAACAAGGCAGGTCTGGCACACACAGATGTCCAGAATCATATTATAGGTTTTCTCTTCCATTCCACTCTTCCTTAGGGTTGGATTTTATCAAATGGGGTTTATGTCCCCAGAGAAGTGACCAGATGTGGCAGTTACATAATCTCCTGTCAACTTGAGCAAAGGGGTGGCGTCCAGCCTGTCAAGCAGGTCATAGCTAATGATGCTTCTCTGTGGGCATGGCCTTCTCCTGAAGATTCTGGGAACGCCTGTCTTCCTCCCTGGAGGTGGGACACATACTGCTTCATATTCTGTTGACAAGCCACATGAAGCTATGTTGATGGCAGCCATAGCCCTGGAGCTGGAGGAGCCACATGGAAAGTCGTGCCAGCGCTGAGATGATTCCTTAAGGCTTTTTATCCACTAGCCTGTGATCTTCCTGTTTTCAGCATCATTGCATGTGCTGTGTGAGTCTGTAGAAGAATTTATGGACTAGTGTTGGGCATATGGACTTGATCTGGGCTGGGCTGTCTTATTGATGCACAATTACTTCTTAGTATAAAGTTCTCTCTTACACATATGACTGTCAATGAATATTTCTCTAGTCAACCTGGATTAACACATTATGTTTACTAACAAATCCAGAGGCACTCATGTGTGTAAGAGAGAGCTTTGATCAAAGTGTAATTGTACATTAAGAAAACATCCTAGCCCAGTCCAGATCAAGTCCTTCAGTCTGATATTAGCCCATATGTCTGATACCAATCTATAAAGTCCTCTTCAGAATCATGCCACACATGCAATGACGCCGAATGCAGGAAGATCACAGGCCAGTGGGTGAAAAGTCTTGTGGATCCAATGGCACTGGAAGCATATCCAGGGCTCTGGCTGCCATCAGCTTGTCAACAGGAAGGTGAAGCAGAGTGTGCGTCGGTCGGGGTCCCTTGCAGAGCCACAAGGAGTACAGTGTGCAGCAGTTACAGGGACGTTCTTGTTCCTGGAGCGGCTCAGCCCCAAGTGGGGAAAGGCCAGGGAGGTGGACCTGCCCTGCCAGTGTTCGCTTGAGAGAGGAGGGCTTGACTATCTGCATCTGAAAGCACTTGAGGAGGCTGATAAACTTCAATCTGACGGGTCATGTCACCCCCAGGTGGAGAGCTGGAGACAGGCTTTGGATGTCAAATCTCAGCTCCGTATCCTATCAATCACACTTTAGTCAAACTACTCAACCCGTGTGTGCCAAAGTCTCCTTACCAATAAAATGGGAATTCCCCTATTTACACTATGGGAAGTTTAGAGGAAATGCATAGCAAGCACCTGGCACAGTCCCTGCCCATAGTAATTACCCAAATATGCCGTATGTACTATTATTGTAATACAGCAATCTACCCAGCCTGACTGACTTTCTCATGCTTGGCCACAAAGTGTTCTGAATAAATGAAAGGGGTACGTCCTCTTTAGCCTGGGGAAATGCAGGTGTGTTACCTGTTTGGTCATGCTTTCTTTCTTGCGCCAAAACCACCACCGACCAGATTTTTTTGGCATCTTATCTTTGACCCAGGATTCCACGGTTGCCTAGAAACAACCAATATGGGTTAGTAGTCTGGGCCGTTTCCTGCCCCAAGCTTGCAGGTGATACTTCATATGTAATGTTAAGCTGGTGAGCAAACAGACTAGATTCCACACTTCCTGGAGCCTAGGGCATTCTTCCACTTCTGACAGACAGACAGACAGACAAGAGACAATTCCCTGCTTTGCAAGCATATAGCAGAACTGGCTTGCCCTCTGCAGGGTGAGGCTGGGCAGTCTCCTCCGCAGGAGCATTTCTGGGCTCTCACAAGTTAGGAGGAACAACTAGGCTGATGACAGCTTCTTGTTGAGCCACTCAAAGAAAACCTCAGGTTCTAAACAACTGGCTCACTGGCCACATTTCTTTTCATCTGCTCTTACTGAGGTTGCTTCTGTTGGCCATTTGTCCTTTTCCTGGTAGCTTCCTTCCATATTAATAAGAACTTTATTTTTCATTCTATATTTGTTAAGACCTCAGCTTTTTTTTCCTTTAAATAATTTGATTGGGGGCTCTAACAATATTGTACATATGTTGCCATCATTTCCAAAATATTTTCTATTTGAGACCTTGGTATAAACTCCCTCCCCACCACATGTACCCTTGATCAATTATATATTGTTATTTCATATCTTACACTGTCCATTGTATCCTTTCATCCACATTTCTGTTATTCGACCCCCTGGGAGGGGGGCAGAGCTATATATCCGATCTTGTGATGGGTTCCCCCTTTCTCACCCTTCCTCCTCCTGGACCTCCCCTCTACCCTACACTCATGATATCATTATTCCCATTACTGTTCCTGAGGGGTTTATCTTTCCTGAATTCTGTTTTGAGAGCGCTTATCTGTACCAATATGTGTTCTCCGGTCTAGCCGGATTTGTAAGATAGAAAGAACTGTGTCACGGTAGTGGGGAAGAGGAAGTATTCAGGAACTAAAGGAATGATGTGTGATTCATTGCTAAAACTTCTCACCTTTTATATACAATTAGAAACTGACATACAAGCTAATAAAAGAGACCAAAGAAAGTGGGTCTAGGGTCCGTATTTTTGCACATATAGCTATGTAGACCTTTCACCAATAAGACTTTGAAGAATACTCAGTTTTAAAACTATGCACATGTAAATTTTAGCTGTACACTCTATAGTTCCAAAGAGGCACTAAAGCGTGGATGATCACCTTACCTTGGGCAGACTCTTCTGGAACACCTGTAAACTGAGGATCATGGGAGCAGCCAATGCCCAGTTATAGTAACTGTGAAGAAACAAACATAATGCAAAATCGTTAGATATAGACACTCTGGCACTCCTGCCAAAAGAGAACTACAACAGGCAAAATTACATACTCTCCTCACTAAAAAGATCTGCTAAATTGTTTTCACATAAGTAATCTTTGCTTCGAGCCAAATTTCACAGACTAGAGAAGTAGTAAAATTTATGAAATAGAAAAAATAACATTTCTATGCCTCATTTAAAAATAAAGTTGAAGCTTCATTTTCACTTCAAAGTCAATGCCCACTAGCTCATTTATGATAATGTATTTTAAAGCCAGGAAAACTACTCTTTGAAACAGAACTGGGGGGAAGCGGGAGAAGGCACACAACTCCGAGTACTTAACAATTATGGAAGCAGGAGAAAGTTACCGGTTATATATCCGTATTACAAGATTAGGATTATCTATCAGTCCAGGGTTTTCTGCAAATTCATGATAAGTGATGAGATGCTCCATGAATTTTTCTGCAATGTAAAATAATAACAATCCGTCCATTTGGTTAGAGGCTACGAAACTGAGGAAGCGTAAGATCATTTTAACACCCTGTGAATTGCAGGAATTATAGAATAAAATAAATCTCACAAAAAAAAAAAACACAACACCTAACTTTTATGATACCCCCCAGACAAGGAAGAGCACTTCTTTTTTGTCCTCCCTTTTAAGGAAAATTAATTACAGACGTGGGGACACACACTCTAACAAAAACAAAAACTAACTTTTCATTTTCATGCGAAGGAAAAGCTCTTCATTAGCAGGCAACTACACAGGGTATGCTGCATTAGAAGCAAACAGAAGTACCCAACTGCTGACAGACAGACAGACAGACAGAGAAAGCCCTAACTACCATAAAAAAGACAGGCCTCGGGGTTCGAGGACTATCAATAAATCCACCCTCAATTCTTAGAAAACGAGGATTTCTGGTGAACTGCCGCACCTTGTTCAGAACCTCTCCAGCAGATGCAGGGCAACAGAGACATTTCTCACTTTACTGCTCCTACAGGTAAAGTTATCTCCGATTTGACTTTACTGCCTCTTCTAATAATACATTCTCCCAGATTCAGCTACCAATATATGAAACGAAAGCACAAGTACACTTTCCTGCCTGTTCGTGTAGTGCAACGCTGCCATCGATTCCGACTCCCAGCTCCCCTCTACACCAGAACAGGGCACTGTCTGGTCCTGTGCCGTCCTTACAATGAATTTGTCCTTATGCTTGAACCCACTGTTGCGGCCTTTCTCTTTTCACCAAGCTTCACGTCCTTCTCCAGAGACTGGTCCTTCTCCATAACACGTCCTAAGTATGTGAGACAAAAGTCTCACCATCCTCAGTTCTAAGGAGCCCTCTGGCTGTACTTCTCTCAGGACAGATTTACTCGTTAGCTAGCTTCCATCCTGCAGTCTTCCTTATTAATTGTCCAGTCCTACTGGTCAAGCCTGAACTTTCTAAGTGCTGAAGTTCTGGTCCACAGTTAGCTCCCCTTCGACTAGGGTCCACCAAGTGGATTCTGATTAGAATGGTCAATAGTGGTAGCTGGCCCTCACTCTCGTTCTTCTGGTCTCAGGGGAGATGAGGTCGTGCTTTGTGTAAATAGACTAGTACTCCTGCGAACTAGTTTTTTCTTCTTTGAGTCTTTAATTTTCTTTATCCTCTTCGATCATTCTCTCTTAGTGACCTCTCTAGTGTCCCCCCACTCCCCACCAAAAAGCCACTGGCCTTAACAAAGCCTTCATTATTTTGTATACTAAATAAAACAAACAGAATTAGAGATGGAGAAGTGAGAGTTATAATGAGTATTCTATTACTCTAGATAATGGAGCTTCGGGTTCTTGCCTTCCCAAAATAAACATTTACTCTGAGAGGCACAGAATAGAGTTTTCGCAAAGAGAAATTTCCTCAAGAATCTCCTGGGAGAGAGAATCCCCCCACTAGCTTGCATGGCTGGACCTCTGGTGTTTCTCTCTGCCCACTCACTGGAAAACAGGCTTTTAAATCATTTAAAATCTTTTAAGAAGAAACTCTGCTGGGGGCAGCAAGGGTTTCTGGGAAACACAGTCTTGAGATAGTGCAGACTAGATTCTACATGTGCTCAGGCTAAATGTGCACCTTCGCTCCCATGCCCTACCACATTCTGAACAGAAAGAGGAGTAGGAAAGCCCAGTTCAGGAGCTAATGACATAGTGATGTCTACCATAAGCGTGCTGCCTTCAGCTCTCCGAGAGAGAGAGAGAGAGAGAGAGAGAGAGAGAGAGAGAGAGAGAGAGAAGACAAGGAATAGAACGAGTGCTAGGGGAAAAACAAAAACACTTCTCATAAAGAGGAAAACCCAACGCGTACCCACAGCCAATACAGAGCGGACATAAGTTTAAAAAGGAGACAAAGCCCACAAGGCTGACAAAGGTAGACAAATGCATGTGGTGCTCAGCCCACGTCCAAGGCTCCCAAACCTCCCTGCAAACCAATGCCCTTTCCATATTCTTGGGCAGGCATTACTGTGCTGGGCCAACTCAAGGTTGAGACAGAAATTGAGCTGTTGGTGCGTTCGCCAGAAAGCCCATTTATTCAGTGGACAGCAGTGCTTGTCAGTCAAGTCTAAAATCCAACGCTTTCTAGGTGGGCAGCTAGCTACCATCCCTTAACTTCACAGATGAGAACATGCAGGCTGCCTGACCCTGGCCAGCTGACTGGCACACAGGGCGACCATGCCCTCACTCTCGGGTAAAGTTAAGTCTCCAGGGCACATGCTTCACCAGTGATGTTTCTATTTAAGGTCACACCAGAGGTGCCTTCCATGGGGACTAAAGTGTTTGATCATGACGGCAATGCTGGTCACCCACACGAGATTACTAAAGAATGTAAATATTCAGGATAGTTAGTGGGCTGGGTTTCAAATTAAGTGGCCAAAGTGGCTTCTGAAGTCAAAATAAGGCCCGTGTAAGTGCCCACCTACCTTTAGAAATTTCTCCGTTCTCACTGAGGCCCCCGCAGAGTGAGAGGGTGACGTCGGGCAAGTCCATGGCGGAATCGGAGAGGCACTCGGTACCGCTGTCTGCGGCCGCACTTCCCACAGACTGTGGGGACTGGGAGCCCGAGAGGGCGTCCAACTCAGGCCACTGCCGGGAGCCTGGGTCTGATTCACTGGAGAGAAAGGTTGACCTTACTAGAACGTCCGGTACCCCGAGTTTACTACCTGGTTCTCTGGGGGCTTGAGCCAAATGACATCCCTTAAAGAGGAACAGACAGAACTAAAAGCACACCCTGGCTTTACTTCAGTCGTTTTTGGAACCGTATTAAAAACAAACTCCCCGCCATCGAGTTGGTGCAGGCTCACACTGAACCTCCAGGACGGGGTAGAACTGCCTTTGTGAGTTTCTAAGTCTGTAACTGTTTACAGGAGTAGAAAGTCCTGTCTTTCACCAGCTCAGTACCACATACTTGACATTAAAACATAGTAAACATGTTATAAAAGCACAACCGTCAATCACAAGAATACACACATTTCAACTAGAGCCCTACTGATTTTAATGAAAGGCGTTAAGAAAATTGTAAGCATCTATTTACATTTTCATGATGAAAATGAGACAGAAATTAAGAAAAATCTGGTGTTTGGAAACCTTTTTATCATAACTTCACGGAAGAACCGGTGTACCATACACCGCCTGCAGACAAAGGGTGTGCTTACTTATGTTTAAGTTTTTATTGAGATTTGGGTGAAGGCTAAGAGCAAACTGCATGCCCAGTCATTTCAGACACAGTTTGTTTTTGTGACACTGACTGCAACCCCTGCCCGTCCCACTGCCCCCCTGCCCTGTGACCTGTCCTCCGTCCTGCGACCTAGTCCTCCGGAGCAAGCGTGAACCCTGGGACTTCCTGTGAGGCCAAGTGTGCTAAGGAATGTGTTCACCTGATAGGCCTGCCCATTTGGGTGCAAGCTGAGCATCCTGGGGTGGGTACAGTTTGGCTCTGTTATTTTAAAACTATACATCGACTCTCCCAGTCATACTGTAACACCGGATTCATCCTTTCCCCATCTTTTAGAAGAGAAACTAAGAAATTTATCTGCATTGAGAAATGTCAATGCAGATAAATGGTAAAGGACGGGAAACCTGAAAGTGCGAATTGTAAAATTTACATTGTAAACCAAAAAACAAAACAAAACCAAAAAAGTAAAGCAATTTCTGTTCTCTCACTGTAAAACCCCCCAACCTATTTAAGACAATTGTTTTGGGGCAAATTTAAGGCCCAGCTATTGTATGAATCTTCTAACGATGTCTGACAAAGTGTTGCCAAATCTTTTCTCTCTACTCCAAAAGTAAAGCTAAAGAATCACACATTTAAAAGTATTTAATCATGTATATTTACATGAGTATATCCACAGGGACGAGTGATGGTGTTTTGTAATCGTAGAGTATAATAATGGAATTCCCCTAAGAATGGAAACAAACTTGGGAAAGCAGTGTAAACAGCACATTTGTTTGAGGTGTCAGAGGCACTCAAAGGGAAAAGCCACAAGGGACACAGAAGAAGTGACAAATGGTGAGGACTGAGGGGACTCGGGCAACAGAGAAGCGGCAAGAGTCACCTGGGCCCAGGCCTGAGCTCAGGAAAAGCTTGGGAACTCAGATTCCCCCCAAGTAAATGAAGCACCCGCCCTTTGAGAATATACAATAAATGCAACAGATGCTGGAGACTTTTCCTGAGGATGTGTTTGCTAAATGACTGTGCTAACTGCCAATCTGAAAGCACGTTCATTCTATACCCTTCTGTGGGTTTTCTTCACAAATCATTAGACTGAATTCCAAAATCACTAGAGTTAAACATCACACACCAATTCCGGATTGCAAAAAATCTGACGCACTCATCAGATTAAGTAAAAGGATACCATCACTGCGCTCCTTTTCCTCAAATGAAATTCTTTCACCCATCGCTCACTAACTACACATAAAAGACACTACCTTTTAGGGAAATAGAGAGCAGCAACCTCAGGTTCTAGAGCCTTTAAGTCATCCAGGTAAATATCATCAGGTCCTTGGTGCTGGCTTCTCTTGTGGACACCTGTTTTTACAAAAACACATCAGAGATAAGAACTTAATTATTCTTCATTTACAAATATGCAAAACACCAGAAGAGAAGAAAGCTGATGGTGCCCGGCTACCAAAAAGTATAGCATCTGGGGTCTTAAAGGCTTGAAGGTAAACAAGCGGCCACCTAACTCAGAAGCAACAAAGCCCACATGGAAGAAGCACACCAGCCTATGCAATCACGAGGTGTCAAAGGGATCAGGTATCATCAGAACAAAAAATCTTACCATAGTGAATGAGGGGGTGTGTGCAGAGTGGAGACCCAAAGCCCATTTGTAGGCCACTGGACATCCCCTTACAGAAGGGTCTCGGGGAGGAGAGGAGCCAGTCAGGGTGCGATGTAACAATGATGAAAAATACAACTTTCCTCTAGTTCCTAAATGCTTCCTCTACCCCCGCCCCTCCCCATATCATGATCCCAATTCTGTGTTGCAAGTCTGGCTAGACTAAAGGATGTACACTGGTAGATAGGAACTGGAAACACAGGGAATCCAGGACAGATGATCCTTTCAGGACCAGTGGTGTGAGTAGGGACACTGGGAGGGTAGAGGGAGAGTGGGTTGGAAAGGGGGAACCGATTACAAGGATCTACATTACAAGGATCTACATGTGACCTCCTCCCTGGGGGATGGACAACAGAAAAGTGGGTGAAGGGAAACGTCAGACAGGACAAGATATGTCAAAATAATAATTTATAAATTATCAAGGGTTCATGAGGGCAATGCGAAATTCCCTCCACCCACCCCAATGTAGGAGCAATGTGGTGCCACAGACCTAACAGCTGGTCCATAAGCACAAGCTGATTGACTCGCGCCTTATAAGAACAGTGCTTGTGCTTAAGTAATTTACATTATAGTGACAACAAAAGCAAGAAACGACTCACTGACAATGAGGTGATGCTAACCCATAGTGATCCTATAGCACAGGGTCGGACTGCCTCTGTGAGTTTCTGAGACTAACTCATGATGGGAGCAGATAGCCTCCTCTTTCTCCCAAGGAGCGGCTGGTGGTTTTGAACTGTTGATCTTGAAGCTCACAACCCAGTGTGTAACCACTAACCACTATCCTAATAGATAGTGAAGCGCCTACCCATAAAGTATACCCTACATATTAACTTTCAATTAAAAACAAAACCAAATTCAACCCAGATCTACGTAAACCTCTAGAGCTGCACTGACCACTGCAGGAGCCACCAGCAGCAGGTGGCCAGTGAACACTTGCACTGCCCCAAGTCTGAGCTGAGGTGCGCCAAATGTGTTAGCAAGTGTGTATGTCACACTGGATTTAGAAGACTTTCACAAAAACAAGAATGAAAAATACCTCAATAGTTCATTGATGACATGTTAAAATGTTATTATTTCAAGTTTACTGGTCAGAAAGAAGGTATTAAATTTAATTTCCTGTGTTTACTCTCACCCTCTGAGTCTCACTACTAAACCCAAACCCAACATTCTGACTCATGGCCACCCTATGGCGGGCTTCTTTACAGGAACAGCTGGAGGGAGGGTCACCTTTCTTCTGTGGTGCAACTGATGGGTTTAAACCAATGACCTTGCCTGTCCCACAGGCCCCCTGCAGCTCACGCGGCATTGCTATGCAACAGTGCTGCTGCCGGAGAGTCAACTTCATGTAAGAAACAACCAAGCAGACCTGGCAACATGAGAAAACCCACGACAAACGGAGCATTCTTCAAGTCAGTATCATGGGTGCAGGGGAAGAACTAACAGTCATCGGTCAGTTTGTTAGACTGTGGTGGTTTGCATGTTGCTGTGATGCTGGAAGCTACACCACAGGTATGCCCAACGCCAGCAGGGTCAACCACAGTGGAAAGGTTTTGGAGCGCTCCCACAGAGTGAGACTAAGAAGGACCATGAGAGGGCTGAAATGACCCAGAATGCTCCTTAGAAGAGGCCTGGTCTCCTGTGTCTGGGATAGGTTATTAGGAGGGATGAGGCCCTGGTTAGTGAAGTGGAGGATCCATGAGAAAGAGGACGACTCTCCACCCGATGGACTGCTACCAAGGGGCGCACACACAGGACTGGGGGCTTTGGTTCTACTGTACATGGAGTTGCTGTGAGTCAGGCTGTTTTGAAGGCACCTGATAGCAAATTACAGCCAACAAATGAGGGAGAAGCCATGGGTGTGTACGTGTTGCTCTGAGAGAAAAAAAAGTTAAATGATTAAAACAGCACAAAACCCAGAAGATAAATGCAAACTGATGAGATCTTAGTTTTAGAAAGAAGAAAACAGCTTAAAAAATCTTGGTATAGGTTCAGCAAATCTGATTATTCAATGATATTGTACTCTTCAAGATGACAATGGTACTGTGTTTATAAAGAGAACACTCTTGCTTAGAAGGTATACCTTCGGATATATGTAGTCAATGTTAGGTCTCAGTTTATTTTCAAATGGTCTGAAGTTAATAGTATTAATGTTTGGGAATGGTGTGCTGCTTCTATGTGGGGTTTTTGTTGCTTCCCTGCTAGAAGGCTGCTTGTCTAACTTCAAGCCTGTAAGACCCCAGACGCTATATCTTTTGATAGCCAGGTGTACTATATCTTTTGATAGCCAGGCACCATCCACTTTCTTCACCACATTTGCTATGCACCCATTTTGTCTTCAGCGATTGTGCTGGGAAGGTGAGTATCAAAGAGTGCCAGGTTATTAGAACAAAGTGTTCTTGTGTTTAGGGAGGCCTTGAGTAGAGGCTCAAAGTCCTCCTGTTATCTTAATACTTAATATATAAATATATGTAACTGGCCTTTATCACTTTCATTATAAATTAACATATTTACATGCCTATAGCAGTACCTCTATAAACAGCTATTGCCTTTTGGCTATGTGGATATTTTACTCCACCCTAAACTCAGGACCCAAGGCCATTGATTCACAGTGAGTGTGTTCTTACTGTACTGAGTATAAACAGGTAACTTTACTTTTAAATAATAAGAATGTTCTGTGTCATTAAGCTTGTATTTTGAAAGTGAACTAGAGCTAATGAGCCAGGAGTAGGACTCTATCTTCTCTGTTTTAGAGGGAAATAAGGAAAAAGGAGCACATATTAATAATTACCTTTCATTTGTAACTATCATTGCAAAAAGGGTGACAATTTTAATGCAACAGAGCCTTGAATTTGGCCTCAACCAACCTTTTTTTCTGTTTGAACTTCAATAACATACCTAGCAAATATAACGGTTAATTTTATTCATTCAGTCATTAGAATATACTCGTTTATTTTCTCAGTACTTATATCCAGGCTCTACTGAGTGACATGAGTCAGGATAGAGAAACGAGGGAGTTACAACCCTATTCTAGTGAACGTAGTATTTAAAGAAAAGGCTTACTTAACAAAGAACACCGAAGTGTGTGGTGCTGTTGGGTCAGCGTTTTGACTGCTACTCGCTGGGTCAGCACTTCAGACCCCCCAGCTGCTCTGGAGGAGAAGGAGGAGGATCTCTGATCCTGTAGAGGTTTACAGCCCCGGTAATCTCAGTGCAGGGTCACTCTGGGTCATAAAATGACCTCATGGGTAATCACTATGAGTCAGAATCAACTCAATGTCCTTGATCTCAGTAATAGTAGAGGACAGGATGCCTCGTTCCGCTGGACATGGGTCACCACAAGTCAGACCTGACTCATGCCAACTAAATACAAAACGCTTACCTTTCTTCTTTGACGGCGAGTCCACTTTAGCTGTTGGTTTTAACTCTGAGGAGGCCTCCACTAGGGATGGGTGAGGAAGGTGTTCTGTATCTAACATCGATGGAATCGGAGGATTCCCAAGAGGAGGAGCAACAAGCTCTGTGGTGAAAGTTGTATCGCTTATCTGCTTACACAGAGCTCTGGGCTTGGGTTTCACTATGGTGCACACAGTATCTTCAATGGAAACGTCCTTCTCAACTTCACTCAGTAGGGTGTCCTCGCTGGGAATAACCCGGAAATGGGTGTTTTCTGATGGTGTAATCACAGGTCCCCTGGGATGATGTTCAGGTCTCTCTCTTTTGCTGACCTAAAAAAAAGTTGAAATATAATGGTTCAGAAAAACAACTAGTGGGGGTGGTGGGGTGGGGGAGATGTTTCTAAAATGATGGCAACATATGTACAAATGTGCTTGACACATGGATGGATGTATTGTGATAAGAGCTGTTAAGAGCCCCCAATAAAATGATTTTAAAATAGAACTAGCTTCAAAGGTACCTGCTATAGTGTATTTCTTAAGCTGGATGCGTTATTCTTTATAACCTTGATACATTCTTTATAACCCTGCTACATTCATTAACTACGTTATTTAATGTGTGTGAAATAAAACAACTGGAATATGCATTTTGTTTAATATATTTATAGAAGATTTATTCTATACTCACCCTACATAAAAATTTAAATACTAGAGAACTATAAGATGTAAGAATACGACTCTCTCTCTCTGTTACTCTCTGGGAGACATTGCAGAAGACAAGACACATGGACGCAATCAGACCTTGGAAGCTGGAGAAGCCACAGAGAGACCCCTGACAGTGCTGAGATGTTTCCAATGACACTGGATCCGAAGACTTTCTATCCACTGGCCTGTGATCTCATGCATTCAGCGTCATTGCATGTGTTTCGTGAGTCTGAAAAGGACTTTATAGATTGATATTGGAAATATGGGCTAATATCGGACTTATGGCCTTGGACTGGACTGGGTTGGGATGTTTTCTCAATGTTCAGTTGCTCTTGTATATACATCTCTTTCTTATACACACACACGCACAAAAAAAAGATGTAAGAATACTTAGCTACTAACAGACTAAGGGACATAGAATGCTCATTGACAGAGAAAACCTGAAACACTAAACTTTCATCCTCTGTGAACTATCAAGCATCAGCTCCTCGATAAACCTACACCTTAAGGTTTTGAACCACAGTGTTAGAGAGCGAGAAAAAGTGCAAAGTCAATCGTACGCGATGCAAAACGTTTAGTCTTAAAACTATGTAACATTTTCTCAAGTAGCTTATCTTCTCTCTTCTCTCTTCTCTCACTGTAATTTGGCCACAAGCTTTCATAACCAACTTCTGGTTTAAACTTTCAATGTGGAACCTCAGTTTTCTCCAAGTGTCTTTTACAAGTTCCTTGCATCAACAATCAGCGAATTGCTGAGAGAAATAAAACGATGCTGGCTCTCTACGGTGGCAGACACACAACTCAAGTGTAATGAATCCGCTACCACTGTGTTTCTCGTGTGGCCACATGAGGGCACTAGTGTCATTTATATACATGCTTGTTTGCCTCGCTCACTTGTTCATGTGGTCAGCGATTACACCCTTTAACTTGTGGGTGGTGGGACTTGTCCCAAGTTTTGAGTACCTTAGTGGACTCTGGGAAGCCGCCCCATGTCCACTCCATGTGAGACTCGGATCTGAGCAGGCTTCCACCAGGTTTCAGCTCCAGCTCTGAGTCACTCTTAGGGCACACTGCCTGGGAATAGGCGCTGCAAACACAAGAACAAAGAAAGGGATGGCTTCGGAATTAGGATGTCTTCAGCCTAGCTGAGCAGGACACGTCAAAATAATATGCACTTTGAATAGATCAACTCGATCCTTTAGATATGAAGAGTGCTACGGGAACGAATACCAGGAATTTCCTTCAATTGAGTTCTTTAATAAAAAACCAATAGGCCACTTCTTCCCAAGGACTTGCCAGGTCCGCTGTAAACATTTCATATGTATTATCTCACTTGATTCTTATGAGAAACAACGAGGAAGATAATTTTGTAGGAGACAAAATGCATGAAAAATTAAGCTAAATGAATGTAATTATGAAGTGAGAGAAACTAGGTCTGACCCCTGCATAAACCTAGTGTTGCTCCACATACATTCCCTCTCTCCTACACACAGAACCGCAACCAGAATGCTCCTAGAGGCCAGGGTGGCGGACTTTGCCTCCTGTACTCTGAGCACTCTTCAACAAGTAACAACAATACTGCTGGGCCTCGGGCCATCCTCACAATTGTTCCTATGTATTTTAGATACGAGGAAGTCAAGGAAGCAGAGAAGGAGTAATGATTTTCCCAAAGTAAAAAGAGCTAGTTGGTTCTTGTCAGAAGACCAGTCACTGGAGAAGGACGTCAGGCTTGGTAAAGCACAGGGGAAAGAGAGAGAGGGGATGGACTACACAGTGGCTGTGAACACTGGGCTCAAGCACAGGAACAACGGGGAGGATGTGCAGCACCAGGCAGTGTTTCTCTCTGTTTACATAAGGACGCACGCTATGAGTGGGGACTGACTTCACAGCCCCTATGACCTACCACCACACAGCTACTGCCAATGATGGACACCCCAAAATGAGCATTTCAGACTGTAGATGGTCAAAACCCACGCTGACTAAACAGACTTCAACTGGCTGACTCTGTCAGAGGAAGACTAATGAAGTTTGGGAACAAAATAATCATTGAAGATAAAAATAAATATTCAGTTCCTAAACTGGTGAAGATTTAAAAACACCAGTAAATTGGTAACAGAAGTTATTTAGTATATCCTTCCTCCCTCCCTCCCTCCTCCCTTTTAAAAAACACTAAGAAATTGAAAAATACTTACTTGTCCAAAGGAGACCAATCGCCATCCGATAATGGGTAGTGGTCCGCAGAATGGAAGATCAAAGGCTCCTTATAGTCTTCTTCCTTTAAGGAAGCATTTGAAGATCCCCTGTAAGGGGGCAAAGAACAAAACAAATCACATAGAAAGGCATGAATAATGACATCAGCTTGAGATCTTCCCCAAAAGTACAAATGTGCTGGACACAATGGATGGATGGACGAATTGTGATAAGAGTTGTACGAGCCCCCAATAAAATGATTTTCAAAAAAACAAACAGAACTGCATGAACTAAAGGCTACTGTGTCAGCAATAAGACTAGCAGATTGTCTATTTTTCAGCTCAGCACATATTCCAGTATTAAACCTGAATCCACATGACACTTTATGCTTTTTTTTAACTTGAAAAAATTTTTAAATTAAGCACACTTTGCTTAAAGGAAATTTCAGAAAGGATTTCCTCCAAATGGCAGCATCTATAATTTACTGGTGACCTACAGAAAAGCAAATGATCAAGCTCTTGAACATTCCTGTGAGACCCTTGTTTTCATGGTTCTGATATGGTTTGTTTACCGAACAAGCAAGGTTCTTGCTCAGGATAAGCTGTCTTCCATTTCTAACTGGTCACCAAAGATTGGGTTGATTATCTTTCCATGCAAATTGGAAAAGTAAGGCATGTAACAAAAGTGATGTATTCATTTAGGACACCCATTTTAAAATTTCCTGATGCCAGGGCTTAAGTGGAGAGCAAATGTTTTGAGAATGAAGAGGGCAATGAATGTACAAATGTGCTTTACACAATTGATGTATGTATGGATTGTGATAAGAGTTGTATGAGCACCTAATAAAACTATAGAAAAAAAAAGAAAGAAATTGTAGTTATTTTTTATTAGCTTTAAATCCTTTGGGAATCAATGATCGAAATGTAGAATTCACAATATAATTAAGCTCTGCCAAGCTAAGCTAGTCTTTGGATACTGATAAAAAGTAATACTGTAGATTTATTCAGAAAGTTAAAAATTATAAAGCTAAAATAGACAAGGTTCTATCTATCTCGATTTTAAACTGTTAGAAAAAGTATTCTCACATGTCATTCCACAGTGTCTTTTTCCCTCTTTGAACATTTAAAACAAAATCTTGGTAAATAATTTACAAGAGATCAAAGTGGATTAGAAGAAATTATTTCTCCTCTTTTCTATAATAATAATTTTAAAACTTCAATGGCACTCCTTTCCCTGGAGGCACAATAAGGCGTCTGTTTCAGCAGTGGGGTGCAACATATTGTGGCCCACCATCTGCTTCACAAAGCTACTCCAAGCCTCCTCTGCCTGTTCCACTGAAAGGTTTGGAAACAGGTGGTTACTGCTGGGTAGCAGTTTCTGCGCCAACCATCCCAGTGAAGAGGATCACCCCCTGAAGCACGTATGGCCCCTCAGGTACGGGCAACCCCTAGAGGCAGCAGGGGTAATTAAAACAAACAAACAAATACTTTAAGATAATTATTTTTTAAAGTTCTACCCTAAACTGTTGGTACCTTTGAATCTCAACTGTTGACTTCAAATGCGTTTGGGCTCTTCTGATTGGTTAAGAATGTGATGATGGAGCGTGCTCAATAAATAAATAAATAGTACACCTATATTCAACGTATTAGCATGTTTGGGTGAGGAACTAAACTAAACCCCCAATTTTTCAGGAATGGGTGAAATATCCAGCTGCACTGGGCAGAGGAGCCCACAAGTGACACCCCTAAAAAGTCACCAATTCAGCGCTTCTTCGGGACCTTTGATTTTCAGAAACTTAAAGAGGATGAAGAGAGACACGCTCCGTCTGCTACAAATGACATTGCAGTGTGACACTTTCTAACTTGCAGCAAAAGAAAAGAAAGAAAATGCCAGCTCAGCTAGATTTCACAATAAACTTTGAAGAGAAAAAAATGTCCAACCCTCACACTACATAGCCATAAAAGAGACATCAGTTTCTCACTTTCCCTTAATGCTACCTAGTCTAAGTGGATGGCCTAGAAACAGCCCAAAAGACCCAGTCCCAACCGTGTGCTCTACCTCGGTGACTGGGCTCCCTTCTCATCATCCGAGCTTCTGTCCACACCCAATGTGTCTTCCGTCGTCGCAACAGCAGCAGATGCTGCTGGCTCTTCCTTCTTACTGTCTGGCTTGCATTTCTTCCTCCGGCGTTTCTTCTTTTTCACAGAACCCGGTGTGAAAACAGACTCCGGCGCCAACGTGTGTGAGATGTCAGGACTCTGAGGCAATCTTTCATTTCCACCAGACTCCATCAAAAGGGGGTCAACGTCCTTAAAGAACTGATCATCAGTTGGAATTGGCGAGGTGGCGAGGTAAGCAGGAAGTTTTTCCTTCAAGAGGACAAGGAAAAAGAAAAAATAACAATGACAAACTGAACAGTGAAGTATACACTAATTACTTCTTTTGAGTTGGTTTCAGAGTGGTAGAAAAATACATTTTCCCTAAAGCTAAGTTAAGACACGTAACTAAGCCAGTGCACGCCCTATACCATGGGTCCTCAAACTTTTTAAACAGGGGGCCAGTTCACTGTCCCTCGGACCGTTGGAGGGCCGGACTATAGTTTTAAAAAAAATAATGAACAAATTCCTATGCACACTGGACGAGTCGGCTGCTAAGCAGGACAGGCAGCTGCGGCAAAAACACCCGGTGGGCTGCATGTGGCTTGTGGGTCGTAGTTTGAGGACCCCTGCCCCACACAGATTAGGCTCATTTGCTGTTATGCTGAGTTCAGTTGTTAGCTCATTTTGTTACATGTAATTAAATAATTTTAGAGGAAATGATATATTAAGCATGAAACACAAAGAGCTGTAATTAAAGCAAAGTCAACTAAAATCTCTACAGAGAAAAGTTCAGCAGCCTTCAAAGGACTTCCCAGAAGGTACCAAGGAAAGTAAGACCAGGGTACACAGCTGAGGGCAAAGATGGAGAACACTGCACAGACAGAGGCGGGCAGGACCGGAAAGTGAAGTGAGGAGCCAGAGGAGAGTAGTTAATGGTTACGCTGAGTCAAATAAACACTCTGGTTCAAACAAAATTAATGAAGTTTTAAGTCATAAAGTAGTTTAAATATCCTCTTATGAATTAAATTAATGCTCAAATTTTAAAAATAATTAAACTCTTAATACGGAGTGTTCAGTAAATTAACTTCTTACTCATTTGCTTTGTCCCTTGTATATGGAGAACGTAGAAAGTAGTTAACAAAAGATATAAATCCACCTAATTTGACTACCAAAGAACCCACTGCCATTCAGTCAGTTCTTTTTCATAGTAACCCTACACGGGGCTTCTAAGGCTGCTGATCTTCATGGGAGCAGACAGCCTCAACGTTCTCCAAGGCAGCAGGTAATAATGGGTTTAAACTGCCAACCATGTAGTTAGGAGCCGGTTGCTCACCGGACAGCACTCTGTGGGGCCTGACTAGAGGCAGCGGAAGCCGTCTACTCTCATGGAGATTTAAAGTCTCGGAAACCCAAACAAGGGCAGAGTTCTACTTTTTCCTACAGGGTCGCTGCGAGTCGGAATTGACTCGAAGGCAGTGAGTTTGTGGTCTTGAAAAGCCACTTTGTTTCTGGTGATGGTTCCTATCTCTAGTCTGGGCTCCACTGCCAGTTTCTTCTGATTCGGAAGCTTATGACTGAGCAATGAGCTGTTCTTAAAGTAAACTTCTCGATGACCAATTATAACCCAATGCTCATTTCGAGGAATGGCGCTTGCCACTGGGACTGTGCGCCAGTAGATCACACACTTGGAAGTCAAAGGCTGACAAGATGGAAGTAAGAAAGCAGCGCCGTCTGAAAGCAGGAGGGTTACTTGCGAATTATCAAACAAAGTACTGAGCAGCCCCACTAAGAATCTATTTTATAGGAGAAAAATGTGTAAGAAAGCAGGGGACATAGGAGTTGTATGAATAAGGGTAGCTATTATAGTACTGTTTGCAACAGGAAAATGGGAAATAAGCCAGATGTTTAACAGCAAGAGAACTGTGCACTGCACTGTAGCTGCACTATGGAACACTGTAGAAGCTAAAAAAGAACTGGACTTAGAACTCCTGATCTGAAAAGGATGTTAAGGGTATATAGTGAAATGAGAAAGTTCAAGCGAAACAAACAAACAAAAGTGAATTAAAAGAAACTTTTTTTTGGGGGGGGGCATTATTTTAATCTCCTTCTAAATGGGGAGTTCCTGGAGAGTGGAGATTAAGACACCAATCCACTACCATTCGATTGATTCCTGTTGACTCCTATCAAAATCCAATCCCACTGCCCTAAGTCCACTGACTCCTGGTGACCATAGCTAGGGTTTCGGAGGCTGGGAACACTTACTGCAGCAGCAGCTTCCTGCTTCTCCTGCTGCGAGGTTAGTGGTTTTCAGTCACTGGCCGACTTTCCCAGCTCACAGCAACACTACGGATAAGGTCTCCTTTCGGGTAGCAGACAGCACCATCTTTTTCTTAGAAGTGGGTTAACTGGCAACCTTGTGCTAACCAGCTGCTCATCTAACCCACGGTATCACCAATTCATGAAAGGAATTTTTTATTTAAAAAACAACAACTGGCTCATTTGCGAACAAAAGAGGGTGTCAGCTATCGAGTCTTTTTCGCCTACCAAACTGACTGTAATGGGATCATCAGAAGAAGCCACTGGGAACTAGGTAGGTAGCAAACTAGTAATAAGCCAATTCTCTCACTAACTTAATCTTTTGATCAATAATCAGTGTTATGGATTATGTGTGATTCCATGTGGTTTTCAAAAGAGCGTTTCATCCTGTGACAACTGTCAGTTATTGCACTTTGCTCCTGTCTGATGAGTGAGACTTGTTGAGGCCAAGCGAATATAAATAAGGTAATAAAGTATCATCAAGTATTATGAAAACTACTGGTCTAGTAAGGCATTCACTTCATAAATAACAGTTTAACACTGCTTTACCTATTAAGACCCAAGATGTCAGCATCTCTCTTAACTAAAAATATGAACAACACTAATCTCATTGTACTATGGCTTGACTTTGGTCATTTTTTTTTCCTTTGTGAATTTGGAATTTGTGAATTTGTAGTTCATCTTCAAAGGCAAAAAGAAAAAGGGGAAAAAATAGTCTTTATATATTTAGCAAGCTGAAGCTTTTAAATTCTGCCATCTGACATTATTTGTAGGAGACACAGATGCTATCTTCCAAGAATTAAAAAGAGGGTCTACGATAAATTCATCAAGATGATAATGTTTGCCACCATTCAAATGAGCAGATGCATAGGGTTTCTGAAAGGGCAGAAAAGTGGGAACAAATTGTGCTTTCCTGCATAAGAGAATACAAGCCAATTCATTTAAATCTCTTGAGATCATATAAAAATTAAATCATTTGACTATTCATGGTTAGGGAGGTATTCTCTAACCAAATAGTACACATACTTCCACGTTTAAAAGTAGGTCTGTCTGTCTCTCTCTCACAGAGACATACATATCCCCGAAGAGGTATGCTTTTATCTCCCAGATATAATGGAATATATTTAGCCAAGGTACAGCTTTCACAGACAGGAGATAAGAATGCACCTTACAGTCAGAGAAAACACGTGCCTTCCTTTACAAACAGAAATCGTAACAAAGGCTTTTGCTGCCTAGCTTGCAGCTGGCTGTTAAGAAAAGCTCCCCACCTCTCCTATTCCCTTCTCACAGATTAAAATTTCTACCTAAAACTAAAATTTGTCTAGCCAGCAACAATCATTCATAAAACTAAGCATGTAAACTGCAGGACATCGGCCTGTGCACATTCTGTAAAACGGGCCCATTTAACCTCAGCCATGAAGTCAATTCTGACCCCTAGCCACCCTGCGGGTTTTTGAGACGGAAACTCTTTACCAGAGTAGAAAGCTTCATGTTTCTCCTATTGGACATTGTTGGTGGTTTTGAACTGCTGACCGTAGGATAGTAGCCCAAATTGTAACCCACTAATGCCAACCAGAGCTCCTTAAATGGACCAACTAGAACTTACATATTCCTCTTCAGTTTCCTCCACAAAGAAAGCTTCTCCATTGTCACCTAATTTCATGTGAAGATCTACTGCATCACCATTGATTTCTATATCAATCTAGGGGGAGAGACGAAGTGTGGTTGAGCACAGAGAGTCTTTCGTTCAAGCTAAACAAACTATGCCCCGGCTTTTTATCGGGAATAAGGTGAAGGCTTACAGATATGATCACAGGTCTACATTCAATAATATACAAACATTTTATTTCAGCTCATCTACTGCATCCCTCAATGTATCATCACTTATTTTACTTCCTCCCTCTTTCCATTACTGTCTTTCCTAGCCCTCTGAACTTTGTCCTTGGGCAAATATTGTTCTTTTGAGCATTAGTGAGAGACTAATTCTGAGAAATAATGGATGGGGCGGGCAATTGCTTCAGTTCAGGCTTGTCCAAGCCAAACCAATTACTGTAGTCCCTCCACCCCCAGCTACAGTGACTGGTCTGAGATGGTAATGGGAAACAAATCTGACAAGCAGACCAAATGCAGGTGCTTCTGTAGGAAGCAGCTCTCTAGGCGCTTGGGCTGTTAAGTAAATGGGAAGCCCTGGTTATCACCTTGTATTAAAGGGAACCAAAATGTTTCCACAGCCTCTGCATCTATATTTAGATACATCCCTGGCCAAAGAAAACACTTTTTTTTTTTGGCTAAATAAAGCTAGTTCGAGATGCATTTTTATTATCGGTAATAAAGTCAGTCCTGCCTAATACATGGTTTTATTAATGTTGATACATAATGAAATCATTGCTTTTGTGTTAAATCAACAAAACCGAAATCCAATGCCAACCAGTTGATTCCAGAATCATGGAAACCCTATATAGGGATTCTAGGGCTTTGTAACTCTTTATGGGAGTAGAGAGCCTCCTTTTTTGCCCTTGGAGTAAATAGTATGTTGGAACCACTGTGCTTGTGGTTAGCAGTCAAATACTTACCTGACAGCGCCACTAGGGCTCCTCTATAGCAACAAAATTAATTTTTAAATCAAGTGTAGGCTGTTATGAAATATCCTGTATTAGTGATTTATCAAACACATTAATGACATTGGGAAAACCACACCTAACCAGTGGTTTTAAGGTGGCTACCAATTGAAGTCCACTCCATTGGTGTTGACACATTTGAAAATGTAGGTTCTTGGTTAAAAATCAATGAGTAGCTTTCTCCAAGCTAAACTAACCCCAGTATAAGACAAATAGTTGATACCAAAGGCCAGGTCTCAAGGTTGACATGGTTTCAGCTTTACTGCTGCCACATTGAAACGCTATGTTTTGGGAAATCAAACAGTCAAAAATCCTTCCAAACATGCCTTTTGGGTTTCTGGGATACTAATGGAGGGAATGGAAAATTTCCTTTTCTTGTGTCTCAGTGATAAAATGTGATTTTAAAGTCAGGGGTTTTATAAGACATATAACATATTAATTTGTGTAACTTTGTACTGAAATTATATTACGTTTCTAAACTGGAGGCAGAGAGCATGTGGAAAGAGCTATCTGCTTAGGCGCCATTTGCAGAAAGGGCTTATGCACAAGGGTTTTATATATCAGCCTGCAGTTTTCATTTTGAAGGGCCAGAAGACTTAGCCAATCTGTGTTTTTTTTTTTTAAAAAAAAGCCTTCTAGGCAGTTTTACAAAGGTCCTTAGAATTAACTCATGGGAAAACCCGGTGAAAAAAACCCAGTCTGCTGATCCTCTCAAAGAGATCTGGACTGAAAGGACTGTAAGTTACCAAAAAGAGGGGGGGAAAGGATTCCAAAGTGCTGTTAAAGGTAGACAACACTGTTTTGCAATGGAAAGTTACCATGTCAGTAAATTACAAGTGCTTTGGATTTCCAAAGGGTAGCTCTCTGGTTCGATACAGCTCTGAATGCAGGCCAGCCCCAGGCAGCTTGCCATCGGCCATGCAGCTATCCAGCTGAAAACAGATTTTGTAACACTTCCTGGAAATAAGATCATGTTGTATCTGGGGGAAAACCCATATAGCTTTCCTCTGTGCTTAAAGAAAGGGTTAAAATGGAGAGAAATGTCTATGTAAGGAATAAGGTCAGCTGTGTGAAACCACAAAAACTGAAGAGGGATGTTTTCAACGCATGCCTGTGGTTCCTCTTACACGTCAAATTCACAAACTTATTGTGTCTACGCCTCCTTTTCAGAAAAACAAAAACTCCGCGCCCCACTGTCCCACCGTCAATTGAAAATGTTTGTACTACACAGTCCTCATTCAGGATGATAAAAGGCTTCTGCAGCACCCCACACTGGTCCAACACCTCCCAAGGCAAGATACCACGCACTTTGGGAAAATACTAACTTGTACTTTGTGATCTCTGCTGGAGGTTTTGAGGGCTATCTCTCATTATCCTTCCAAATCTGGCAAAACCTCGCTCTGATATTTAGGCAGATACTGCAACGTAGCAATATTAAGGAAAATACTTCTATGAGCCTTCAATTTTTAAAACTATTAGTTCAGTTTTTGAACTTGCCCCGTAGTCTAAAGGGAAGAGTACACAAACTACGGAGACAGGAACCCGCGCATGCCCTTTCTGAATGCATCTTCCCCCAAACAAATGGATGCCAACCTGCCTATGGCCTATGGGCACGCATTTTAGACTCAGATTTGAGGACAAACCCTGGTCCCAGTAAAAAACATAGAATGACTTAAGACTTTACAGCTTTGGAAAAACAACGAGTAAATAGGATTTTAATTAATTAAATGTATTTTAATGTCATCTATTCCATTCACAATCAGCATGGAGAGGTTACCCTGAATCATTTACAATACTATATAAGGTAAAGAGACTTTTTAAATTCACCAAACTTCCCTCAAGAGTTGGCTGTTCTGTTTGGCTCTCCAGGTGCAACTTACAATAAGATTATTAAAACAATTCTCAGTCTCTACCCCTGGGGAGACTTCCTATAGCAGGGCTTGTGAATGTAGAAGGACTTTTGAAGCAAACACATAATGGCTGACTTCTCATACCGCCCTTGTTAACATCAAACAGGTTTCATAACCAGAAAGAAAAAGCCCTTGAGCACACACTGGCTTTTTACCAAGTGCAGACACTGTCTAACCTTCCCGCATCCCGAGGAGGCTGTGAGCCACTCACCACTTTCTCCTTGGATCGCAGGACCCCCAGCTTCCCGAAGCGAACATGGAAAGGGGAGCACTGATAGGTGCCATCCTGCTGCCGGACCACGATCACATCGATGCACCCGGACAGGGTGGCCTGGTTAATGCCCTTGTAGAGTTCCTTCACAGTGACAATCACCTGCCCAGCCAATTGTCCCACATAATTCATGGTTTGAGACTACAAAGACAAGGAGGAAAAGAGAAGGTGTTAATGTGCCGTTTGTGGATCTACAGACGACAACAGAGAAGTAACAGTAGTGACTGAAAATACACGGCACAGTTGTATTTCATAACACTATCAACCTGGCTCCTGTGGAGTCCATTCGTCTCAGAATACCACTAGTTTTACCCATTTCACACATGGCCAAGCCCAGACTGCCTCTCTTTGTATCTTGAGAGCATCAACAAACCCAGAGTGACACCTCTGCCCTCGTGTGGAAGACGACCTCAGCCTGGGCTATCTCATCCTTTGGCCACAGCGGCCAGAGCAGGGAAAATGAAAACCAACTCTAGTAGAAACTCGACATTCATCTTCCAACAGAAGTAACGCAAGACACGAGAACTAGGTTCTCTGCAGAACTCTCAGTCAAGATACTGTGATCCAGATACGTGCGAGGTTGTCTGGGTCTAATACATCCGTAATGTTATTTCTATGGAAACGCTTTCAAAGCTTCAACATAACCCACTGAAATAAACACTTGAGTGCCACGAGTTCAAGGCCCAGGGAAGGGTTTTCATTTTGTTCCCAGTTCTCAATTCATTATATTCCAATTCCATTAAATCACAATCACTAAGGATCCAAAAAGGTTCCTCCAGAAAGCTTCAAAGAATCAAGGGAGCCCATCTACCAGGCTAAAGGGATCATGGCTCCTCTGAGGAAATGCTTCCTGTTCTCTGTGAACCCTGACCTTTTGTTATTATCCGCTGACAGGACTGGGGAACCAGCATGTAGGTTTTAAAGGCTGTGGAGAAGTCTCCTTGACCCACCCACACCATGGTCAGCATTGGGTCCACTGGGTGCTTGATCTTCTGTAAAGTGGTTGCTGGTGTTGGCATTCGTGAAGGGAAAAGGTTAGTGCTAAGGACAGAAGTTAGAAACACATTACCTAAGAGACTCCAATAAAATGATTTAAAAAAAAAACACACACACACTACCACCTATGTGGCTGAAGCCACACCTGCCTTTCCTCCAGCCCTCCCTCCTGAACACCCATGACCCTGTCCTCTCTATCAGTGTCAGTTCCAGAGTGAGACAGAAACGAAACTATACAGATGTAATCTTCTCTGGAGATTCATCCAGGTTCATTCCCGACAATCCCTGGACAACACAATTTGTGTGTTCAACTACTATCGAAAGGTTGGAGGTTCAAGACGACCCAGAGGCATCGTGGGACCAATGACTGGCAATTTGCTCCCATAGAGAATTGCTGCTGTTGTGGTGCCCTCAAGGGCATCCCAGTAGTTTCCTAGACGGGGATCTCCACAGGAGAACGGTCAGGTTTTTCTCCCATGAGATGGCTAGTGGGTTTGAATCATGAGGAACAGCCCAGCGCTTCAAGCAAGCTCTGCAGAGTAGTTCTGGTCTGCAGTACAGGAGGCCGCGGGGGGTGGAATGGATTTGAGGGCAGTGGGCTTGACTTGGGTTTTGTTTTCCTAAGAATGCCAGTAGTTGAACCATTCACTCACGGGGAGGGATGACTGCATTGTTTTTAGTTTTCAGGCTATTAAAGCTGCTAGAGAAACATTCAAGTATAGATTTTGGAGCAAAAATAAGCTTTCATTTCACTGGGATACAATGCCCACAAGTGAGATGGCTGGGTTGCAAGGGACTTGCAGGTCTGGCTTCATAAGGCACTGTCAGATTATTTTCCAGAGTGCTGTTGCATTTTAAGGTTTGCCTGCACCCTCATCAGATTTTTATGGTATCGTTATTTTTTATTTTACTTATTCCAATACTTCACTGTATTTCAATTTGCATTTCTCTAACAGCTAATGATGTGGAACATCTTTTTTTGTGTTGATTTGCCATTTGAATATCTCATGAAGTTTTACTTAATAAAAAAAGTACTGCAATTTAGAGAAAAAGACGAGCATCCTTTGTTTCATATTTCTGGGGTCACATGTATTTTTATCTTGTTTGAATGCCACCACCTCAATAAAAACACCCAAAACAGAAGTTAAATAAAATTCAGTCCTGTGTAGATAATTACTTTCACACTCTTTATTAGGCTGCAAAAAGTCTGTAGAAAAATGGAATAGAAATATAACGGGATGTTTCCATAAACTGCTTTTTTTTGGTATTTCTTGCAACCTCGGATAGTATCAGAATTTTCATATTTTTTAAGTATTATATATTCATGTCACTGTAATTGCACTAAGAAAATAGCACCCAAGTCACCAATCTTTGTATTATTACTTGTCTGAGGCCTTTCCTTAAGAGAAACTGAGCATTAATTTTACGCAATTGCATTTAGCCATAAACACCAGCCTTATGAACATAAATGTGTAATAAGCTTACACCAACCAACTACAGCCCACAATGCATAATTAACGTGGAGCTTTGGTGGATTGATGGTTAAAACATTCAGCTACTAACTGAAGTCGGCCATTCAAATCCACCAGGTACTCCAAGGGAAAGAGATGTGGCAACCGGTTTGTGTCAACAGTTAGTCATGGAAACTCCATGAGGCAGTTCTACTCTGGCAGAACTGGTCGCTGTGAGTCGGAATTGACTTGATGGTCGTGAATCTGCTTACTATTTATATTCAAGACTTCAGGTGCCATGGTTAAGGCATGTGCTGTTATACAAGAACTCATGTGTAAATGCCAGCTGCTAAGCAGAGAGGAAGGAATGGCTTTCTTTGAACAGATATAAAGGACAACCTGGTGCCTTAAAGGTGCACTCTAGTTGCTGCTGTCAGGCAGATGCTGACTCACAGAGAGCTACCGGACGGAGAACTGTCCCACAGGGTTTCTTAGGCTGTAATCTTGGAGAGTAGATGGCCGAGGCATTTCTCCCGTCAAGCAGGTGCTAAGTTCTGAGTACTTAACTCGTACACCATCAGGGCTCACTACACTTGTTCCAGGCTCTGGTAATGATGAGCAGCACCTCTGCTAGGAGGGTGGCCCTGAGGCTAGAGCAAGCCTAGACAGAGGAAGGGGTTCTCATGCCTGTGCCTTGGAGGGAAGCGTGGATCATCCATTGCAAGACACTTAAAACAGCGTCCTCTCTAAGCAGAACAAAAAGCTTTTGAAATAAAAGAAAGATTTCAAAATAGAGGGATAATATGCATTGCAAACTATGCATATTTTCTAGGTAATGAAAAAAGGTGAGCGCAAGGGGAAAATGAAATTGAGAGGCAAGCAACAGGGGGCAGAAAAAAGAGATGAAGGTTGAATGACAGTGTCTTTACAGAATAATCCGGAAAGCAGACTCAGAAATATGCCCCGACCAAGGGAAAAGCGGCACTGCTGTCTTTCCATAGAGTAACGCCCTTCTCTTGAGGTGTACAAACATTCCAGGCACTGCTGTTTCTATACTGAAATATAACTTAGATCTGGAAAGATTAAGTATCTTTTAACCTCACATGCTATACTGTTTTTCAGTTATGGGATACTGCCGGTTGTCAGACGGCCACTATTTCACCAAGAAGCCGACAGTAGTTTCAGACAGCTCTGGACACTATCCCCAGTGGTCACATGGGACTCTAGCACACTCTTCTTACAAGTGATGCTACCGCTACTGCACACACAGATGAACTACTGTGCATCTACAGTGAGGACTCATCATGTTCTGGGCTGATCATTCTCATTCCTTAAAGTGACTTTGGTTTATTTCACTTCTATGATAAACTCGAGAGTTTTCTGTCTTTCTTTAAATGAGCCATCTAAAACCAAACACAATGGCCTGCGTGTGAACTGACTGATGACACTACAGTGATGTTTTTGTCTATTCCTGCCCCACCAGTTGGATCAAATAGAATTTT
The DNA here is from genome assembly GCF_000313985.2 of Echinops telfairi. NCBI lineage: Eukaryota > Metazoa > Chordata > Mammalia > Afrosoricida > Tenrecidae > Echinops > Echinops telfairi. The sequence continues at coordinate 3,267,287 of NW_022111300.1, read as the reverse complement.
GTAGAGAAAGACGGGTGGGTCCTTATTGTTCACCAACCTAAACATTGAACGGGAGACAAAGTAACTAAATTATGAGAGACCAAACAGTCCCTCACACATATAATTCAAAAGGCCAAATAGCTCTTCATACATGAAATCTAAGTGTCCACATTCAGGGTTTTCCTATTAATGTAGACAAGGGCATAGAGTAGCATATGGAAAAAATAGGCAGCTTGTAAGATCCAATTATTTAGCAAAGAAAGTCTTAGCATCCTTCCTTGACCTTGGAAGAAACTAAATCATCATGAGACATCGTAGGGATTTAAACATGGAATGCATCAATATGTGGATCCCCAAACAGATCCTCTGGCTACAAAAACTGCCCATACTTATTTTAAGATTATGTGTTTAATTAAAAACAAAAACACTTCTGAAAATGAAGAGCAAGAGAGATAAGGAGCATTATAACTGCAATATTAATACTGCTATTCAATCATGATAGTTACTTAAAACGTTATTGTCAATACAAAACCAGATACATACTAGATCACTCAACAATCATCAATCAACATTTGTTTCCTAAGTGATAAAAGCTTACCTTCATTCAGCTAAAGAATATGGGTGGTACAGTGGCCTAAGAGAAGGGCCGCTAGTCAGGGTGCAAGACCAAACACAACTTTCCTCTAGTTCGGTATTCTCAATCTTCCTCATGCCGCAACCCTTTAATACCGTTCCTCATGGTGTGGTGACCCCCAACCATAAAATTAGTTTCGTTGCTACTTCATAACGTAATTTTGCTGTTATAAATTGGGTGACCCCTGTAAAAGGACTGTTCGACCCTCAAAGGGGTCATGACACACAGGTTAAGAACCTCTACTCTAGCATATTTTCTTCCTGTTACATATGTGTATGATGTGGCCTGCATCTGAGATTATATGTCTATTGGAGAGTATATTACCTCTCTCTGGTTCCAGTCTCCTTGGGAGAGGTGAACCCTTACATGCCTTGTCTGATGATTCATTAATTTACCCTTCAATTACACAATCACCCTTTAGGACCTATGCGGTTGTGGAGGCTGGTCCCCCACAGGGCTGCCTTTATTTTTCCAGGCCTCACCAGTTTTCCATCTTGGACAGGGTAGCCTTACCACTTCCCTATTGTCTCTTTAGTAAAAAAATAAGACTTAAGTTTCCCTTCTCTGGCAGGTTTCTGATTTAGGCAACTTCTGGCCTTTGCAGGTTTCACTATAGGAGTTAGTGTAATTCACTGTTACACAATGACTACTAACACACACACCATCCAGAGTACCCACCTGTCCTAGGGGTCCTGGGCTTTCCATCTATGATCTCGGGTGATCTTACACCCTTCCATGATTTTGGTATTGACAGTATTAGTAATTTAAGAGGAAGCAGGATCAGAAGTGCCCAAGGTCACCCCACTAGTCATGGGAAAGCAGTCTTCAGACTGTCTGACTCTGGATCCCATGGCCTTAATGGTAACTGAGCCACAGTGAGGCTCGAAGGGAAGGTGAAAAAGGCCTTGCTCAAATGCCAGCTGCTTTCACAATGTCAACAGTTTTACTTCATACCACTTGGGCATGTAGGCATGAGTCACAGGGGGGACCAAAATGCCATGCCCACCCACCAAGTCTCTTGACATCTACAGGAGGCAACACTTTGTGCTCCTTGTCATGTCAGACCAGCTGCTCCTTGTTGGAAAGTGGACTCTCTGAGAATGCTGTATGGGGCTGGAGGGTTCAGGGAGATAGCAGTTGTATTTACCAAAGACACTGCTCTTCTATTCAATCTTCTGATCCCTCGTGTGAGGAATGTGCTAAGAGGGACCAGGGACTTCTAGATACTTCAGGAAATAAACATGAGGGTGTTGTTACCTAGTTATACATTCCAGCATCCTCTACGCCTGGACTATGCCCCTTAAAATGCCCATGATTATACCTGGCACCTGAACACAGTATTTCTGAAGAATGTTCCTAAACATACTTTGTTTGATCTTCAAGAAGAGAATGTAGGTTATGCAAGGTAGGCGTTTACTTCATTTAACATTCGAAACTGAGACAAGTGGCATTTCTTTCCCATTGCAATTACTGGAGCCCAGCTCTTCAACTTTCCTCGTGGTTTATGCTCTAGGGTTGCCATAGACAGTTTATATCCACAGGGCAAAGTTAAGGGGAGGTCAACATACAAACATGAATATACAAATAGGGTCCTGGGCCTGTCCTTTCAATCTCCATACCAAACCAAACTCACTGCCAGTCGTTTCCGACTGTGGGTTTCTGAGGCTGTAAATCTTTACAGGAGCAGAGGCTCATAGGCCCACGGAGGCGTAGGTGGTAGATTTGAACACTCATCCTGGCCGTAGCAGTCCAATGCTCTCCCAACAGCACCACCAGGGCTCCGGAGTTCCTGTAGCTTTACTACTCATTTGTCTTTTACTAATATTCATGTGTTTTTGGTTGAAGTTGGCAAAATAAATTAGGTCCCCATTTGAATTTCTGTACAGTTTTTGCTCAGTGACATTGCATTTTGTTGTTTTTCATTTCCAGCTCATTTCCCTGTCCCCTTATTTTCTTACCTTTGCTTTGGAGTAATGGTTGACCATTTGGTCTCATACGAGATGATTTTAAAAATTAGTTTTAAGAGCACTGTATTCACGGTCAATGTCCTTCATGTGTTACTCTGCTATCTTGTTAAGAATGGACCCAGGGGGTGTCCGTGAGTATACTGTACCATATACACTCGAGTATAAGCCAACTCGAATATCAGCTGAGGCACTTAATTTCACCACAGAAACTGCATTAAAAATGTGAAAAAGTCAGCTTATACACGAGTATATACACGGTACTTTCAATTTTGTTTTGTTTGCAAATCACACAGCCCCTTCCCAGTGCACAAGTTTCTTATATGTGCCATCTGTGTTGTATGCACATGTACATTTTTTACACAGGCATGTATGTAGAAAATAGAGCTTGAAGTTTAAAGAGTATCTCAGGGCAAGTCTCATGGAGTTTTCTGGTATGTTTGTTCAGCAAATCTCAATCTTTTAAGAATCAGTTCTTCCCCAAGTTTTACTCTCATTCCACTGGCCCGGCTCAGAATGGTCAGTAGTTATAGCCAGGCACCATCTAGTTCCTCTGGTCTCGGGGTAGATGAGACTATAGCTTATACAGGGGATTTACCTAGCAGATTAGTTTCTTCTCTGAGACTCCTGTTTTCTTCTTTCTCTTTTTCTCCTGACAAATAAGAGAAATCTCGTAAGTTTTTAAGACTCCAGATGCTACTCTCCTCACTAGGATACAAAATATAAACTGTGAACCAACTGAGTTGTTCCATGGGATTAAAGTCCTAAGCCCTAAAACTCAGAAAACGAATGTGTATGGTTTTGTCTGTGAGGCACATCTTTGTTTTCTACACAAATGAACACATATATCTGTTCACACATCTTTACCAACATGTATATTCAATTACTTCTATCTGTGCACACGTGTGTATGTGTGTGTATATATATATACATATACACACACACACACATATATACATATATACACTTATCCATACTTGTATGTCTATATATACGCTTATGGAGGCATATACTTGTTTTGGGGGGGTTGTTGTTGCCCAATAAATAATATAATCAGATTATGATGTTTGGGCTGTACATTCTTGGGCTCTAATCCAGGTCTCCTATTTAAAAACTAGAAATATAGTCTTAAGAAGTTGTTCCCCCTGGAAAAACAGGGAATCCAGGGCGGATGATCCCTTCAGGACCAGTGGTGACGATACTGGGAGGGTAGAGGGAGAGTGGGTTGGAAAGAGGGAACCGATTACAAAGATCTACATGTGACCTCCTCCCTGGGGAGGGTGAAGGGAGACATCGGACAGGGCAAGATATGACAAAATAAAAATTTATAAATGATTAAGTGCTCATGAGGGAGGGGGGAGCAGGGAGGGAGGAAAAAATGAGGACCTGATACCTGGGGCTTAAGTGGAGAGCAAATGTTTTGAGAATGATGAGGGAAATGAATGTACAAATGAGCTTTACACAATTGATGTATGTATGGATTGTGATCAGAGCTGTATGAGCCCCTAATAAAACAATTTTAAAAAAGAGAGAAAAATTGTTATTTTTTAATTCCATGTTTCAACTGACTTTTTGAAACCCATTCATATATAGGTACATGGATATAGCTGCAATAAAATCCAGAACCAAACAAACAAACAAAAAAAGAATTTGTTCCCCATAATCTGAAGGACATTCAGGTCTCTGAAGTACCTTGCTTCTTCTACTGGAAGAACATTCTCCTTCCAAGTTTGCAGAGAAGGCAAAGTTGTTATGGGGGTGGGTGGAGGTATGTCTATTCCTTTGATGTCTACTTCAAATTAGACATGAATTTTAGTTCTTATAATGAGCAAACTGCTGACGTGATCAGTCTGTGAGAGCTGAGTTCTAGACTGGCAGCAGAACTATCACAGATTCACTCACAAAAATTCTGTCCCGGGAAGATTGCTTTCCCAGGGGCCTCTTCCCTAATTACAACCAATACTATTTTTTTTCCCAACCAATACTGTTCAATGTTAACCTTTGGGACACACGAGAGAGGAAATCTTCATGTCTTTTTTGGAATCGATACTGTTACTTAGGAGCTTGAACAGACACACAATGTGATGGCTATATTAGAAGGCAGTAACAGGTCTAAGCAGTTCATAATAATTGTCTCTCAGAGGAGCCCCCAGACAGGTGTGAGCCCCAATAGCCACATCTGTAAGATGGTACCCAGCCCCTTGAGCCAGCTGCTAGGTCTGAACTGGGTCGAACCAAGAGACCAGAGACAGTTGGACCAAGAGACCAGAAACAGTTGAAGCCAATTAAAACCCACCAGCAGTTTGACTCCAGAGCACACAGAGCAACCCTGACTCTGCCTGCTACAGTTCTCTGAAACGGGGATCAATGTAAGTTTATTTGCTTGAGCAGAACTGGCTTCTGATGTTTGCAACCAAGGACGTACACAGGCTCTGACTTAGTGAAGCCACCAGGATGAGTACTTTTGCATCAATAAAAGCTTAAATCCAAGATCAACTGAGCAAACCAGTAAGGGGAGGAAGGACTATGTGCTAAATTGTGGCCTTTTTGATGTTTTTTTTTTAAATCTGAATGAGATAAAAGTGGTAAGTGAAGAAGGAATATATAATACAGGGAATAAAAAAATGTTTACAGCAGATGGGGAGCACCACCCCAAAGTTCTAAAGGCAATGCTCATATTCTGAAACCAATGTTTTTCCAGATGTTGGTGAAGACTTCTCAAACACAGGCAAACAAAAACTCAAGTTAATGTGACAATTTAACAATGACACTGTATCAGGATGGGTAAATCTAAAAATATCTTGTGAGAACAAATGACATCGGTGCAGATTTTTCTGCAGAATTCTGAGCAGACCAGCAGTGACTTGTGGTGGAAGAGAGATTGCTGGTCTGTCACAGGAAGTCAGTGTGAGGAAGTCACTGAGACAGGGGAAAGGGTTGAGCGTGACAATGATCAGAGCATGACCAAAGATCATTATAGAAAGCTGAGTGAAAAATAACCAGCCTATCCATTTCATATTAGTATATTTACATGAGAAGACCCAACGTAATAATTCTACAGTACACAGCCTTTCAGGAAGATGCCGACAACAGTAATTTCATCTTATCGCTCAGTAATGCACCAGAATATTCATTTTCTTTAGCAATAGAGTATAGAGAACAACAACAAAATGTTCAATTTGACACTTATCTTTAGATCTCACTACGCACTAACAAAATGTGTTGAGTAGGCACTAAAATAACACACTAGGAAAAATAGGCTCAACCTCCCCCCAATTCCATCACACCCCCCCATCACTTAGGTGACCAGACTTGTTTTGAACTCTTGCAGCTCTACAAAAATCAAAGTACTATCTTCCTACAGCTCTCCTCACTTCCCAAAATGAAGAATGCCTTGCTAATAATTACGCTTTCTGATAATTCAGTTCCTATCTTTTCCTTCAAGGCTAAAATATGTCCCGTCTTGACCTACCTGTATAAGAATGACCTATATGTGACAGCGCACATTACAGGTGTGGTAGTTATATAATCAATCATTTGTCAATTTGAGGATTAAGAGGGAAGGGGTGGAGTCTAGCCTGTCAGTCAGGGGATAGCCAACGAGGCCTCAGTGTTGCCATGGCTTTCTCCTGATGATTCTGGGAACTCCTGTATTTCCTCCTTGGAGGCAGAAGACACTCTCTATTCACTCCCTTGGAGACTCTACCCTGAGAAGCCACATGGACCTACCCTGAGGCAGCCCTGGGAGCTGGAGTAGCCAAAGTGGAGACCCCTGCCAGCACTGAGATACTTTCAAAGCCACTGGATCCACAAGCCTGTGATCTTGCACTTGGCGTCATTGATGTGTTTTGTGACTCTGACGAGGATTCAGTGGTTAATTATTGGGCTGCTAACTGCAAGGTTGGTAGTTTGAAGTCACCAGTTGCTCCTCAGGAGAAAGGTGGGGCTTTCTGCTCCCCTAAAGAGTTAGTCTCAGCAATCACAGGGGTACTTCCTCCATCCAAATGGTTGCCAAGAGTCAGAATCGACTCAGTGGCAGAGTTTGGTTTTGGTTTTAATGAACTGAATCCCCAGTGCACATAGACTAGCATCATTAACAGCCCAAATATCAGATGAAAAGCATTGTAAATGGATTTCAGCAGCTGAACCTAGGCTGGAATCTAACACCATGTAATTTGATCTCCCTCTGGCTCTTTTTAAGTGTGAAAGCCTGGGAACCACAGAAGCCGTTCTACCCTATCTTACAGGTGGTTCTGAAACAATAGAGACTCGATGGCACTGTTGTTTTGTTTTTGTGGTTTTATTTATTTATTTATTAGGCAAGATATTAAGTCAACCTTTGTGTAATGATTTTATATACCAACATTTAGAAACTTTTAGGTTGAGGGGTAAAAGACAATGTCAAGGAGTCTGGGAAGAAAAAGAATGTTTGGAAATTGATTGTGGTAGCAACTGTAATAACATAAAATGCTTTTTCAGAGAAGGGAAAAAGTACAATTCGCTTAACATAATTGAACTATGGAATAATATGTTGAGAAGAAAAATAACCTTTTAAGTCAATGTTTAACAATGATACTGCCACTTATGTAATGTAAAGATTTCAAATAATTGTAGCTTGAACTGCTCAACATACAATTTTATTTTGTTCTTTTTAAAAATGTAAGGTATATACCACCTTCCATATGGCGTCCTGGAGGTTCAGTGGTTACATGCTCAGCTGTTAACCCTAAAGGTTGGTAGTATGAGCCTACCAGCCCCACCACCCATCCCACAGAATAAAGAGGTCAGTCTATGTCCATAAATATATACTGTTCAATGTGTTCAGTTTTACGTGAGATTTACTTAAAATGGAGATTCATGTATGTTGGTGAACATTAAAACTCTGTGTTTATCCAGGGCTGTAACGTTTAAACTGTACATATCCTTGATATGCCACATGCACCAACTGATCCTCTCAAATACTATTCTACAGACCTTATCACACTCAATCCTCACAACAGGGCAAGAAAAACGTTTCATGTTCTGTGTACATCAGTTTGGCCTGGGGGAAGCTTTCGCTAAATAGGGTGCAGCCCAGTCTCGGTGTTTGTCTAAGGCTGAGGCTCTTTTCACTGTCTCCTGGAACTTTAAATTCCTAAAAGGCAACTGCTAAGTTTATGTAATATGCACAGCTAACGTGTAGTTTGGAATTCATTCACATGTCATCACACATGGAAAATGTTACGTCTTTCATTACGAGCCGTCTAAATGGCCTGATTGTGATCATAAACGCCTCAGGGACATGTTTTCATACTAAATCTTCTTACGTAAAAGAACGCATTTGCTGGTGATCAATCATAAACATGAGCAATTCTCTAATATGGGGAATCTGACCAATTATCTACTTTCACATTAGAAAAGCACCTAGCAAAACATGCTCATATGAAAACCAGGCAGTGCACTTTCAGTGACTACTACCACTCTACTCTCCACACTGGCAGCAGCACGCAATTTCCTTTGGAGCATTACAACTCTGTTGGAAGTTCTTTCTATGTACACACTGACCTGACATCATGACTCTTCTAAAGGTAGTAGAAATTACAGTCAAGAGACTGAGAGCTACGAAAGAAGGAAAGACATGCTAGAGTTCACTGTCTCCCCACCTTTCCCTATTTGCCAAGAAAGAAGTGCAGTATCACAGATGAATCACAGGTGTATCACTGACAACTGACTGTATGAGGGTGTTTGCTCACGTCTGTGCTCCCATCAGATTTTCATTAAGGGGAAGCAGCTCTCCTTTTGTTTCTTTCCCCCAATGGTTTTAGTGACTCCCAACCCAGGGGCCTGCAGTACTAAGCCATGAGTGAGACACAAGCAGGTGGCCCTGGGTGTGCTCAACTCCTTCTTCCCAACACCGCACCACACACGCACACACTTTAAGTCCCTACCATTTCAGCTGCCAAATTTGTCTGAACTGTGTTAATTCCCTGGATGAAGGTCTGAAACAGTACCATATGGTATCTGGTTATATTCAAATAGCAATCGGTCAGATGGACTACAATAAAGATTTACAAGGATAGTGTACCTATTTTAACTAATGTACCAGCTACTGTCTAACCAACAGGTGCAGACCGTAGTTCCCAATACAAGCATCCCCAACAACCCAAGTCTGAAGGGTTTATTATCTAGAAGTCTTAGATGAAGTCTCTGCTTTAGGAAGAAAGTTACACTTCAGAAAAGGAATGCAGACTGCCTTATCAAAACGGTAATTCAAAGATTAAAACAAATTTGGTCTGAGCGAAACTCTGTTGCTTTCTGACATTTGTTTGGCTAATGTGTTTTATAAAATGTTTGACAGCATCCCTAGCCCTCCAAGCCAACACCCGCCCTTCCAAGTGCGCTCAGTTCCTTTGAGAAAGCTTCCTAAAGGTACGCCATAGAACAGAACCACTCTCCACTCCACCACAAAAACACACACAAACAGACCGCTTATTCTTCTAGGAGGCGGAGCTCCCTCAAGTACAAGGACTAGGAGTGACACAAAAACCCCTTTCAAGATAGCTATGAAATAATGACTAACCCACATATGGAAAATGATGGTGAATCACCACAGGAAAGACAGTTCATTAACAGAGCACTTAATTAAGCTACAGAACCTTTGGACCCACATTATGCGTGAAGACTTACATCCCAAAGCCACCATTCATTCCCACATCTGACTAACCATCACTTTTATGAATATACTTAAAATACAATTTCTTACAGGTAAGGCTAAAATAAGCCATGTGATGTTGAGAAATGGAATTGGAGGTCTCAGTATAAACTCATGAGTTCTTATATATATATACATGCACATCTGAGGGGTTACCACTCCAACCCAGATTTTTCCCCCCCAAAGCTAAGTACCTAAATTTATTTATTTATTTTTTTACAAAACAACCTTATCACCTTCAAAGTACTCTTCATTATACTTAATATATGTCAAATCTGGGATTCCATTTCTGAAAACATTTTTCAAACTCGTCTGTTTTGATGACCGACAGCACCTCTCTTGGTTTTCTCTTCACCTCTTCTACTTTGTTAAATTGCTGTCCTTTCATGTCCCTCTGCAATCACAGAATCAAAAAGTCATTGCACTGAGCAAGGTCAAGTGCATGGGTGTAAGAGAGCCATGCTGGGTTTGTTTGTTGTTTGTTTGGTTTTTTTTGCCAAAACCTGGTGCATTAAGATGGCTGCATGAGCAGGTACATTGTTGTGATGGAAAAACCAGTCCCCTGTCTGCCACAATCAGGCCTTTTTTATTGCACACTGTTACACTATCTTTTCAGAACCTCTAAATAGAAAGCTTGATTAACAGTCTGACCTGGTGGAATAAACTCCAATGCACTATCCCCCTCACATCAAAAAAGCAACTGATTATTTTCTTGATCTGTGCATGAATTGTCAACATTTTCATCCATTCAGGAAGTTGATGGATCTCCAGAACGAGGTGTCATCTACCAGCATTTTACCTTTTTTGAAACGAGAAAACCACTCGGACACTTGACAATAGCACTGTACTTACAAGCTGTGTTCAACATCACAAGAGTTTCTGTGGTAGTTTTCCTGAGCAGAAACAAAATTGCACAGCCACACGCTATTCTCTTAAGTCGACCATCACAAAAAGTGAGGTTTGAGTGAAACTGCTTTTAAGAAAAAAATTCACTGTGACCAGAGAGAATGGCTGCCACTGAGTTATTCAATGCTTACCTGGTGGGGAAAAAATGCTACAAAAGTTCAGCCCAGCAGAGTTTTTCATATTTGGGGGGG
>NW_022111300.1:3254984-3256335 GCF_000313985.2 Echinops telfairi | reverse complement strand
GGAGGGAGGGGAAAAATGAGGACCTAATGCCAGGGGTTTAAGTGGAGAGAAAATGTTTTGAGAATGATGTACAAATGCGCTTTACACAATTGATGTATGCACGGATTGTGGTAAGAGTTGTATGAGCCCCTAATAAAATGATTTTTTTTTAAAGTCTTAAAAAAAAAGAGACAGTAAACAGGATGTGATCAAAAGTGTTTATGTATGCCTTATAATGCATACTGTATATACTCAAGTATAAGCCGAGTTTTTCCAGCACATTTTTAATGCAGTTTTTGTGGTAAAATTAGGTGCCTCGGGTGATATTCAGGTCGGCTTATACTCGAGTATATCTGTTTGCTAAGAGGATCTAGAATCAAAGATTGCACAATAGCAACGAGTACCTAGCTCACATGGCTGGGTGTCTAAATATCATTCCCCAATAAAAGCAACCAGGGCTGGGACAGGAAAACCACAAGCAAACTCCAGCTGCTGTGCCAGAGTAGGGATGCACTCAAGGGTTTTAAAATGTGGGAAAAGTGTGATGTGAAAGACTACCCACATTTACAAAGTGTACTCCCCCAGATAGATCACTGATTACAAAAGGGAAAAGAGTAACGAACTTCCTTGTTACTTGCGAAGAAACCTGACACTACCTTATCCAAGGTAAACATTGCCAGTAGTAGGAAATCCGGGAGGGCATCATCATCAAGCCCCACTGATGTCAACTCCAACGCACAGTGAAAAGAGCAGAGTGGAGCTGGCCCCAGGGGTTTCCAAGGCGGTGATGTTTTGTCACAGCTTTTTCTTATGGAGCAGCTCAGAGGGTAGAGTGACAATTGCTCACCACTCCCTTCCCCCAAGTCCTCTGGAACCATGAGGTCTGTTGCTTTCTCCTCGGGCTTGCTTCCAATGTCTGTCTTATATAAACAAATGTATCATTTATCACGGGGTCCAAGGGGAGGTGGGGAGAGGAGCTGATACCAAGGGCTCAAATAGAAAGTAAATGTTTAGGAAATGATGGCTACACCCGATCTGATCCAGCCACACAGAGACAAAACACTAAGGGGGTGTAACAGAACAGCAAGGGAACGGAGCAGAGAGGTCCCCAGGAATGCTAAAGGTGGACTTTGGGGCCAGGGCGTGATGCCCCAACAGACTGGACTAGAAAACACTCCTAAAGGCAAACGATCCTTGAACTAACTAAAAGCTTTTTTGTTGAGTTTTGTTTTGTCTTTTGTCATTGGTTTGTTGTTGTTTTGTTGTATATTGTTGATTGGTTTTGTTCTGTCTTGTTTTTGTGCATGTTATTTTCCCCGCAGGTCTGTCTAAATAAGATAGGCTGGATGAACAATCTGGAGGAGAAAACAAC
>NW_022111300.1:3247002-3253312 GCF_000313985.2 Echinops telfairi | reverse complement strand
AAATGTTTTGAGAATGATGAGGGCAATGAATGTACAAATGTGCTTTACACTATTGGTGTATGTATGGTGATAAGAGTTGTCTGAGCCCTTAATAAAATGATAAAAAAACATAATGCACACACATCAATGATCTACTCCAGATTTTGTTTATAATTTTTTCTTCAGTATAACTGGTTGGTTTTGAATATTTAATATGTTGATGTAAAACAAAAATGTGTTAAGGTGAGTGTTTTTTACAGGAGAGATGAGATTCTAATCTGGATCTTTTCACAGAGGTGTATGTTAATTCCTCCAGCTTTTGAGATGATTAAGGAATGGCAACCAAGTTCTCAGTGGTTCTCAACCTTCCTAATGCCGCAACCCTTTAGTACAGTTTCTCATGTTGTGGTGACTTCCCAACCATAAAATTATTTTTGTTGCTACTTCCAAACTCATATTGCTACTGTTATGAATCGGGCGACCCCTGTGAAAGGGTCATTTGACCCCCAAAGCGGTCTCGACCCACAGGTTGAGAACCGCTGTTCTAACATTTTTCTCCCTGTGGTCAAAGCTGTCTGCTCTGTTATCAGAATCTACACATCTGGGCAGTTGGTATCCACAAACAACACGGAGCAGTATATAATTGAGACATTCAGACTCAGTTTGCTGAATGAAGCACTGAAATGAGTGTCTCAGTCAAGCGCCCTACAGGACTGAGGAGGCCTTGGTGTGAATGCATGTCTTCATTCTAAGCCCCTTTCTGGAAACACATGGGGCATGCACATACAAGTGGATAATAAAAGTGCATAATCAATATCACTAAATTATAGATACAGAAACTGTTTAATTGGTTTTGCTTCAATGTTTTATGTGTTGCTGTGTATATTCTCAATAATAACAAAATGAAGTATGTGTATATGTGTGTATACATATATATGTGTGTGTATTGAGAGTATGGAGTAAAAGTCAAGGTTTTTATTTTTAAAGTCAAGGTTTTAATTTATTCTCTCCATGCAATAAGTATTAATAATAGAGAAATTATATTCTTCTCAAAGCACTTGAAAATTCATTGAAAACATATCCATAAAAATGTTAACGAGAAAAAAGAAAAAACAAAAACCATTTTCAAACAGCCTAGGCATTTGAAATTATACACTGCTCTGTGCTGTTTGTGGATACCAACTGCACAGATTTCCAGGAAAAGCTATAGCCACATTTAGTTTGCCTACATTCTGGGTTTTTGTCACATGCCCCTGTGAGCAAGCTGGCCATTCAGCACAGTTCATTGGGCTGCTGGGATGAACCCAGTAGTGTAGAATCTGATACATGTACAGAGCAGTCAGCTTTGACCATAGGGAGTATAAGCCACAGTCCCTAAGCTCATTTTCTCAATATTCTGGATGTCATCTACAATTTCAAGATGCAAACTATGAAAACAAAGATTTTAAGAAAACGTTTTCTCCAGAACTGCCTAAAACACCTTATCTTTTGCTGTTCTACCTCCATGAATTTCTGACGCACGACCATCACAAACAGTGAGATTGATCCAATGTGGATCCACAGCTTTCACAGCCCCGTTTACAGAAGCAGATGTCTAGAACTTTCTTCTCAGTCCATGCAAGTCAGGGAGCTTAGCATCATGCAAACCTCCAACAATAGTTGGGTGGTGGTTGTGTTTGTGGTGTCTGGGCTGGGAATCAAATAATTCTACCACTGAACCTATTTTCAATCCACACGGTTACGTGGCTAGAGATCCTACCAATCACAGCTAAAATATTTCAATAAAAACACTGGTCCTTCTGGAGGGGTAAGCAGTCACCACCCGCCCACAGCTGGGGGGCATCCCTCCAAAAGCCCAGGGAGTCCAGGACATTTGCACCCTCACCAGTGGGTTTCAGGCAATGCTAGACCTGACTGGGGAACTGGGAGCTAAAAGATAGCTCTGAAAATGACACTCGGGAAGTGCTGTTTATTTCAAAAATGTTTGGGACACCTGGCTCTCATCCAAGTGAGGAGGAACAACTCTTCCTTTTGTCCCTTCCTTCCGACCTGCACCGGGACTCGGAACTCAGGCTCCTTGGGTTCTGTGGTTAATTATAACCTTCCTTGGTTGCACCTGACCTTCACTCACCTTCAAACATCATTTCTGTAGAAAAGGAAATTCTATTCAATTAAGTATTTAATTAGGTTTGTGAGCATTGCCCATGCTAGACTGGAGAAAGGTGGCTGGTTTTGGAACCAAGAACCATTCACCTAGTGAAGGTACCATGTGGGGCAGCAATGTGTAATGACAAAACTGCTAAGGCTATGCCTCCCCACGCCACCCCTCACCAGATACAGGGTCTCCTTAGTCTATCACACCATGTTTCAAATCACACACTCCTAACCTACATGCTTATGCTAAATCTTATGTAAATAACAAACAAAGGAGACGAGCCAGTCAGGGTACAGTACAGCACCGATGAAACATACAACTTTCCTCTAGTTCTTTAATGCTTTCTTTCTCCCAATATCATGACCCCAATTCTACCTTACAAATCTGGCTAGACCAGAACATGTACACAGGTACAGATAAGAGCTGGAAACACAGGGAATCCAGGGCAGATAAATTCCTCAGGACCAATATTGAGAGTAGCCATACCAGAAGGGGAAGGGGAAGGTTGGAGTGATAGGGGGCACAATGACCTACCTATAAAGTGGGTGATGGGAGATGTCAGTCAGTGTAAGACATGAAAAAATAATAATTTATAAATTATAAAGAGTTTATGAGGGAAGAAAAATTTTTTAAAAAGCTCATGAGGGAGGGAGGGTGGGGAACGGAGGGGGGAAAATGAGAAGCTGATACCAAGGGCTCAAGTATAAATGTTTTGAAAATGATGATGGCAACATATGTACAAATGTGCTTGACACGATGGATGGATGGATGGATGGATGGATGGATGGATGGATGGATGGATGGATGGTGATGAGTCATACAAGCCCCGAATAAAATTATTTAAAAAAACAACAACATAAACACACAGATTCTCTGAAAAGCGTGAGCTTCTGGATTCAAGTGCAGAGGTGCCAGGACCTTTAACAAGGAGCTCAGAATCACTGCCCTCCAGACTCTCGTGACTGGTAACAGCATGAGTGTGGAGACTGCGGGTGGGTTGGTCCTGTGACCTCTGCACCGTCTTCTCAGCTCTAATCGGAAACTCCAGGTGACATCTAGAAGGAAAATGCCAATTCTATAAGCATTTGTGGGGGCTATGAATTTGGCTAAGAACTCTAGTATATTCTGTAATTTAAAATAAGTGGGGGAAATGAGAAAAGATTGTTTTGGTTTTTTTAAATCTCAATATCTAACTATGAAAAAATTACATCTTTTCTCTACCAAATAATGGGATGACTTCATCCCTTAAAGTATGTATATGTATGTGTATATATAGTATACATATATATCATATAGACTCGTGTATAATCTGAGTTTTTCAGCACATTTTAAATGCCGTTTTGTGGTAAAATTAGGTGCCTCGGCTGACACTGGGGTCAGTTTATACTTGAGTATATATGGCATACTTTTAAAAATTTCAACTGCTGATAAAGCACAGAAAGCGGATGGTTTTTAATCGTGAGATTTATATGTTTATATTCCAAACACATAAAATCAAGAGTCAACAACAATTCAAAATGAGAACTTTTACCTTCCAACAAGACACGTGTCCAGAAGAGGCCAATGAAAGCCTGATCCCTGAAGACGAGGGTTCTCCCCATGCTGCACCACACACACTTGGGTCAGAGAAGGTGCAGCTTATCTAATCGTTATAGCTATTAAGCAGATATTAAGCCCGGTATCACAAACTTTAGTCATTTAGAAAATTCAAGTTTCTCACTGGGATGTGGGGGTGAATCATGGGACTTACATTAGCATAAAAGGGGCAGTTCATAAAATGAAGCCTCATCAAAAAGCCAGGTGACCTCCCTCTGGAAAACACCAGCAGCCCGAGCACCTGAACTTCCTGTGGCAAGTAGTTTCTAAGTAACCTTAAAACTGATTTCACAAAGACTCAGCCCAGTTCACTCTTCCCCCTTGGAGCCTTTATAGTCAATGAGTACCGACATACTCTGTAATGCTAAATGAAAACTTCAAAATTAAATAGCTCTACTCACATTCAATGTCCTTTCCATTAGTCCTCAAGAATTCTGGGTAAGTACTTTTTACTCACAAACTCAAAAGGCACACAGAACATGGTAACATTTTAAAGGTGACAGTAAAAATCTCATAACGTTAAAACTAAAATCAATCTGATTATGACCCACAGATTTTGGAAAATTTCATTTTATTGTCTTGTTGATTTGGTCCTCAAGTTCACAAAACGGGTTTTTTTTTAAGCTTTACTAAACATAAAAAAACAACAAACATTTGCTGTAGGCGATTTTTAAAGGAAGAAGTTCCAAAGGTGTAGTTAATATTACATTGTCCATAAATACCTGTCCCCCACTCCCCTAAAATGGAGACCTCAGGAACTGATAATAATTTATATAACATGTTCTATTTAATGTCCTATAACAAGGTAGAAAACTCTAGATTAAAAACAACAATCTTCATCTTCCCCACATGTCAAGCTTATTATCTTTTTATTGCATTTACAGAAAAGGAAAAAAGAGACTGCACTATCACTTTTCTCTATCATCAAAAAAAATGGGGGGGGGCTAATACAAGAAAAAATGTAAAATTGTTAATGTTTTTAATTCTTCAACTATTGCACTTAGAGGGAAAGAAAATGTGAAACCAAATATATTGCTTTAAATCTAGACTTAAAAAAAAACAGCAGCTAAAGCATCAACTTCTTCATTTCCCATCAACAGTTAGTTTCTGGTTAAATAATACGAAAGAGAAAAAGATAATAGTGTGCCAAGAATGAAGGAAGGTCTAGCGGTCAGAGACATCTATCAGTCCAACACAGCAGTTCAGTATGAAGTCAACCACTTTCTCATTTTCCACAGGGATAAAAGCAGTAGCCCGCCCCAGTCCCCTCTCAGTTCTACCTAGACTAGGAAATGAGCACAGCAAAGGGCACATTGGCAGGGCGACTCACCAAGATACCAGAAGAGGCCTTTCCACGGTAAAAACCTGGGGCTGTCGTCAATGAGTCTTCATAAACCTCTTCCTCCTCTGCACTAGCATCTTCTAAGTGTAACATCTTAAAAGTGAACTAGCCTCTCCAGCATGTTTTCTCTGGGGACGAAGGCACACTGGTAAACCATCAGAACTGAAAGCTGCTCTGTGGACAAACCCAATGCAGACTTTGCAGACTCGGTGACATGGTTAAAACTGAAAGGAAATGGCTCTTAAAAAAGCAACACATCCACCACATTACCAATAAGATTTGCTCGGTGTGCCTCAACCCCTTTCCTCTGAAGGAGATAAGAGGGCACAGGGCAGACTCCCTGCATGTGTGCACTGATAGGTACCGAGGCCTCCCAATCACATGACAGCCACTGAAGCGTCCCCGACTAGGGCAGGGATTGGGTTAATGATTCCCTAAACCAACTACATATGACTTTTCAGAAATGAAAACACCCAAACACATGGGAGAGTAATCATATAAACTAATTACATAAGGGAAATTATTTACATGCATTTCTGAGCACCCACGAACTCCTAAACACAGCCAGTCAGGTCATATATGGTTTATAGAACCTGCCCAATCATTAATATTTTTACCCCAAATATTTTCACAATTCTGGAGGGGAGGTATCCTGTCCAGTCCGGCACTGTAAACAATGAACAAATTTTATCTGACTCAAAGAGTAGCAGCAATATAACATGACAATATTCAAACATTCTTGGTATTTCCTTGCCAATTCTCAGAAGTCAGTACATAGTAACTTGTTATCCCCCTTCCTCCAAAAACCTACAATATAAATACAGTGGGCAAAACATAGACTTCTGGGAAAATGCTATTTTGCCCAAGCCAGTCTCTAAGGCTGTGCTCAATGCAAACAGCCATTAGCCACAAACAAGAGTTTAAATATTTCAAATGTGACTTGGACAAACTGATGTGTCCTTATGTGTAAACTACACAGGGAACTCAAAAACACAATGAAATGGAATGGTAAATAAGCTATTAAAAATTACTCAGATAATATGTTGACATATCATGCATGTACTGAATTAAATAAAATACATTATTACAATCAGTTTAACCTGTTTATACCTTTTAAATATGGGTACTAGATAATTTTAATTACATATAGAGGCCACATTATATTTCTTCTGGACAGCACCGCTTTACAGCCCTGGAAATGATACCGAGAACAGGGGTGTGTGTGTGTGTGTGGGGGG
>NW_022111300.1:3242356-3246553 GCF_000313985.2 Echinops telfairi | reverse complement strand
TCCCAATCCATACACACATCAATTGTGTAAAGCGCATTTGTACATCGTTTCTCAAAACATTTTCTCTCCATTTAAACCCCCGACATTAGGTCCTCCTTCTAGGGCTCCTTGAACTAAAACAGATTTTACCAAAATGAACAAAAATTATCTCGCGTGCACTATTTCACTGCTTGCTATCTAAACCACGAGGTGAGACTGCAGTGAACACCTGCAAGGACCCACCATGCGCATAAATTCCTGCTTTAATGAGAAGTGATGGGGGGTGGGGTGAATATTAGCAATGTATTAAATTTTTAATTTCTTCCTCCACAGACTGATGTAGTGTTCTGGCTTGCTCAGCATTAGATGGATGAAGTAAAAAGCTATACGAGGTGGTGCTGGGGAGTGGGGGTGAGGAGGAAGATAAGGTAAACAGGGGAATATAAGAAAGGGAAATTAAAAAGAAACTACACATGAAACAGAGAGAGACAGAGGAGGAAATGTTATCAATTTTAAATTAGAGAAACTGAGGCACTGAAAGAGACCAGACAAGTAAACCAAGGACACCCATTTGGCAAAGATGTTTTCTTCGTGGTGCCTACCTGTCACTCACGTTGGAACCCAAAGAGAAGGTGCTAGAACAGCGGTTCTCATCCTGTGGGCTGCCACCCCTTTGTGGGTTGAACGACCCTTTCACAGGGGTCACCTGAAACCCTTTCACAGGGGTCGGAAAACACATTATTTCTGGTGGTCTTAGGAACTGAGACAAAGTGGAAGATGTTCTTGAGACAGCACAAGAGGAGTTCCTTGAACTTATTAACAGCAATGTAATGAGAACTGATTTGGATTTCTCTACAATGCCAGTTACAAAATTCTGGAACAAGTGTTTGCAGCCATATCCTGTCTGAGACTGTGTTGCACCTTCTTCCACTGCCAACAGCATAGCTTTGTGAAACAGGGTTTTCCAGCTTGTTGGTTATCAAGTCTAAATACAGAAGTAGACTTGTGGGAGATGATCTTCGTTGTGCTCTTGTAAAGACGGCCCGAGAATTTCTGATCTGGTGAGAAAAAAGCTATCTCAACCTTGTGGCAAAATGTAGCAATGTAGTTTACTGTTGTTATATTAAGACTGTTACCCATGCTACACCATGCTTCAAGATAAAATTTCATTTACTTGTAATTAGAAATAAATATTTCACAATATATAATTACATGTTGTTTTTGTGATTAATCACTGCTTTGATTATGTTCAATTTCTAACAATGATAATACATCCTGTCTATGAGATACTTACATGACGATTCATAACAGTAGCAAAATGACAGTGATGAAGTTGCAATGAAAATAATTTTATGGTTGGGGGTCACCACCACATGAGGCACTAACTGTATTAAAGGGTCGCAGCATGAGGAACGTTGAGAGGCACTGTGCTAAGGAAGAAGGCTGGAGGCTGACAGGAGGTGGGGGAGCAGGGGTAGGAATGGTGAAGACAGGAGGGCAGAGATCAGCGGGAACGAACTCTGCTCGGGCAATGTTTGTCACAAACACTTATACAACAGGCAGGCTTCATGCCAACATTTTCCGTTTCCAGAGCTGTTTCCCTGTTTTGCAGGATGACTTCACAGAAAAGGCCTGAGTGCACAAGCTCAGTCAGCATGGACCCAGACAGAAGTGACCTCATCTTGGAAACACCTACTTCACCACTGGGTATACATACACCTAGCAACTTCCTCTGGCAATGACCTGTGAACTACCCGGGCCCCTCTGAGCCTGGCACCTGGTCTTCTGGTTCCAATCAACACCTGCACCCAAGCACCTTATTCTTGGTTAATTAAATGTAAAATCACAACCAACAGTTCTCAATCATGTATACAAAGATGCTGTTCTATTTTGCGTTTGTGATCTTAAAGATGCCGTTCTATTTTGCTTTTGTGATCTTAAAAACATTTTTTTTAAAGTGGGCAGAATTGAAATCTTTCAAGTCTCTAGGGGAAACAGTTAAAATGCTATGCCTAGGAAGTCAAAATCTTGTCCTGATCATCCCACAGTAGATAGAGATGTAAGTAAAATATAAACCTTACTTATTTGTCCACTACTCCTTCCTAAGGAGTCTTTGGATGGTGCAATTAACTGCATCACCTACTAGGCCCAAAGGGTGTTTGTTCGAACTCACCCTGAGGCTCCTCCAAAGACAGGGCAGGAGATCTCTTTCTGAACAGTGCAGCCTGGAAAAGGCTAAAGGACAATTTTACTTTGCTAACAGGGCATCTATATCCCCTAGCAAAAACACCACTAAGCATAAGAGTGTAAAAAGGATTTTTAAAAAGGGTTTTAAAAAAGGGTGTTTAAAGTTTCCCATCCTTCAACTCACCTTATTTGAAATTGTGCTAATTGGTTCAATAAACACCTTTGTCCTACAAGCTATGTCCTCATCAAAATGACAAGCTTCTACCCCCCAGTGGCTATGTGGTGGAACTACAACATACCTTTTTCCCGGATTACTGATGAAATTGTAACATAAACTAAAACTATTAATATTTTTTCAAGCTTCAATCACACATTAACCAATGTCATGAAACAAAATGTGTATAAACTGAATGAAAAGTTAATTTTCTCTGTTGTCACTCAATTGTAAAAATCTGACATTGTCTACAATGATGTTCACTGAGTATTGACTGAACTCTATTAAAAAAAAATTCGCTATTTCTCCACATGGAAGGAACACACCAACCTGTGTGATCCAATAATTGTAAATAAGAAAACCCAAGAGTTCCAACCACTTCCTCATTCCCGAAGGCTCACCAGGCCAAAGCCAACCCATTGGCCTATTTGTCCACATAGTGAGTAGTTCATACCACAGCCCTAAATAGCCAAAATAAGACAAAAATGGGTCAGAAGAACCGTAGGGATGTATGGTCTGGTCTTAAGGAAAAGTGACTGGACCCAGCTGCCCCCAGACCTGCACCTTAATGCTGAGTCCAAAACGCATTAGCCTCCCCCATGAGGCAGTGAGACACCCATCTCATCCCCAGGGTGTACGCTCTTCAAGGTTTAGGTATTATCTATATTCATATTCTACATTGTTTCACACAAATGCTGCCTTTCAAGTGAATGCCCCCTGAAAGCTGTAAGAAACTCGTTCTAGCACTGTCCAGCATACTCTCAGTGCTCCTCTCTTATATTCAAAAAACTGCCTTAAAATTAAATTTAGGTGCTACATAGGACTGAAATCAGTATCACTACATCATCTCGCTTCTTACAGTCCCAAAGTAGCTTTGCCTTAGCTCTGCCATAGATGTTTGAAATTAAATGTTGCTTTGAATGAGTTCAGGCTTTTCCTAAAAACCCAATCAACTTGTGTGGTAAATATTTCCCACTATTGAGCATAGAATAATGTATTCCAGATTCTGAAAACAATTTTAAAACATGAGGCTTGGGTAAAATGTTTTCTAAAATGCTATGACTGAAATGTGTGGATCACTGCTAAAGTGTTTTTAAAATAGTCATATTCCTCCTGTCCTACATCCTTTATAGGAATACCAAGAAGTTCCTTATGAACTATGAATAAAGGAGAACACAAGTGAAGAACTTTAGGCAATGAGATCTCCTGGGTAAACTTCAGACTTAATAATACATCTCTTATTTAAGTACTAATAGCTTTCATCATAAATAATACCCATCAATTACCATCATTCATTACCTCATATCCCAAAAGGCAATGTGAAGCTGAGGACATGATTAGTTGGCTCATATCCTGAGATGTTTCTCCGTCTCTGTCCCCCACCCCCGACTCCCCTTCCTGTCTAGTGAATACCATATACAAGGGGCTTCAAAGATGGAATTGAAAAAGAATGGAATTATTCAGAAACTTTTTAAAGCTCCCTCATGTTTATACATACATTTAGATATGTCTATGTTATGCGTGTGTGTACATACAGGTATATGCACATATATAATAATCTCAGAACACCCCCCACAGACACACAGAAAGCATACAGACCTTTCCATGAGAATCAAAAACTAAACTTCTTAGCAATGTCAAAGTTAACTATGAACTTTTTTTAAGAAGGTGTCAGACACAACACTTCATGCATATGCACCTACATTTCTAGAGTCTTCTGTTTTTTCTTTTCTTTTTTTAAAATCATTTATTAGGGGCTCATACAACTCTTATCACAATCCATACACATATCAATTGTGTAAAGCGCATTTGTACAT
>NW_022111300.1:3221465-3240707 GCF_000313985.2 Echinops telfairi | reverse complement strand
GAGTGTTTTCCAGTCCAGCCTGTTGGGGCACCATGCCCTGTCCCCAATGTCCACCCTCATCATTCCCTGGGGATCTTGCTGCTCCCCTCCGCTGCTGTTCTGCTGCAGTCCCCCAGTGCTTTGCCTCAGTGTGGCGGGATCAGATCAGGTGCAATTCCCACACAGAGTTAAAATGTATACCTATCAGGGAAGAATACTTGAGAAGTCTGGCCACCCTTTAAATCAAGGGGTCGTTTGGACTGTTGTGGGGAAACGACAGCGCCCCCACATGGAATTAGAAATTGGAGGAAAAACGTTTTCCAAATCCGGATATGGGGTCATTTCCTTAGGGCATTCAGGAGGGCTTAAGACCCACCCATTAACTTTCCATAAATCCAGCATGGAGGGAATGAGAGAAATTAACCAGATCAGAAAATTGCATGATGGTAAAATCCTACAGTATAGAGGCAGAAAGGCAATGCAGCTTAATTGAGCCCGTAACCTTACTAGTAAATTTAGAGAAAAAACTGTCTGTTTGGTAAGTTACTTCAAAAGAGCTGAACAAGTTTATTATGAATTTTTTCAGTCTTTCAAATCATCCTGAGTTTGGTTAAGTTCTCATAATCAGTTAGCTCTCTAGATTCTTGGAGAGCTGGGAGCCAAAATTTACATAACAATGAGCTCTATGTGCATAGTTATACTGGTTTAAAACCTAGCAAGTAAACCGAGATTGCTATCAGTGCTTCAAAATTTACATTGTTAAAACAGAAGGGGGAGAAAAGGAATCTTAGGTGTGACAAACTTCATTTAGTCATTTTAACTAAAAAATGTTCTTCTTACTAAAAGCTTGCAACCAAATTAGGGCAGATAAACACATTTTCACTTCTACGGGAACAGCTGATCCTAAGAAGTTGGGAATCGTGTTTGGGATCCTGGTCCCATAATCACCTGGAGAAAGGGCCATACATTTATATTTTTGCAGAATAAAGCTAATGGATTCCCCTTAAAAGGACGCAATCACGTTTGGAGAAAGATGAAGGATATGGAAGAGATGGAGAAACCACCCAATCTTAACCAAGATTCTGTTTTCAGGTTGCTGACACCCTGAAGGGAGGGGCTGTTTGTTTATGTTTTCACAGGCAAAGGAGATAGGTGGATTTCTCTTCAGCCAGCAAGGCCCAGAAGAAAGGAGGAAAACTGATGCTGTGACCTGATGCTGCCCTGTTACTGTAGTTATCCAAAACATCAAGAAGACCTCGCAGATTCCTGAGAATGGCGATCACTGCCTACTGAGATATTTCTTCTGTTGCTCATGCTGTCAAAGGGACACTCTGAGACTGAACATTTTATACAGTAGTGACTGGACTATTACAACAGACTGTTCTTTTGCTAAAAGGTCAAGATTGTGAACTTATCAATTTATGCTAAAATGTGATTGGAATGTAACTGATTTCTGTGTAACCCCTTGCCTGTATAATATAACCTTACTTAACTGGAATTTAATGAGAAAACATTTGCAAGGGCTTAAGGGAAATATTTCATTAGATGTTGATCAGCTGAAAAAGGATATTTTCTATACATTCAAAGACAGGCTTGAGGCATCTCCTGGCTCTGATCTGAATAAGCAATTGGTAGACAGCATGGAGAGATTGGACCCGCGAGCTTGGGTTCAAAATATTTCTTTCTCATAGCCTTGGTTCCAGCCTAAGAGTGCTGCTCATAATCATAATTTTTGCCCTATCACATGTTGCTTCTATAAAAGGCTAAGGCGTGTGAAAGAAAATCATACAGCCTCCATGGCCCTTTTGAACTTTGTGCGTAGAGCAAACATGTGGGGAGCAGAGAGAAGGGAAGAGTGTTTGAGGATGAGTCCTTTATTCTCAAGCTAAGAAGCCTGGCAGGCTAGATTTCGAGAGGTGGAGGGGGATCTTCACCCTTTTGAGTTGCAGATAAGTCCTAATCACATTCTCATATTGTTTCCCACTTTAACCCTCATATATTGGTGCTGACTTGAAGTTGTCTCTTACAAGCACATAGCTGACTGCTGTGTAGCCGGCAGCTTTAACTATAGAAGCGGACATTCCTATTGGCTGTATCTCTTCGGCCTGGAGTCCAGTCCCTCCATTCCTTCCTCCACTAGCAGATAGCTTTAGGGGGACTATCCCCCAGGCCTGGATTCTAAATGTTTGCTCTAAGTCTGACTTTTGGGCTATATTAATTTGGTCATTAAATTTGCCTTGATAGCTTTCAATGTATATAAAATAACCACTTTGCCCCTGGGGCTCTTTTGAATTTTATATTTAAATCAAAAGGGGGAATTATGGGAAACAGATTTCTCCCAAGTTGTTTCCCCCAAACATATGCCAAAGTTAGCTGCTTGCTACACATGGTAATGACTACACACTTGGAGGTCAACAGAAGGAAGTCAGGGATTCTTCTCCCTGAGGGTTATCAGCCATCCAGAGCAAGCAGACACCACTGTTCATCTCACAACAAGTAGGGCCCACTCCCTTCTGACAAGGTTAGTAATAAATTGTTTCCCTTAAGGGGAGGTCAAGCCCACTCAAGGGTGACCAAGGTTAGGCCACCATCATGAATCTAGGGTCTGCCCATCTTGTCACATGTCTACCCCTAGCTCATCCCCTTCCTGTTACGCCCATGCTCATTGTACATCCCCCTTCTATTGATTGTATTGCCTACCGTACAACCCCCTCCTGTGACGTGTGTGGTTACCTGTAATCACACACCCTAAGTAGATATAAGCCTTGGTTAGCAATAAATGGCTTTCTCTCGGGCTCTCTACTGCCCACCTGTCTGCCATCTCCATGTGGACCACCAAGCGGGGCTGAGGTGAGCATGTGTCTGACTCCATTATTTCTATCTCTCTCATGTTCTCTATGACTTTACTATAACCTTTACTTATTATTGCTGTACAATTGCACCTACTGGACCCATGGTGATGAGTTAGGGGCTCTCTCCCCTGACAGTTCTGTTGTGCATAGGGTCGCTATAGGTGGGAGCCAACTCAATGGCACCTAAGGACAACAAGGAGAGCAAGAGTTCCAAAAGGACCAGCAAACTGGTGAAGCAGCACTTGGAGGAACACAGAGCCCATTTCACACCCCAACACATTCACAACAGTGTCTCCTGGGGTGTATGATCCTGGTCTAAGCACTGGGGATCAAGCAGACAGCTGGTCTGGCACCTGCCCTCACAAGCTGACAGTTGACTGGGACAGACAGGTAACAAACCAACAACTAAAGAGAAAGGTGGCAGAGGGTGGTGGCAGAAGAGAAGGGGGAATCTGTTAGATAAAGTGATTAGGAAGCCAAATGCAACATAGGACGAAACCACCACCACAAGAACAAAGAATTCCAGGAAGGCTCACAGCAAAAAAACAGAGTATATACTATGTATAGGAAAACGATGACCATAGGGGACAGACATGAGAACCAGACTGATGATGTCCATATGGCTGTGCTGTAGTATTATTGGGCTCTACTTATTTTTTTTTAACGAAACATTGCTGCTGATGATCTTTGTCAGTCTTATCGCCCATCTTCAAATTACTTCAGAAATGAAGCAGGAGTAGAAAATGAGATGACTCATATACTAAGTTGCTAAACTTTATTGGAAACCAGCAGAAATTTTAGCAGTCACACAAATCTGAACCCAAATCTCCACTTATCTAGTAATCATTTCTTGAGAGTTGCTTTAGTGAGTTAGTTAATTGTGCCAGCCTGGCCGATAATCACATGTGGGGCTAATTGAAAGGCGGAGGGATAAATGGGTGGTGAGCCTCGCCTTTCTCGTTCTCGGGTCTCTTGTTTTGTGTTGGTTGCACCGGGTGCAGCTGCCTTAGCAGTTCCCTGCTTCAGCTTGCAAGACTGACTTCCTACAAGACATCCCCAAGGAGAAGCTACATGGACCTATCCCGATGCAGCCCTGGGTGCTGGAGCAGCCGTGTGGAGACCCCTGCTAGTGCTGAGATGCTTGTTCATTCACTGACTCAGCTTTCCTCCTGCAGTCGGCATCATTGCCTCTGTTTTGTGAGATGGAGGACTTCGTGGACTGGTGTTGGGTTAATGGCTTAATGTTGGACTTGTGGGCTTGGGCAGCATTGGGTTGGGATGTTTTTGTGATGCACATTTTCTTTACATAAAACTCTCTCATACATGAGTTGCTGTGGATTTGTTTCTCCAAAGTACCCAGACTAATACAGCATGAAATGCATCCTTTAGAATATAGCCCTGATTCAACAGCCTGTTAGGCAGATGATGCTATGCTGGTACCACCCCTTGAAATTCACTACCTAAGTTTTAAAAAAAAGGAAGGGGTGGGGTAGCTTCCGAGATTGGTTGGAAGATGGCAGCAAAAGAGAGAGATCAAGATTTTGGAAGACAAAAAATAGAGAACCAGAAAATGAGTACACAAAAGAGAACACTGCAGCAGCAAGCACACGTGCACGCGTGAGCACACACCTGCACTCGCGCTCTCTCTCTCTCTCTCTCTGTCTCCGATGGGATCTATCATTAAAGGAGCACGGGAACCGACTGAGAGCTCCCAATGGCCAAAGGTGCAACCACCTGATGAAAATAAAGTTAACACTGGACAGTGACTCAAAGTATAAAAACCAATAACCATTACGTAATGCTGACCTCAACTGAGTAAATTAAGAAATAGAAGTCACAAACTTCTAATTAAGAATTCCAAGTGACTTATATTTTCACCCAAGAAAGTCACCCTTCCAAAGTACAGAGTATGGACCTGCCCATTGCCACCTCATCGATGCTGATTCATAGTGACACTGCACAGGGTTTCCAAGACTGTAAGAAGCAGACAACTGCATCCTTCCTCTACAGAGCAGCTGGTGGGTTTGAGCCACTCACCTTTTTGCTAGCAGCCCAACCCAATCTACAGTGCTATCAGGATTCGAGTCTGGAGGGAGGGAGAGAAAGGGTAATTTTACAGGAGAAACAGGACAAACATGACCTGGGCCACAGTCTCAAAGCCAACATTAAGAGTCAGATTGTGTTCAGAAGATGTGATAAAAAGGAGCTGTAGCTCTGTGGTTTTCCTCTGCACAGGGCAGGGAACTAGGTAATGTGGCTCTTCTAGCCAAAGGTTCTAACTCTCATCAAACAACCTTCCCCTGTATGGGTTGGGAAAGGAGGTGGAGGAAGATACTGACAGGATTCTCCTGTGAATGATCGGACTATGATTCCC
Source organism: Echinops telfairi (assembly GCF_000313985.2). Lineage (NCBI taxonomy): Eukaryota > Metazoa > Chordata > Mammalia > Afrosoricida > Tenrecidae > Echinops > Echinops telfairi. The sequence goes on along the minus strand of NW_022111300.1, from coordinate 3,235,502 downwards.
TGGAGTGCCACCCTAATGTGTATAAAATGAACCCTCAGAGAAGTAGTACGTGAGATTTCATTACCAGCCAGAGCCAGGAGTGGAGTGCATCTTCTAGACCTGAGATGATCCCTGCACATTGCAACTCCTGCATCCAGAAGGCAGCTACATCAGAGGAGCAGCAGTAGAACCAGGACGCAGAGTGATGGACATCCCGACCCAACGAGTAAGTAAAGATGAGTGCTTTTGTGTAAGAGACTGGCAGGCAGAGTAGAGTGCCTCTGGGTAGTTAATTCAGGGAGCTGGGTTTGCTGAGCAAAGTAGCTTAAACTGAATGCCTTCAGGTTGAGGCTTATAGCAGGGTGCTATGACCCTTTGCACATTTATGAGTAGACCTGAAAGAATTCTAGCATGTCCTGATAAACAACTCAGCTGAGCATGTCTCACTAGCATTACTTGTTAACTTTCGTAATAAACTCTTTCAATCATGAATTTTGTCTGTGAGTTGTACAGTCATTGCAATGGACATTAACTTCCAATAACCCACAACCCTAGTCTGGTGACAAGGAAAACAATAAAACAAAGTCCAGTAGTGGGCATCCTACAAAATACCAAATCCAAACTCTTATCGTTGTTAGCAAGGATATTAAAACAAGAAAACGTTCTAGAAATTGGCACAAGAGGAGCCTAGAGACAGGACAGGTAAAATTAATGTGGCAACCCAGTACAGAAAAAGGCTATTAAATATCAACTAAAGCCCTCTAAATAAGCCATGACTTTTGTTAATAAAAATGCATGAAGATTGATTCATTGCCGTTGTCGATTGCTGTCAAATCTATTCTGACTCACAGAACAAGGTAAGTAGAGAGAAGAACTACTCCTCCGTTGAGGGTCTCAAAGCTGCAATCTCTGGAAGCAGATCACAACACCTGTCTTCCAAGTGGGTTTATTCTGCCAATCTATCTGCCGGTAGATGAAAGCTGAATCACAAGTGCAGCCCAGGATGGGTTCTAAATGGGTGGAACAAGGTGTGAGTGCTATGGGAACTCTTTATACTTACTGTATATACCAGAGTATAAGCAAACCTGAGTATCAGCATGGCACCTAATTTTACCACAAAAACTGCATTAAAAATGTGCTGAAAAACGTGGCTTATACTTGAGTATATACAGTATCTTCTCAAGTTTTCTGTAAATTTAAAATTCCAAAATAGAAAAACAAAAACGATTGACAGAAAAATTATGGACTGATAAGCGACATGCAGATGCAACAACACTGAACCAGGAACTGTTACCAACAGGGTGCAAACTGAACACTGCCACTGCACCTTCTCAAGACTCAGCCATCACAGATACTCTGCCCCTACTGGCTTCCAGAGCCAAAAAGTATGCTGAGCAGATTCTTCTCTGTGGGAATTACAATGATTTAACCTTCCTATTCTAAGTACGGGAGCACTTAAGTCCTGCTCATGCACAGAGCACTTCCAGTTTTTCAGGATCTTATCTTAAATGTAAACAAATACAGATATACTTAATAGATGACAAAAATGAAAAGAAATGGGGAGAATTTTTCCTGAAGGAAGCTGACAGTGGAAAGTTATTTCCGAACTACAATTAGTATAGTTGGGACTGGTGACTCTCACCCAGAAGCACAGAATAAACTTCTCCTTAAAAAAAAAAAAAAAATTAATATAGTTAGGGGAAAAAGATTATATCGATGCAACAATAAAAGATGCTAACAAAAAAGAATATTCAAGAAGGAGAAAGAACACTTACAAACTAGAACATGATAGCAAAGTTGAGAAATCCTATGGAAGAGTTGGAAGAGAAAATGGAAAGTAAATTTCCCAGTTTAAAAAAAAAAAAAGAGATGCTTACAATGCCTAGTGCATGGGGGCATGGGGAGTGTAAGAACAAGTGCAGAAAAAGGAGGTAAAGATCCTATAAACCATACAGGAAAACAACAAAAAACAGCCCAAGACATGTTTTTCCACCAAGCACCCCTTTCTCCAGTGATGGAGAGGCCTGCCCCCCACTGTGGCACCATCAAAGACAAAATGCAAACATGTCAAAAGACAATGCCAAAGACTATCTGCTTTTTTTAACAGCAAAGGCTTCCAAAATTGGACATGGGCATGGCTATACAAAGCCAGAAACACAGGTTCTCACCCAGAAGTAGAGCAGCCCAGGGGGCTGCTCCCTCCCAAATTGCTTATGAAGACACAAAGCTACAGTCAATTCTGCTTGTGGGGAGTAAGGGTTCTCTCAGACTTAAGAAGCGCCCACTAGATTCTCTGAGAGTTTTTATGCTCTACTGAGGCCTGGAGACCTTGGTAACCTGCCTGGGCTAGCGAAGTCTGAGTATACAAAATAAACCCCTGACTTTGGAGCCTTTACTCTGAGTCAGATGAAGAGATTATTTCCCAAATGTTCCAATCACTACTTGACCAGGTCTGCTCCAAGGGCAAGACCACAAATCATATATCAAGGTATACTCCATCAGTTGGTGGCACAGTGGTTATGCAACCAAATGGTCAGCGGTTCCAAACCACTAAGGTGCTCTGTGGGAGAAAGGCTTTCTACTCCCATCCAGAGTTAGTTTTGGAAACCCACAGGGGCAGCTCTATGCTGTCCTGTAGGTTGACATGAATTGGAATTGATTTGACAGCTGTGATCCCATCAAAATATTTAAGCGACCAGAGATCAAGAAAGTTACTTATTGTAAGCACGCGTGCACGCACACGCACGCACACACACACACACACAATGTAAAAACAAAACCTAGGAGGGGCATGACAGAACACAGGGATTAAAAATTCTTGAAATCCCTCAAAATAGTAGCTTCTCAAAATTAACAATTTAAAATTCAGAAGGGATATTTATTTTCCATTCTAGCATTCTATATCCAAACTATCAATTAAGTATGAGGCTAGAAAAAAAAATTTTTTTGACAAGTAAAAGTCTCAAAATACTGACTTATGAACCCTTTCTCAAAATGGTACTTGTAAACTGTGCCCCCCTACCCCAAAATGGGAAGTACCCCAAAAGAGGAAAATCTCAAAACTAGGAAATGGAACTCAACACAGGTGAGACTTCAGGGGGCTTAGAACATTCAATGGGGGAAAAACAGTCCACTCACAGGGTTAAAGATGGTGCTGGGGCAACTGGATCTACATAGGTAAAAGAATTAAGTTGGATCCTTTGTTCACTCTATATACAAAAGTAAACTCAAATTTTAAGAAGTAAAACTACAAAACTCTTAGAAGAAAACAGTAGTAAATAATCTGCAAATCATATTCCTGACTGAATTTCATATCCAGGCTATATAAAAACTCTTCCAGAAACCCAGGGAATCCAGGACAGATGATCCCTTCAGGACCAGTGGTGAGAGTGGTGATACCAGAGGGTGGAGGGAAGGTGGGTTAGAAAGGGGGAACCCACTCTTTAAGTATCTACATATAACCTCCTCCCTGGGGGACCGACAACAGAGAAGTGGGTGAAGGGAGAGATCAGACAGTGTAAGACATGACAAAATAATAATTTATAAATTATCAAGGATTCATGAGGGAGAGGGAAGCAGGAAGGGAGGGGAAAAATGAGGAGCTGATACCAAGTAGAAAGCAAATGTTTTGAGAATGATGAGAGCAACAAATGTACACATGTGCTTGACACACTATGGATGGATGGATGGATTGTAGTGAGAGTTGTACGAGCCCCTAATAAAATGATTTTTTAAAAAAACTCTTACAATTCAATAATAAGACACATATCCCAATTAAATAATGGGCAAAGGCTCCATTAATCACTGCTCCCTCTAACATAGGACTACAGGAACTATCTGGTGCCCACTGCCATTGGTGAATCCTTCAACAGAGGACACAACAGACGGATCATGATAGAAAAAATTGGTACAGAACTGCATATTGCTAATGAATTCAGATGTGCTAAACCCACTGAATCTAAAGAACCCCCGAGATTTATTATGCAGGGATAATCTTCACACCTTGGCTGGCAACTATCCACTGAAGTATTCCTAAATAAAAGACATTTAACTCAAGTAAAGAACATCACCCTTAAGTAACACACATTTTGACAAAAGCATTTATATGAGACCAAAGGGGTAATAGTAATGTAAAGCATAGGTCCCCAAACTTATCCCCCTTTTCAGAAAATAATAATTACTTAGTGCCCTCTGGTAATTAAAAACCTTAGTACAATAGCCCCTAATTCAGGATAAAGAGTAGGTATCTGCTTTTACAAGTCTCTCTCTGTTGGATCATCCCAGTGCCCACTGTGGGGTGGTATCTCCCTCTTTGGGAAATGTTTTAAAGCAAAGTAAGGTAGACATTTAGGATACAATGCATTAGATTCATGGGGGTGAAAGAAATAGAACAGCGGTTCTCAACCCCTTTGGGAGTGGAATGACCCTTTCACAGGGGTCGCCCGATTCATAACAGTAGCAAATGACAGTTATGCAGTAGCAAAAAAAAATAATTTTATGGTTGGGGGGGTCACCACAACATGAGGAACTGTATAAAAGGGTCATGGCATTAGGAAGGTTGAGAACCACTGAAATACAACAAAGAGTGTTGGCAAAATGTAGAGCAAAAACTATGTCACTAAACAATGTCTGTAAACTGTTCAATGGGAGCAAGTTTTGAAGTGTATATTTCTACACACACAAAAAAAATTTTTAATGAACAAAGGGTTTCAAGATATACAAATGGCCAACAAGTACACACACACACAACACACTCATTAGTTGTTCTGTCAAGTTTATTCTGATTCACAGGGACTGCTAGATATACCCACCCCAACTGAAACCGGATGCTCAAGAACTTACAAAAGTAATCGATCACACAGCAGCCAGAAGGTGAAAACCCAACTGGCCCTCAAGAAATGGACAAACAAAATGTTGCATACACATACAATGGAGCGATAAAAAGGAATGGAGTACTGTACTGATACATGCTGCAACAAGGATGAACCTTGAAAACAGCAAAGAAGCCTGACACAAGCTATAAAATACGCATATGAAAAATCTAGCCCAGGCAAACCCAGAGACAGACAGCAGGTTAGTGGGTGCATGGGCTGGGAGCAGGTAGTGAGGACTGACCACTTACTCAGTGGAGTGATGAATGCTGTCAATCGTGCGGAGGGTTGCACAATACTGTGAGTGTACTTAAAGCCACTGAATTGCACACTTTAAAATGGTTACCATGGTAATTTTTTTTTGCTATGTGTATTTTAACAAAATAGGAAGGGGAGGGAGCCAAGGAGAGAGGATCTTGTGAAGAAACGTTGCCAAATAGCTGAAAGGGAAAGGGGGTAAGACAGTCCCTAGTCCCGATTGCCTCGGAGACCCGATAAGTCCAAGAAATGGAAACTAGAAATACATTTTCTTTCCACATAATAAAAATTATTCTAATAACCATAATTTCTTGAAAATTGAAGGAGATGTATAAAGAATGGAAGAAATGAATCCATTGTTAATAGGCATGTTCCATTAACAAGTAGGATCTGGAAAAGGATTCCTTTACAGAAGAAAAAGCTGGAAACTCCTCCCAAACCCAACTCATTGCCCTCGATTTGATGCCAACTCATAGCAACCCTATAGGGCAGGGTAAAAACTGCCCTGTGAGTTTCCAAAACTGTAACTGTTTGCTGGCCAAAAAAGCCCTATCGCCCAACTCATGGCCACTCCACCACCAGAGCCTCCTGGAAGCTCTTTACAACTCTGCAATTGTGTAGTTCAATGTTGTCTCCACAGTGGAAATCAAAACTCACTGCCATCAAGTTAAGTCCAATTCATAAAGACCTTACAGAGCAGAAGTGCCTGTGTTTGACACTGCAACTTTCTGAGAGTGGAAAGCCTCATCTTTCTCCTATGGAACAGTTGATGGTTTTGAACTGCTGGCCTTTTGGTTAGCAGTCCAACTCATAACCCACCACTCCATCTCTACAGGGCTCCTGCTCTACAGTCCAGTCCCACATTATCAAGGGGTTGCAGCATATATTTTTACCTCTTCAAATCAACTTTGTCAAAACTACCAGAGGAACTCTCTGAAAGGGACATTGTGTGTCCAACTGAGCCCATCTCCTGCTTCCCATCACTAAAACACAACCATCTTTCTTTAGGACAAGCAGCAAGTTAGCTTGAGTTTGGGGACGACATGCATGGAAAAAAAATAATGCTACACACTTGATCCAGATTCTGCCTGGTGACAATGCTGGTATGATGCAAGGCAGGCAAAGAGGACTGTCACATTCATGTTTTCCATTTCCTCTAAGGTAGGTCATAGGGGCTATGCATGTGGGGGCCCAGTCTCCCCACAACCAAATGGGTCCAAGGGGCGGTTGTGTAATTGAGGGGTAAATTAAAGAGACATCAAACAAATATAAGGGCTCACCTCTTCTATAATGACTGGAACCAGAATGAGTCCTTTATTGACTCATAGACTTAGAACATCTCGGGCAGGCAAGACATTGTAAGCTCTTAAGTCACAGGAAGGGGTTGTACAGAGGCATACACAGAACAGGAGGGGGATGAGCTAGGGGTATGCACGTAATAGGAAAGGGAGGCACTAGAGTCAAGATGGCAGCCTAACCTTGGTAGTCTCCTAGCTGGCTTGACCTTAGGTGTCTGAGGTCTTCTGCAAGGGAACAATCTATGATCCTTATCAAAAGGGAGTGGGCTTTACTTAGGGCGGGACAGACAAGAGGGTCTAAATGCTTGGGATGGCAACCTTCAGGTAAGCAGCCTTCAGGCAGGTGACCCTACATAGTAGCAGTCACGTACTTGCAAGCAGCATCTTAAATTTGGCATTATTATGGAGGGCATCATGGGGAATAACTTTTACTTAGGAGAATGTGAGTGGGACACATCTCCATCCCACAAATGAGGTTTCCTCCATTGGAGCCTTTGGCTCCCAGACTCATTCATGTATGAATGTTGAGAATTTGTCCACATACACTCTTTCTGGTTTTCCGTTTCCCACATATGTAGTTACTCATTGGGCTGTGATCAGCATGGTCAGCAGTTCTAAACCAGTCGCAGCTCTGAGGGAGAAACACTGGACTTCCTATTCCCAGCTACAGTCTCCGAAACCCACAGGAGGGGGTTATGAGTCAGCATTGACCCAATGGCAGTGAGGGTTTTTTGGTAAGGCGGGTGGCAACAAGTTGGTATGCAGGGTCAGAATCACTGCACCATTTTCTTGGTGAGCTCCAGGGTGTTTCCCAGCACAGTTGATTTTCATACACAAATGATGCAGAGAAATCCTGTAAGGTTCCTGTAAGGCAGGTACTGTGCTTATACTACCACTTATAGATCCCGATTTAGAAGAGATTCTTCTCCTGTTCTACCTAATAAAGTCAAAATCAAATTCTAAATCTGATTTAGGAATGTCACGGGAAAGTACTAGCATTTTATAGTCTGCATGGCGGTTGTGAGCAGGAGCAATGGTCCGTGGTTTGTGACCTTTGGCAAATCTTTCTTGGCTCTGGGAGTCTTCACGCAGAAAGCAGACAATGTATCTTTACCGTGCAGGGTTCTTCTAACTGTTTAAGAGATCATTTTATGCCTACGTGGCATTCAGTCAAATGTGCAACTGTGATGAAAGTGATGTTAAGCACTTTCACAAATATTTAGCACATCTTTCCTTTGTAGGACAGCTGGTGGGTTTGAACTAGTGACCTTTTAGTTAGCAGTCAGACACTTAACCACAGCACACCCAAAAGCAAAACCCATATCTGCTGCTGTCAGCTGATTGACTCACAGCTCCTTACAACATGCCAAAAAGGTACCTGTAGTTATTCATCTAAAAAAGTTCAAGAAACTTTAATAGATATCAAATGTTTAGATTAGAAACATTGGATTATTTTACAAAGAAAAACAAAACAGCATCCTAAAGAGAGCAAAACATATATTCCTTATGACAGCAAACTAAAGCATCTTACTTGATTTATGTCGGTTAAAAAAAGAAAAGCACATTGCTTTACAAGGACTTCAGGTTTACAGGTTCAACGCTTGTGAAAAAAAATCATATCACAGTACCAGGAGTCAGTTAGAGATCATAATTCATATGAGCTATCTTATCTGACAGTTTGCAATCTCATCATGAATAACAATACAAAAATCATAAATCAAATTATGAGATTATTTTATTGAAACAGCTTATATTCAACACCTATTTAAATACTATTCACAATCTGGTCACCATTCTCTTAGAATGAGTTAAACACCAGGTCTCTAGCACAGCTGGACATTATCTAATCTTGCCAGAAAGAATAAATGTTACACCATAATGCAATGAATAGATTACAATCATTTGGGCCATTGAGCAATTATAATTTATTCAGAGGTAGGTCTCAATTCTAGATCACCATCCAACATTATGTTTATAATTATACTTTCTTCTCCTAAAAAGAAAGTCCATACTATAAAATAAAAACATGCATAAATTTTAAAATGTAGTAAATACCCCTTTCAGTATATATGAATTGTCTTTTATTAAGTGAAGTCATGTAATAATAAGGGAGCTTTAAAAGTTTGTGGGAATATTACCTTTTAATCTTATTGTCAATAAACTTTTTTGAAGGCCCCTCATATTTGTCTTTTAGGTTTGGTGAATTACACTCTGAATAATGTCTTCAAGCTCCATTCATACTGTAGTATGTATCAAGACTTCATTTTTCAAATGGATTAAGTAGTTTTATATTAGCTGTTGGAGGGTGGGGGTGGGGTGAGGCTTTGAAATATGTCATCTTTTAATTAGTTTTACATTTTGAAATTGCACAAATTCCAACTTTTGGAAGCCCCCTAATGTATCACATTAGAGGTGTAATTGTTTCTGCTCCCTGGGGACCATGAATAACAGGTAATGAGCACTGGGGTACACGTCTCTTTGAGTCTGCTGTAAAATCTTTTGGATAAATACTTAGGAGCAGACTTGCTGGGGGATAATAGTCTTATTTCTGATTCAATCATTCATTCATTCAGGGGAAGAACTACTACTTTCCCATAGTAGCTTTATCACTTTGCATACATGCCAGCAATGGATAAAGGTTACAATCTCCCAATATCCATATCAGCATTGGTTATTTTGGGGGTTTTTTTCCCACCCCCTTGGACATCCTAGTGGGAATCAAACAGTATCTCATAATGGTCTTGTTTTTCTCCCCCTCATTGTGCTTTTGAATTGCCTGTCTCGTGGCTGCCATTGAGCACCTCTGATTGTGTCTGATGGCCACTTTAATGTCATCCAATAAAATATCTATTCAAGTTCTTTGTCTATTTTATGAGCGGGTTATTGGTCCTTTTGTATTGTCAAAGTTTTTATATATTCTGGTTATTACACTGCTGTCAGATAGATGGGTCCCTATGATATTCTCCCAGTTGGTAGCTTATCCTCCAAGTTCAACGAGTCTTTTGATAAACTAAAGCACTTAATTTTTATGAGACCCAACTTATTTATTTAATTTTTTTTTTGCTGTTTGTTGTTTTGGTATTATATTAAATAATTCAGAGTTGAAAGATAAACTTGACAGTATTGCCATTACACATTCTTCTAGTAATTCTATGGTTTTAGTTTGCAAATTTACATCCTTAATTGAAGTTTGAAATTTGTTTTTGTGTATGGTGTGAGGCATGAATCCTGTTCATTTTTCTGCATGTGGAAATTCTGTTGTCCCAGCACCAGAGACTCTTCTTTCCCCATCAAATGGATTTAGTACCTTTGTCAAATCAAGTTGGCCATAGATGTGTGGGCTTATTTCTGGACTTTCTTTTTTTTATTTTATTTCTGGACTTTCAATTCTACTGCAAAGCTCTGTATGTCTGTGATACTAATACCAGGCTGCTTTGATTATCATAGTTGTAGTCATTAGAATTAACTCAAAGACACTAAGTTTGGGTTTTGAGGGTTTTTTTACAGTCATGAAATATGACCCTCCCTACTTTGTTCTCCTGCAACAGTTTTGACTATTTTGGGCCCTTCCCTGCCTAGACAAAGTTAGGGGTGGGTTTTTCTATTTCTGTAAAGGTCATTTAAATTTTGATCAGAATTATACTGAATCCATATATCTCTTGGGTAGTATTGGCATACGAGCAATATGAAGCCTTCCAAATACAGAATATCTTTCCATTTATTTAAGTTTCTTTAATCTCTTTCAAGGAACCTCAGTGGAACTGTTGAGTAAGCACTGAACAGCTAACCACAACATCAGCAGTTCAAACACATGGGAGCATGAAGAGGCTAGCTGCTCCGGTAACACATTACACCCATGGAAATCCTATGTGGGACAGGTATGAAATAGAACTGTCTCGATGGCAGGTTCCTTTGGGTTATTCTCTTTCACCAGTGTTTTACATAGTTTTCATTCTTTAAGTCTTCACGTCCTTGGTTAGATTTATTCCTAGGTATTTTATTCTCTTAGATGCTACTGCAAATGGAATTGTTTCCCTAGTTTCCCCTTCACATTTCTCGTTGCTGGTGTTACAACACAAGTGGCTTCTGTCTGCTCACCCTGTAATCTCTACAAGATTTCTTGTGGACTCTTTGGGACTTCCTTTATCTCAAACTCATTGCCACCACGGTGATTCTAACTCACAGTGACCCCAAAGTTCTGAGCAGAACTGCCCCTGTGGGTTTCTGAAACTGTTACATTGTTAAGGAAGCACACAGGCTCACATTTCTCCCGTGAACCAGCTTGTGGTTTCGAGCTGCTGATCTTGCGGTTAGCAGTCCAACTCATAATCCACTAAAGGTTCCAAGACTTCTGGTATTTATAGTTTAAAATCAACAAATCCTCCCTCCCCATAGCCACCCTTCAAAGTTGTCCATATTTAAACATTCCGTCTTCTCAAATTCTACTTTCTGTACTGGAATTTCCTTCACCTTTGAGACCAGCTTCTTCCTACTTCCACGCAACCTGCCTTCACCTCTCCTTTACTCCTGCCCTTAGGTCAACAATTACAGAAAGCAAAGAAGGGAAAACTGGCACTAACCCACAGGGAGGGTCTAAAAACTGAGGAGACAATACTTATTCTAACAGAGCAAGTAGTCAGAAGCTGCTGACAACTTCAGAGCAAATCTCACAAAGTAACCCAGAAAGCCCAAAATAAAAATACACACAGAGTGATGAATGGGCTGTGCTCCTGAAGCCAAGGTACCGCAATCGAGGAAAGTGAGTACTGAATGACTAAATGTTTGGGGAAGGTGGGGTGGTAGGGAGGAAGCTGAATGCAAAGAACTAAGATTTGCTAAGATAGGTGAGAATGGATTGTAGGCTCTTGAACAGGAAGCCACAGAAGACAAAAAGTTAGAAGCTGAAAACAATTTGGGCTTTATAGATCACTATTGAAATTTTGCTTATACTCTACTGGGTTGGAAAAAATGCTTTGATGTCATTTAGACAAAAACATGTGCCAAAAACTACCTGAAGAATTAAAGATTTTCTACACGGTTCAAATGTGCCCAAAAGTCCAATAAAAGATAAGGTCTAGGAGGGACTCTACAGGCAACTCATGCATCACAAATTGTGCTCTTGTGAGTCATGCTTCCCCAAACCACCGATTCAAGTCGATTCTGGCACAGAGTGACTCTATAGGGCAGCTGTACGTAGGATTGCTAGGAGTCAGAACCAACAGACCACAGCCACACTGATGATATCAGGAATACGCGCGCGCGCACATACAGACACAACACACAGGAGCCAGAGCAAAAATCTAGGGATTTAAGATAAAGCTGAACAGACTTAAGCTCAACTTAAAAGACTTCCTGATAGATTGCTCAATACTTAAATACTGAATTTACCTAACCAGACAAAGCTTCCCTGATCACAATGAGAAACCGCTTCCAGCTGAGAGTCATTGCTCCAGAAAAAAATGTTAGGAAATATGTACCCTAGGCAGCCTATCTAGACTAATAGCTGGTGATACAAAAGACAGAGTTATACACTAAACACTTGCAGGACATTTACTGTTGTCTTTGGTTTAACCTTTTTACTAACCCTGCCATTGAAAAATGAGCTGTTGGCACAGTGGTTATAGTACTTGGCTGCTGTTAACTGGCCAATCATTTGAATCCACCAGCAGCTCCCCGAGAGAAAAGACCTGGCAGTCTGCTAAGATTATAGCCCTAGCGATACTGGGAGGGTAGAGGGAGAGTGGGTAGGAAAGAGGGAACCGATTACAAGGATCTATATGTGACCTCCTCCCTGGGAGTGGGACAACAGAAAAGTGGGTGAGGGGAGACGTCGGACAGGGCAAGATATGACAAAATAATAATTTATAAATTATCAAGGGCTCATGAGGGAGGGGGGAAAAGGGGAGGGTGGGGAAAAAATGAGGACCTGATGCCAGGGGCTTAAGTGGAGAGCAAATGTTTTGAGAATGACGAGGGCAGCAATGAATGTACAAATGTGCTTTACACAATTGATGTATGTATGGATTGTGATGAGTCATATGAGCCCCCAATAAAACGATTTAAAAAAATATTATAGCCTAGTTGGCCTATAATATTATATTATAGCCCTGTTGGCCTAGTGGTTACACATTGGATTGCGAGGCCAGTCTTTTGAAACCACCAGCAGCTCCACAGAAGTGGATTTCTACTCCCATAAAGAGCTACAGTCTAGGAAACCCACGGGGGCAGTTCTACAGGGTCACCGTGAGTCAGAATTGATTCAATGGCACAAAATCCAAAGGGGTACGTTTCTACTCTGATACACAATAGGGTCAAGGTGGGTCAGTTATCAACTCAAGGTCAACCTGTTTGCAGTTAATAGAGCAAACTCAGGAAATGCTACAGGTTCTCTAGGTTGTTTCTACGCTGCCTGCCTTCAATAGACCTCTACTAAGGCTCTGTGAAAGGTGGATTCTGCCCTTTTGGATTCAGAGCTCCCAATGGTCTTCCCTTCAAAGAGTCAGGTCTATTGCAGGGACAGTCTGGCTAGTAAAATCACAGTACACGATAACGAGTACCTTCACTGCAATATATAGCAGAAAAAAGAAACAAAGTCCTAGCTGACCCTGTATTTGCTTACTGGTTTTCCAATGTTTCTAGTTCAACTTGTATCAATGCTTCTTTCTCTCTGATGACTGTAATTGTACAATCCAGATAATAAAACAGAACCTGTCACTCCATTTCTAGCACTCATGGCTATTTCTACCAACATTTGTGCATGATACACTACAGCCAACTGCACAGAGGAGAGAAGCTGCCCACACTGCCCACAGCTCCTCGCAGGTGGCGGTGGCCTGTGCTTCCTCGCTGACTGCCCTTTATGTAAAGGGTGCTTCCCTGGGAGCCCAGGTCCAACCAGGGCTGAGGCACCTGTGCGTTGGGCTCCCCATTTCAGCATGACATGCCAGTTTTCATTTTTAAGCCACTATGATCAATGGTGTCATGAGACACCAAATAATTTGCAGAAACTCCAAGATATACTTCAAAACTGATTTTGTATTGTCAAAAAACATTATAAGCTGGCCAGGCCAATTGTAATAAATAACAACCAGTTAGTAACCCAGTCTCTCTACTGGGCAATGAGCTTCAACTGGGCGCGGGTTGAGACCAAGACGAGATAATCTTTCTGAATTACGGAGTGGAAAAAAAAAAAAAAAACTTGGAAAATGAGCTCCAAAATGTGCATTTAACAATTAGTCTGGTGGTTGGTTAAGTACTCCTTCGGAGCATTTCCAAAGAGTCAGATTTCCAGCACTTTCTTCATGAACGAAAGAGCTTTCCGGCCCCGTTTCCCCTACTTAGTCCCCTAAAATGCCATCACATTTTCAATGAGACTAGTCTTATTCTCAGGAGAAAATCGGTGATCCGCTGGTGTGAAAAGTTGGGAAAGAAGCTTTTACTATAAATTGTATGGCTACAAATGAAGAACCGCTGGGAGAACGGAGTTTAAGAGAAAAAGGCTACTTAGAGTCCGGTTTTGTAACCCGAAGGCCGCGGCCCCAGGTAAAGGAACCGCCAGGAAGAAAACCAGCAACTTCCCAGACCCCGGTTCAATTCCGATCACGTGCCCGCCGGCGCCACAGCCCCCCCCC
>NW_022111300.1:3196002-3220620 GCF_000313985.2 Echinops telfairi | reverse complement strand
CCTGTGCAGCCCGCTCGGTGCCTGGCAGGGAGCACGTCCTCGAGGTGGCGGGCGCCCGCGGACCTCCGGTGCTTGAACACCGCAAGCGTTACTTAAAAAAAAAAAAAAAAAGTTTTGTCTGGTCCCCATGGCAACGCTGAGGCGTATCACGTGGAACTTAGACGCTCGTGGGGGGAAAAAAAAGAATACTAAAGTGCAGAATCAGGACATAGCATTAATGTTTTATAAAACACTTTCCATCAGTAGCGCATCTGCCTGCTTGGCTTTTCTGCTTGAAAAATACGAATACTTTAAGAAAGGAATTGCTGGTCTCGTGGCAACATTGGCTGTTGTTATCTTTGTACAGCGTGTTTGTGAAAGCCGCTTGTTAGGTGGCATTGCGTTGGTTCTGAACTATAGCGACCCTATGCACAACAGAAGGAAAGACTGCCCGGTCCTGCTCCCTCCTCACCACGCTTCCCAGGCCTGAGCCCATTGCGGCAACCGTGATGACAAGCCATCTCGCTTTCAGGGCCTTCCTCTCTTTGCTGCCCCGCTACTTTACCACCAAGACCTCCTGTAAGTCCTTCGCCAGGGCTTGGTTCTCCTGGCAACCCGTCCACAATAGGTATCCACAATAGGTAAGCTCGAGTGTGCCCATCCTTGCCTCTATGGAGCACGCTGACGGTACTTACACCGTTCCTAGGAAGACAGCCACTGCCTTCGGCCTTTCTCTAGCATGCAACCAAAGCTTTGTCCCGTCCCTAACAAGACCCTACAGGGAACATGCGTGGTTTCGCTGACCCATGTAGACTAGGACTGGTCCCTGCCCATGTCCTTTACTAGATGCATTGTTAAAAAGAGAAGCATCGGAATTGGGTCTCATCCTTCCCCTTCATATTTCAAAGATTTTACTTTATTCTGGAGAAATGGAAAATAAGCCAGAAAAGAAGTTGATCCTTGGTCTCTTCATCATAAAATGAAAACGGGGATCCTTTTCTGGATCTCTTGGAGGATTGCATGTGATGACCTATAAATGCCTAAGCTACAGGAACCTGCAACGCGCTCATTGTGAGTGTGCTCTTATTTCTCTTCCATTTTCCCCACTTAGACTTGTCTGTCTGCCTGTCTATCTGCAGACAAGGAAACATTCTGGGCAAGGAAACATTCTGCCACACTCCTTCCTTTGTTTCATCATTCAGAAAATCCTAGACAATGGTCCCTCCCTCCTGCATGATGAGTTCCTATTTCTAGTATTTTCCGCATTCCCCGTGTGGACTGAGCTCACGCTACCACTTACACAAAGTAGGGACTCATTTGATTTGCATGATATATCTATGCTTCCTCTCTCAGACACCTGCCATGCATGCATGTGGGAAGCCACCTAATTCCCCCTGACGCCCTGGAACGTCAGAGGAAGACAGTTTGTCCTTCACCTGCACTCTGACCTTGCCACCTTCCCAGCTCCAGAGAGATGAACCATATTCCTCTTCCTTAACTCTGAATTCATCTCTTAATATTAACAGGAGAGAGAAAGAGAGAGGGGTGGGGTGGGATGGGGGGGAGAGACCTTCCTTGTCTCTTTGTTCTCCTCAGAGCATTGATGTATAGCTTCCTAGTCAGCAAAGCTACTTTGAAATAGGAGTCTCTGCTTCTTCATTGCACATTTACACCTGTCTGAAATTGACCTGCCTGCAGTCACCAAGGACTTTCTGGTTGCTAAACAGAAACAGACCTCTTTTTGGTCCTGTCGCTCATGGTCTCTGTAGGGTAAGACACTATCTACCTGTCTATCTTTCTTGAAATGTCCTCCAGCTCTTAAAAGGTGAAACTCACCTGAGAATCACATGCCTGTGTTCAGTGGCTTGACATCTCTGGAGCATGGCCCACAGTCACGCCATTTGCAGACTCATTGTCTGTGCTTCTGCAAACCTGCTCCTCCTGAATCTCTTCCTACGGGTGTTAGTGACACTGGCATCCATTGAGTCATGCTAGCTGGATCAACCTCTACCCCCATTCCACATGCACCAAGTTGTGCCATTGCTCCTTTGTAAAGCTTTGTGGGACATGTCCCTTTCTCTCCACGGCTACCTGTTGCCCCCTTCAGGGTCCTCCATATGCCCACAGCTCTTTGACCTGCTATCAGCCCTTTGGCCTCTCCCTGCTAGGTTACTGCCTTCTGGGTCTGCACAGTTCTACATCCCCTTGACCTTGAATTCCAAATGTGACCACAGCAGTCATCACAATCTATCGCCTAGAGGGAAAAGGCCGAGTTCCTTAGCATGGCAGTATAGTGATCTCGCTCTCTTTCTTCTGCACATTTTATCTCTTGCTCCTTCTAACCGCACCATATATTCAAGCCATTCCTTTTGTAAAGTGATAATATTTTAAATATATACAAGGAGGTGTCAAAAAAGATTTCTACAGCTCTTTGTAGAAAGATTCCATGACTTTTTCACTCCATTTTACTATGAAATTTCTGAAGCCCTATTATATATTAACTGTTGGCATTTCTCCCCTTTCATTCTTTCTCTCCCTTAGAGAATGCTTACAAGCTCTTTAATTACTGTTTATTTTCCCATTCCAAGGATATCTATCTATATGTATGCATATTCTATGTATCATATATATAAAACATGTTTGCCAAGTCTAGATTTTTTGCATGTAGAATTCAGTGATGCTAATTACATGAATCATGGTGTGCAACCATCACCAGTAGTCATCCCCAAATTTGTCATTACAGAAACAGAAACTCAATGCTTCCTGAATAATGCTTCCCCCTTTCTTCTCCCTCCCACCCCACTAGTAACCTCTGGTCGGTTTACATTTGGCCCCCAGGCTCCCAGCTTCTTCCTCTCAGGGAGTTTGCTGGCAGAGTGGAAAGCAGAAGTGGTTTTCAAGACATTTTCTTCGTGACTCCAATTTCCAAAACTCTCACTGAAAACCAGACAAGGTGCCTCCTCGATGGAATCGTGAAAGAGGGAGGGTTTTCCCTAGGATAAAAACGGACTCTTCCGTCATGCTGTTAGAAGGGGATCCTCTACCTTCCTCTCCGGCAGTTCACAGTGGAGGCGATTAAGACAAGGCTGTGTCCCCCAGGGAATACCAAAAATAGACTTTGAGGCCAGGGCGTGGCACCCCATCAGACTAACCGGAAGGAAAACACTTCTAAAGTTCAGCAAACAGACCTGGAGCTATTTATAGGCTTCTCTATTATTTTGGTCATTAGATTTTGTTGTTGTTCTTTGTTTTTTTGGTTTCTTTTGTTTTGTTCTGCCTGGCTTTTGTGCTGATTATTGTCTCTACGTGTCTATCTAGAGAAGATAGGCAGGATAAACAATCTAGAGGAGAAAACAACTGGACCAATGGTTCTGGAGGGATATGGGTGAGGGGGGTGGGAAAAGGAAGTTGCTATTAACAAACCCAGGGACTAGGGAACATTAAGTGATCCAAAATCAATTGCTAGAAGGGTATAGGACAGTGGTTCTCAACCTTGCTAATGCTGTGACCCTTTAATATACAGTACCTCATGTTGTGGTGACCCCCAATCAAAAAATTATTTTAGTTGCTACTTCGTAACTATCATTTTGCTACTGTTATGAATCAGGCGATCCCTGTGAAAGGGTCATTCAACCCCCCAAAGGGGTCTCGACCCCTTTGAGAACCGCTGCTGTGGAGTTCTGGTAGAGCTTGATCAAGGGCAATGTAACTGAGAAGAATTACTGAGACCCAAATGAAGGCTGAGCATGATAGTGAGACAAGAGGAAAGTAAGAGGAAATAACTAAAAGGCAAAGAGCATTTATACAGGTCCAAATACAGGCATGTACATTTGTAAATATATTTATATATAATGATAGGGAAATAGATCTACAGTGAACCCTCGTTTATCACGGTTAATCGATTCTAGACCCTACTGTGATAAATGAAATTCCGCGAAGTAGGATTCCTTATTTGTAAATCAAATATTTTCGTAGTTAGAGCATAGAGGACATGAA
This sequence comes from Echinops telfairi, assembly GCF_000313985.2. Lineage (NCBI taxonomy): Eukaryota > Metazoa > Chordata > Mammalia > Afrosoricida > Tenrecidae > Echinops > Echinops telfairi. Next base: position 3,216,645 of record NW_022111300.1, on the reverse strand, counting down.
AAAACACCCTTTAGTCACCATTACACTCGTATTACCCAATTTATTAAACAAAAAAGGGAAAATACAGTAAAACATTTTGGACGTTACAATTATCATTTATTATTTATGGCATCTAGTTTACAGTATTACATATTTCACATACAGTATTATTATACACAGTTCTTACAAATACTGTAATCAATAGCCTATGAAATGACTTAAGGGATGTACTCTGCAGGTGGGTCGCCGTCTTTTTCCTCTGAAGGAGCGGGTGTAGGCAGTGGGTGCTGTTACGCAAAAACCGCGATAGAGTGAAGCCGCGGAAGTCGAAGCGCGAAGTGGCGAGGGTTCACTGTACACCTATAAGTGTTAAGTATCAAGGTAGCAGACAGACATTGGGCGTCTACTCAAGTGCTCCCTCAACTCAAGAACACTTTGTTCTAATAACCTGGAGTTCGTGATCCTCACCTTCCCGACACGATCACTGAAGACAAATGGGTACATAAGCCAATGTGGTGAAGAAAGCTGATGGTGACCGGCTATCAAAAGATAGCGTCTGGGATCTTAAAGGCTTGAAGGTAAACAAGTAGCCATCTAGCTGAGAAGCAACAAAGTCCACATAGAAAAACCACACCAGCCTGTGTGATCATGAGGTGTCGATGGCATCAGGTATGAGGCATCAAAGACCCAGAACAAAAAATTGTATCATTGTGAACAAGGGGGAATGCAGAGTGGAGACCCAAAGCTCATCTGTGGACAATTGGACATCCCTTCACAGAAGGGTCACAAGGAAGAGAGGAGCCAGTCAGGGTGCAGTATAGCCCCAATGAAACATACAAGTTGTCTCTAGTTCTTCAATGCTTCCTCCCCGCCAATATCGTGACCCCAATTCTACCTTACAAATCCAGCTAGACCAGAGCATGTACAGGGGTACCGATAAGAGCTGAAGCATAGGGAATCCAGGACACATGAACCCCTCAGGACCAACATTGAGAGTAGCAATACAAGGAGGGTAAAGGGAAGGTGTGGGGAGAAAGGGGGAACCAATCACAATGATCTACATATAACCCCCTCCCTGGGGGACAGACAACAGAAAAGTGGTTGAAGGGAGACATCAGGCAATGAAAAACTAATAACAATTTATAAATTATCAAGGATTCATAAGGAAGGGTGGATAGAGGCAGGAGGGAGGGGGGAAAGTGAGCTGATACCAAGAGTTCAAGTAGAAAGAAAATGTTTTGAAAATGATGATGGCAACAAATGGGCAAATGTGCTTGGCACTATGTATGTATGTATTGTGATAAGAGCTGTATGAGCCCCCAATAAAATGATTTTTTTTAAAAGATATGGCTGTGTCATCTCCTGCTTTCACACAGAACACTGCCAGCATTTTCTCAGCAGTCACTGCACGCTCGGTTCTTCTGCTCATTTCTGCTCATTCACACCACTCATCCAGGCAGCTCCTACAATGATCACTAATTCATGGACCAAGACCCTGAAGCACATGGCAGTTGAGTAGCTTGCCATAGGGCCCACAGCTAGTGAGCCACGATGCTGGAATTTAAAATCATAATTGACTAGAGGTAGGGAGGGGCGAATCTATCATAATGAAAAATTGATAGATGGGGCAGAAATGTATCAGAAACTAATAGAAAGGTTTGAAGAAAAATTAACGTTTCATGATCTAATTTGGACACATGTAGAATAGTGCATCACAAAGCTGCAGGTAATTCTTCGCAAGTCCAAACAGAAACTTCACCAAAAATTTGGGTCATGGAACAAATCTTGAAAATTTTGTATCCTACAGACCATTTATCCTCAAATATATGTATATATATTTGGAATCTCGTGGGTCAAAAAGTAAATCACTAGGATATTTGACAATATTTAATAGTATTTATCAAATATTGGGTCTATGCATCAACATTGGAGGCTAAGGCTGTACAAGAGGTGGTGATGCCTTAACTGGATGGAGTTTCAGGCCTGATCCTTTCCCAGCTTTGTCATAAACAAACAAACACCATTTTTTTTTGTCAATGCTGATTCATATTGATCCCCTGTGGATTTCTGAGACTGTAACTGTTTACGAGAGTAGAAAGCCCAGTCTTTCTTCTGTGGGGCTGCTGGTGACTTTGAACTGCCAACCATGTGGATCGCAGCCCAAGGTATAAGCACTACACCACCAGAACCAGTCCCATCAAGCTAGTGTTAACTACCTCTCCTTTCTGCGAGTAACTATTCTTCTTACCACGAGGAACAAGTTAAGTGTGCTGTAGTCTGCACTTCTATTCAGCACTATCGTAGAGGTCCTCATACAATAGACATGATAAAGATTAGAAGGAAGAAATCTCTATGGCATGACTGTATGTGGGAAATTAAGATGGATGTATATATAACTTCTAGAGATCATTAAAGGAGAGTTTTTAAATGTTGCTGAGTACAAAAGGCACAATATAAAAATCATTCACATTTCTCTATACCATCAAACAACAACAATCCAGAAAAGAACATTTTAAAAAGATACTATTTAAGTGATATCAAAAAACAAGGTATTTCGGTGTGAGTACAACAAAATAAGAGTAAAACCTTTATAAAGAGACTTTAAAAGCTTTGCTGAAAGTCTGTAGAAGATCTACTTAGAGAAATATTCTATTAATGCATAGAAAAGATCAATCTCAAAAAATAGTAATTCTCCATAAATTGATAGATAAATTCAATATAGCTTATTCAATATCTTAACAGGGGTTTCCTCATTAAGAAACTCTTGAAGAAGAGCAGAGAACTACCCTCCAAAATATCACATATATATTAGCATATACATCATTTCTATAACAGAATAGAGAGGTTAGAGGCAGACCCAACATATACAAACATAAACAAAGGGGCTTCAAAAAGTTTGTGTAAAAATGTTATCTTTCAATTCCATTTTTCCTTTAACTTTTTGAAGCCCACTCATATGTGTAATAGAGGTGGCTGTACAGATAGGCAGGGAAATATGACCTTTTCACTACGTGTTGATTAAGCATATTGAAAAGTGAATTTACTTCACAACTCAAAATAACTTCTAGTTGGATAAAAGCTATACCGACTGCCTTCAAGTTAACTCTGATTCACAGTACCTACTAAATATGCCCCCATAGACGTTCCAAGACTAAATCTTTATGGAAGCAGATTGTTCAGTCTTTCTCCCACAGAGTGGCTAACAGGTTTGCATGTCCAATATTTGGACTAGCAGCCAAGCACTCCAACCACTGTGCCACCAGAACTCTTTGATAAAATGTAGGAATGAGAAAAATTCAATTGCATTTCTGGTTTTATTTCAAGGATATCCTTGGCACCCTACCACCCCATGTTTTACCACTCTAAAATTGCGATGCATCTTACAATCAATGACATCTAAGAGTTAATGGTATACACATATGATATAATTTTTTAGGATATGTGGCCAATAAAGCTGTTAAAAAATAAATTTAATTAAAAAAAAACTTTTAGAAGACTGTTAGTCTAGTCTCTGTGAACTAGGTGCACGGGTGTCAATGGCCAGAATCAAACTCATCTCTTTATTGTTGTATTTATCCCACTTCCACTTAACAAGTGGACCCAGGTGGTCACCTAGCAAGCATGTTAGCCTGCCCACAGACTCCCTTTAACATTCAGTCCCAGGGGCAATGAATGTACAAATGTGCTCTACACAATTGATGCATGTATGGATTGTGATAAGAGTTGTATGAGCCCCTAATAAAATGATTAAAAATAAAAAAAGTAGAAGGGCAGTGAAAAAAGAGGAAGACCCTGGACAAGATGGACTGACACAGTGGCTGCAACAATGGGTTCAAACCTAAGAACAAGTGTGAGGATGGCCAGTGTTTTATTCTGTGATACACAGCATCGCTATCATTTGGAAAGGGCACCTAACAACACAGGTCTCAAATCATGTTCTTTAAAAATGTTCTGTTTATTTGGGGAACAACAAAAAAAGTCAAAAGTAAAATCAAAGCTGTAGTATGGTTGGGGTAAAATGTCCTAATATAATTTTTATAGAACAACAACAACAACAAAAAACATTCAGCCCCAGACAGGAGTTTTCTTCATGGTTCCAGATTTTTTCCAGCTTCTGACAAAAACCACTAGTTCAAAATTCAAAAAGCCAGAGTTCATTTTTCTTCAGTCTTCCATGAGCCCCTATGCAAGTCTCTTGGGATACAAATGACCTGAGTACTCCAAATCACTGGGTGGGGCTTATCCTTTCATACCCTTCTTTGGAGATGTGTCCTAAACCCATTTAAAGATTGCATTTTAATGGCTCAAGGTAAGTGGGCTGATAAGCTCTCTATTTTCAAACTTCCCAATAATAATTTCTTTCTTTTTTCTTTTTTGAACAGAGTGAGTTTATTGAAGGGGATACTTTTGAAAAGAAAGTCCAAAAGGTTCCTTAGCTAGTCTAAAAGGCCTGGCAGACTATAGAGCCAAACTTTGTATTTTGCTAATGGGGGACCTCCCACCATAGGCTGGCTTTCTGGTGGGGTCTTCTACTATTGGCTGGTCCTCTGCAGTGTCCCTCCTCTTTCTAAATATGTGCCTCCCAGCATTCCAGACCATGCTCTGCCCTTGTATCAGACTCAAAACCCAAGAGTCTATTGGGTCTCCTCCAAGCTCGCACTATCTCTGGTCTCTTCCACTGATAAGAAAATGTTTCTTACCTGTCCTCCATCTCTTCTTTGTGTTGGGGAGGCAGGTGAGGAGCAGTGGGTCTCCACCACCTTTGTGTTACAATTTCTGCCGGGTTCATGCCATCACCACCTCTTCTCCCTTTGTCAGCCTCTGTCTACCCAACAGTATGGATGAGGGAGACTGTTAGCATGAGGCTAAATGGTGTCCGAGGCTTCACAGTCAGGAAGCTAGTTAAATAGAACAAAGGAAACTGCCACAAATTCCTGTGGCAGGTCAATATGGCAGACTTACAGGTGGGACCACAGAAGTGGGAACAGGACCATACATTATGTGAAAAAAGCTTTCAGCCCTCTGACCAAGTCAGTCAAGGCACAACAGATAGGGCATGACTTGTGAGCACGTGACTCCCAGTACGGTCCCAGTTGGCTGAGGGCACGTTCATTAAGGACGCATTCTGGTAAGTCCCTAAAAGAAATTGCTCCTCTCTCAATAATCATTTCTATCAATCATTATATCAACTATAATAAACAGAAGAGATCAGTATAAATAAAGCAGAGTCAGATACTAGTTTCAATTCTCAAAACAGTCAAGTCTAATCCTTATTTAGCTCATTTTAATCCTTTATCTATTCTAGTGATATAAAAATATGGGATTAGCCCTCTGACAGTATTGCTTCAAGCCAGGGCTAGGCCTTCTGTCAGCCATTTTGATCTCAGTCAGCCATTTTCTCTAATCAGCATGGTCTCTGAGAAATTCAAGAGGTGATTACCCCTGAGCTCAAACTATACATTAACAACATTCATTTCACAAACAGCCATTTCACCCAGGAATAACCAAAGACTACAACCAATGAAAAGAATGAAAACTACTCATGTTCTTTCCAGAAAATAACCTAGTAAACCACATGGACATATCTGACCTCTGGCTAGCCAAAGAAGAAAAACCACATGAGGCAGAGGTCAAACAAACATCCACTCTCCATTTTTTTAAATTTGTTTCTGTAGTACCCCACTCCTGGTACTATAATGTGTTCTTCTGGGTAGACTAGAGAAACAAATTCACAGACACTCATATGTGCATAAGAAAGAGCTTTATCTAAAAGAGCACTTGAACATTGAGAAAACATCCCAGCCCAGTCCAGATCAAGTCCGTAAGTCTGATATTAGCCCATGTCTGATGCCAGTCTATAATATCCTCTTCAGACTCATGAAGCACATGCAATGATGCCGAAGGCAAGACAATCACAGGCCAGTGGGTGGGAAGTCTTGTGGATCCAGTAGCATTGTAAGCATCTCAGTGCTGGCAGGGGTCTCTATGTGACTCCTCCAGCTGAAGGCACTAGTGTAGCTGCATGTGTCTTGTCAGCTGCCAATGTCTCCCAGGGAGTGAGCCTGCATCCTGCCTCCAGTAAGCTATTTATCTCCTTAGGGTCTCCAAATGAGGTAATCAAGCTATGACCTGATTGCCAGGCTAAAGTCCACCCCTTCACTCTTAATCCTCTCAAATTGACAACAGATTATATAACTACCACAGAGACTGTATAGGAGGCTATGTTAACCATTCCTGAATAACCAAAACTAAACTTATTGCCATGCCATCAAGTCAATGCTGACTCATAGTGACCCCTGTGGGTTTCTGAGACTATAACTGTTTACAGGAGTAGAAAGCCCAGTCTTTCTCCTATGGAGCTGCTGGTGGTTTCAAACTGCTGCCCTTGCAGATTGCAGCCCAACACCTAACCACTACACCATCAGGGCTCCTTAAATTTCTGATTAGTGATGACTTTATGACAAAAACACTAAAGGAAAGGTTGATATATTTAACTGCATTAAATTTAGAACCACAAAAGAGTGAGTGCATACTCACCAAATAGCGATCGATTTTACCAGGGACATTTGTATATGTGTATTTATCTTTGCTGCAAATATATCCATGAATGTGGTGGAGCATACAGGTGACAAAATGATGAAAATGTATTACACAGAACCAAACACCTTGAAGGAATGAGTTGATGTGCTTGGGAATCAGGACAGCAGACGTTGGGGACACCAGGTTCAATTGGCCTACTATAGTTCACGAATAATGAGGAACAAAACCCCAAATCAGAAAAGAGATCAGGGTTCCTGGTTGGTTAGACTGGTGCGACCTCCAAGAATATGGCCTTCAGACATTCTTCACGCCTGGAAATGAACTCACACCCGTGTTAGGACAGTTGACCATTTAAGGTCAAAAGGGATGTATTGACTCAAGGACAAAGTTCAGAGGGTTAAGAAAGATGGAGAAATGTAAAGAGGGAGAAGTGGAAGAATGGTCCATTGAGAAAATTGCAATGGATGAACTGAAACAAAACGTGTATGAATTGTTGAATACAAAACTGATGATCTACACAGTAAACCTTCACCTAATTCACTAGATTATGTGTTGGGCTGCTAACTACAAAGTCAGTGTTTTTAACCGAAAAGCTACTCCATGGGAGAAAGATGAGACTTTCTGCTCCTGTAACTATTTACAGCCTCAGAAACCCCAGGGACTGTTCTACTGTCTTATTGGGTCGTTATGAGTTGGAATCAACTCAATGGCAGTTTTAAAAATTCACATAAAAGTTTGAAATAAATGAACAAATAAGAGACTACAAAGAGACTAAAATACAACACAACACAGAAACAAGGCACAATCCAGGAGAATATACTATCAGCTTATATAGTCAACCGACAATTAGAATCTAGCATATGTATAATCAACCAAAGATTAGAATCCAGAATATATGAAGAGCTCATACATAAAAATTTAGAAATCAATATAAAAATGAGCAAAAGAAGTGAAGAGATATTTCTCAAAAGGGCAAGCATCAAAATGGTGAAAAGATGTTTAATTCCTTTGGTAACTGGCGATACTGGGAGGGTGGGGTGGAAAGGGGGAACCGATAACAAGGATCTACATATAACCTCCTCCCTGGGGGACGGACAACAGAAAAGTGGGTGAAGGGAGATGTCAGACAGTGCAAGATATGACAAAATAATAATTTGTAAATTATCAAGGGTTCATGAGGGAGGGGGAAGTAGGGAGGGAGGGGGAAAAATGAGGAGCTGATGCCAGGGGCTTGGGTGGAGAGCGGATGCTTTCAGAATGATAAGGGCAATGAATGTACATATGTACTTGACACAATTGATGTATGTATGGATTGTGATAAGAGTTGTATGAGGCCCTAATAAAATGATTAAAAACAAACAAACAAAAAAGAGCTGTATGAGCCCCCAATAAAATGATTTTAAAATTTAAAAAATTCCATTGGTAACCAAGGAAATATAAATTAAAACTACAATGAATACACACCTATTAGACTGGTTAAAATAAAAGTCCTTTCAGTGCCAACTGTTGGGAAGGATTGGAGTCACCAATCAGAATTGAGATATAATTGTTGGTTAGAATTCAGAGGTTTAAAAACTGTAGAAAACAGTTTGCTTTTAAGGTTGCATATGTACAGATATGAAAGCCCAGCAATTCCAGTGCTAAGTTTATGCCCTCAAAAATTTTTTCACACACACATACAGGAATCTTTCTAGAAGCATTGCTCATAATCGCAAAGAGGAAGAAACAATCCAATGTCCGCTCAAGTTAGACTGTATAATTAAGTTGTGGTCTAATCATGCAGTGAAATATCATACAATTAAATCAACATGGATGAGTCTCAAAACTAAAATGTTGTGCAAAAAAGCAGCAGAAGAATGAACAATGATTCTATGTATTCTATTCCGTACAGGCAACTCTAACTGCTATGCTGCTGAAAGAAAAAGCACAGGAGATCAAGATTTGCAGAAAACCAGGGAAGTGAATAGCACATTTCAGGATAAGATTTACTTGGGGTGAGAGAGAGGAATCTGAGACCCGGGGAAGAGCAATGCGCTAGATGTAGGGCTCGGTGACAAGTACATTGGGGTTTGTGCATCTTTTTATTGCAAAATAATAAAGGCAAATGCAAACAGGAGTAATAATACATCTGTTTTCTGAAGGTTATTTTGTTCCTTTGTTCTTTGCTTCGTATAGTTACTTTCATCACTTTTAAGTCTTACACAATCCCTGACATACTGCAAGGAATGGCTTCTTCTCAACAATGCATTACAGATTGCTTTGTGATCAAACCTCCTAAGTGATGAGGATGAAGAGTTGTACAAAATACACCAGAAATGCAAAAGGAAATACAAGGACGCTAGATAAGTCACTCAATATAAAAAGCCAGCTATCATCAGATTGACCCCATGTGCCAGAGTGGAATTCTGCACCCTGGGACTCTCAGTGGCCCATTTTTCAGAACTCAACCACCAGGCATTACTTCCTGGGTGCCTCTGGGTGGTCTCCAACGAACCTCCAGCTTTTCATTTGCCAGTGACTACATTAATCATTTGCACCACACAGCGACTTCCACTCATAAGATATCAAGCTGAAAAACTCACTGCCATCAGTTACCTCTACCTTATAGTAGAACTGACCATGTTGGTTTCTGGGATTATAAATCTTTACAGGAGTAGAAAGTCTCATCTTTCTCTTATGGTGGTTTCAAACTGCTGACTTTGTGGGTAGCAGCCCACTCTTAACCCACTATGCAAGCAGGGCTCCAAATCCCCCTATTTGGGTTTGTTTACTTTCCTTTAAACCAGTAGTTACAGCTCTTTGCCTGGGGAACCTGGCTTCTTATAGTTATCCAAAGAGCTTTGATACTTTCAAAGTAATAGGCCACCAGAGTCACAAAACCAGGGACCTTGGAGGTCAACCTGTTAAACTGCCCTGGGCAGAGTTGTTGTGTTTGGTCTTTGAATGTCTCTTGCTAGAGGCATGTTACCTTGTTGAGGGCAACCAAGTCCAACAAATTAGGCAGATTGGGCTGCTATCCTATTTATGATATGCAGACCTGTCTATGGAAACCTTCCTGAGGTGACTTAGCATCATCTAGGGGACCAATCTCCCACCCACCCCCCAAAAAATTATTACCATGGAGTTTATTTTCAAATTTGTGGTTTAGAGAAAATGTGATCGGTAAATTCCATGTAAGAAGAAATTCTATGTACTCTGAGCACCTTAAGACTTTGTTTCCTTGTAACACCAGGCATCAACCAGCATGTATTTTACATTATAAGAAAATAAATTAGAATAATTTTAGAAGCTGTAGAGGAGAGAAAAAGCCTCTGATCCCACAGCCACTTAGAAAGCCCCCAGTCACACAACTGTTAACAGCAGTAATTCTGAGACCAGCCCAGCCCAGAAATCTTTCCATATGCGAATATAAACTTTCCTCTACTTTTTCCAGATTGTTTGTTTCAGCAGTTACGGTTTTTTTATTTCTCTCCAGAATAGCCACTAATTAGAATGGAATGTCTAGACTACTGCAAACGGTTCTTAAAGAATGTGTTCCCGGCTGGGCTGAGTCCAGGGCCCTCCAGCCCTTCAAACAACAATGCCACCTTTGAAAGCCAGCCTCTCTTCCTCCTCAGTGTTTAGATGTTTGCTCTGCATAAAAGTCCTTGAGGGTGGACACACTCTGCATATCAGGGAATCGCAATCTGGTGGGGGAAGTGATCTTTATTTCTGCTCACAGTATTTTCCTCCGTCCAGCCCTCCTCTCTCCCTTTCCCCCCTCTCCACTTTCTCCATCATGAAAGTTCTTCCACCTAAATTAATTTCCTTGGTAACATCAAGTGTTTCTATTTTCCGCTTCTCCTCTGTAGATCTCTAAATGGCATACTAAGGTTAAATACACTCCTTCTCATGGAACAAAATTTCAGGGGAAAGTATGTGTCTCGGTAGATTATTTCCTTGTCAGAATGAAGAATATGGGTGTTCCATCAGCTGATCTGTTAGATTCCTTGGGTGGGAAATACCTCAGTCCTTGACTTCGCACAAGAAAGAATTCCTGCTGAAGCCTAGCTTGTGATCCAAGTGGATTTTGTAAAGGATAGAAGACTTTTCAGGCCTTGCAATCACAGAACACAACCACGCTCAGGGCGCTGCACACCCCACATGCAGTGGCCTGAGGAGGGGTGGGGGAGAGGCGGAAGTGGGAGGAAGAGGGGGGAGAGGGGGCAGAGGGGACAGATGGGGGAGAGAGAGGAGAGTGAGACAGCAACGAGGTTCTGGCTCTTGGGGGGCCTTCTGCTGGGAGGTGTAGTCCTAGGCACTGGTTGGCCCATGGGCTGAATTAAGCCCACCTGGCCTAGATTGGGCCAATCCAGGTGTACCGCCCTCCTTCTCCGGGCCTGAATTTGGAACATGCTGAGTAGACTCACCTGGTCCCTGCTCTAGCTTTTGTCTCGGAGTAATAGTCCTCAGAAATTATGAAAGAAATAATAAGTAATTTTAGAGTCCCAGGTAAGTATAAGTATAACACACTGTGGTGCTGGGCGTTAGACATTGGCTTGCGAACCACAAGGTAAACGGTTCAAACCCACCAGCCCATCTGGAGGAGAAAGAAGGAGGCCTTCTGCCCTGGTTAAATTTTTTTAAAGAGTATTATTATACCATTATGGCTTTATTTTATTAAAAAAAATTTTTTCTTTTTAATTGTTTTATTAGGGGCTCATAGGACTCTTATCACAATCCATACATACATCAATTATGTAAAACACATTTGTACATTCATTGCCCTCATCATTCTCAAAACATTTGCTCTCCACTTAAGCCCCCGACACCAGGTCCTCATTTTTCCCCTCCCTCCCTGCTCCCCCTTCCTCATGAGCCCTTGATAATTTATAAATTATTATTTTGTCATATCTTGCCCTGTCCGACATCTCCCTTCACCCACTTTTCTGCTGTCCGTCCCCCAGGGAGGAGGTCACATATAGATCCTTGTAATCAGTTCCCTATTTCCAACCCACTCTCCCTCTACCCTCCCAGTATCGCCACTCCTGAAGGGATCATCCGCCCTGGATTCCCTGTGTTTCCAGTTCCTATCTGTAGCCCTGGTTAAATTTTATAGTCTGGGAAACCCAATCCATGGTTGCTAGGAGTCAGAATCAACTCTCTGGATGTGGGTTTGGCTTAATTGTAGTTAGCATCCTTGGAAATAATGACTATGTACTCTCTACAGACATTGATATGGGAGGGAAAACCACACCAGGGCTTTGGGACCCAGGGGTCTGAGCATTCACTTCTGGCTGGAGAACAGCGCACTGATTCTTAGTATAGAAAGAAAGAAAAGGTGCAGCAGAACAGAGATTCTCAATGCTGGGGCGTCTGCTGTCGCCAACCCTGCTTCAGGCCGCCCCACCCCAACCCTACTCCCTATCCCTCCAAAAACATTACACAGACGTAACTGAGACTTTTCGGTTTTAGCTTGGAAGGGAAGAGAAAAAGATGAGGCATAACAGAGGAGAGTCACAGAGAAAAATGATGAGAGGCGATCAAGCCCCTAGTGAGTCACAAGCAGAAACTAGAGAAATGCCCGACTGGCCAGTCAACAAGAACAAGGACAGCTTGGGGGCGGCCTGTGGAGGCACTCTTCCTTCTCATGGTTAGCACTTTCACCATCAGGTAACTGCCTTCCTTTCCAAATGTCACGTCTCTTCCAACTTTCTGGAATTTTCCTACGATCCCAGAGAGAAAACACAATGGCTGGGTCTGCGATACAACAGTAGATGCAGCCCAGGGCGGGGAGCATCTGGAAGAATCCTGCAAGACCTTCAAAGAAATGCAGACCGGGCTGTGGAATTTACCAGTGGAGCACACACGGAGCGCCCCATCCTGTTTTCTGACAGGAGACTAAATTTAGATCACTGGGTAGCGAGCCTGACAGGCTCTTCCTGCCGGCCGTTTCTTTATCTCTTCTATTTTCGCTTCAGAGAAACTGCTATTTTGTTTTGCTTTGCAAATGCAAGACTCCTAGAAAGGCAGGACCCTCATAGGAACATTGACTAAGACTATTTTTCCCATTATACTATAGATAGTGGAATCTGAAGGCAGTTTGGGTGCAACTGATATAGCTGATGTTGTTAGCTGTCGTTAAATGGACCCCTGACACAAGTTGTTAGGTAGCAAGAGACAGGGACAGGGGGTTGTCCCTCCCGTGGCTGCACAAGGCCTCCTGCAGGAAGTTGGGAATTAAAACCAGGTGAGCCTTACTTAGCCAGCCATAAAGACTAACTGGTCATACTCCAATTCAGCACCGCCGTCCAGCCAGGTGGGAGGCATACCTGGGCGGCCCAAATTAGGTCCAGGTGGGTTTAATTCAGTCAATGGGGTCAATCAATACCTTTGTCCATGCTGCCCCAGCCTGAGGTTTAACTACCTTAGCAGGGGGGGCTGCTGCCCCCCTTTTTCCTTCTTTGGCCTTCTGCCTTTCCCTGAGACCCTGCTCCTGCGGCCGCTCAGCGTGCTGTGGGCTCTCTGGGTGAGCAGTCCCACGAGGTTGCCGGTGTTCAGTTGTGGGCCCCAGCATGGCTTACATGCGGTTTGGCATGCTTCCCTGAAATAGCGTGTGCTCTTTTGAGACTGTAAAACCTGAAACTTCTTACGTTCTTTATAAAAGCTCACTTGGATCACAAACCATGCTTTGGCGTGAATTCTTTCTCGTGCGAAGCCAAGAACCGAGGTATTTCCACCCGCGAACTCTAACAAAGTGTACAATGGAATAAAATGCTGTCCAATCCTGCTTTACTCCCGTGATGTCTTTCTCATCGATGGGGGCTTTGTGAGCCATGAGGGTTTCACTGGCTGATTTTCAGAAACAGATCGCCGCCGAGCCTTTCTTCCTCATCTATCTTCATCTAAAACAGTGATTCTCAACCTGTGGGTCGCAACCCCTTTGGGGGTCGAACGACCCTTTCATAGGGGTCGCCCGATTCATACCAGTAGCAAAATTACAGTTATGCAGTAGCAATGAAACTAATTTCATGGTTGGGGGTCACCACAACAGGAGGAACTGTGTGAAAGGGCCGCGGCATGAGGAGGGTTGAGAACCACTGGTCTAGAAGCGCTGTCGAAACCTACTCAGCATCGTAGTGACATGCAAGCCTCCACCGACAGACGAGTGCAAGCTGTACATGAGGTGCATCAGCTGGGATTGAACCCACAAGTCAATAAAGCAAGACCCTAAAACCCCTCACTGCCATAGAGTCAATTCTGACTTTAACTCTTGTTTAAAAAATCATTTTATTGGGGGCTCCTACAACTTTATCATCATCCATCCATCCATCCATTGTGTCGAGCACATTTGCTGCCATCATCATTCTCAAAACATTTTCTTTCTACTTGAGCCCTTGGTATCACCTCCTCATTCCCCGCCCCCTTCCTCCCCTTTGATTAATTTATAAATTATTTTTTCATGTTTTACACTGACTGATGTCTCCCTTCACCCACTTTTCTGTTGTCTGTCCCCCTGGGAGGGGGTTATATGTCGATCATTGTGATCGGCTCCCCCTTTCTCCCTCACCTTCCCCTTCCCCTCCTGGTATCTCTACTGTCAATATTGATCCTTGAGATAGTTAAAGTTTATTGTGCCAACCTGGCCGATAAACACATGGGGTTAATTGAAGGGTGGAGAGATAAATGGCTTGGTAGCCTCACCTTTCGAGGTCTCAGGCTTCTTGCTTTGTGATGGTCGAACCAGGGTACAGGTGCTTTAGCTGGCAAGGCTCATTTCCTGCAAGACATCCCCAAGGAGAAGCCGCATGGACCTACCCTGATGCAGCCCTGGGTGCTGGAGTACCTGTGTGGTGACCCCTGCCAGTGCTGAAATGCTTACACATTCACTGACTCAGCTTTCCTCCTGCAGTTGGCATCATTGCATGTATTTTGTAAGATGGAGGAGGACTTTGTGGATTGGTGTCAGACATATGGGTTAATGTTGGACTTATGGGCTTGGGCAGCACAGGGTTGGGATGTTTTCTTGATGTACACTTACCGTTTATATAAAACTCTCTTTTATACATGAGTTTCTGTGCATTTGTTTCTCTAATGTACCCAGACTAACAAAATCCTGAGGGGTTTATCTGTCCTAGATTCCCTGTGTTTCCAGCTCTTATCTGTACCAGTGTACATCCTCTGGTCTAGCCAGATTTGTAAGGTAGAATTGGGATCATGATAGTGGTGGTGGTTGGGGAGGAGTGGGGGGAGGAAGCATTAAAGAACTAGAGGAAAGTTGTATGTTTCATCAGTGGTATATTGAACCCTGACTGGCTCGTCTCTTCCATGTGACCCTTCTGTAAGGGGGTGTCCAGCTACCTACAGATGAGCTTTGGGTCCCCACCCCACACTCCCCCTCATTCACAATGATATGATTTTTTGTTCTTTGATGCCTGATACCTGATCCTATCGACACCTTGCGATCACACAGGCTGGTGTGCTTCTTCCATGTGGGCTTTGTTGCTTCTCAGCTAGATGGCTGCTTGTTTATCTTCAAGCCTTTAAGACCCCAGACACTATTATCTTTTGATAGTCAGGCACCATCTGCTTTCTTCACATTTTCTGACTTTAATTTTTAATGGGAGTAGAAAGCCTCATCTTTCTCCCACTGAGTGGCTAGTGGGTTTGAAACACTAACCTTGCTGTTAGTAACCCAACATTTACCAGGGCTCCTCATATAGTCCTCAAACCTCAACCATCTCCCAGTTTAACATTTCAGTAGATTTCAGGTCTCTGGAACGTTGAATGCCAAGGCTAATTTTGCAAGAAAACTCAGCAAGTTGGAGATAGGAGTTCACAGTAGCAATGTCCCTGCTACTGTCCCCATGTCAATGTCCCCATGGTCCCTGCTCAGTTAGACCAGTGAGAACTGGACACACTCTGTGATGTGCCCTACTCCCTCTTTCCCCATTACTTCTTTCTCCCAGTCTCTGGACTAGTGTGTTAACGGGATACTTTGTCCTCCCACCTGGGTGTCTTTGCTCACACTGGTTGTTTCTCTGATCCCTCATCTCTGCCTTTCCCCATTCTACTGATTCTAATTACTGATTCAGTGCAAGCTCTGTACAAGTTCTATCCAAGAGTCCTATGGAGTCTTCCCTAATCTTGTCCGCTGGAAGCAGTTTTCCTTTCGTTTTATTCATTGACTAAGTAATTTATTTGTATTTGACATTTGATCTTGTATTATATTTGTTTGTATACAAGTCCAGTCTCCCTTTCCAGTTTATTAGACACTTGGGCTGATTGAAAACTACTCACTGCCATCAAGTTGATTCTGCCTATAGTGACAAGGTAGAACCCCCCTGTGGGTTTCTGAGACTATAACTCTTTACAGAAGTAGAAAGCATCATCATTCTCCAACGTAGTGGTTGCTGGCCTCAAACTGCTGACCTTGTGGTTAGCAGGTCAATATGTGCTGCCTTGGACTGCCTGATACATGGCTAAGTGTTATCTTTTCTCCAACACTGTCTAACACATTGTAGAGGCTCAATAAATTTTCAATGACAAAATGGATGAAATGAGAACACAGGTGGAGCTAGGCAGTAGGTGGGCAGATGCCATACACCTGTTAGCCTATGAGAAGAAAGTTGTGCAACAGTGAGCAATGTTCACAGCCCTGTCCCCAGCTAGAACACAGAACCAGACATCTCAACCAGTCTTTAACCTTATTTTCTGCTTCTTCCCTGCTGCCTACCCACAAAATCTATCTGCTTATCACCACTGGAAAACAGTATGCACATTCCCAAGGCTGCAGCTTTTATTATGACTTCTGTCTCCTGGTGGCTTAGTAAGAGAGTAAAGAAAGTGAGAGAAAAGGCATAACAAAGCTAAGTGGTTCCTGTGTCTGGATATGCATCCCATGTATGGTGTGTAAGCATGTGCCTAAAACATAAAGTTGATTCATTCAACTTTGGTTACTGTATATAGTTGAAGAGCATTGGGTTTAGACATTTGGAGGACACTGAAGGTGGTCATGACAAGCAAGACATTTCTAATCTAAACTTCCCAAGAGCGATACGTAATATATCTACCTTAGCCAGACATGGACACTGAATTTACACATGTCCTTTTAGGAGGCAAGAATAAAGATAATAATGAGATCACTCTCATCATACAGGAGGAAACAAAATCAAAGCTAAAAGACTAACAAATTCCCAACCAAATAAAAGGGAAGATGGAGGAAGAAAAGCCTTATAGATGTCTGTAAGATAGAATTGTGGAATTTCAACACATCATAGAATAGTTTTCACACTTATAATTGTATAAAGAATAAAATTAATTAGGATCATAATTATATGTAATATGTAAATTTCTAGGAGTTCTACTCACCTTAAGACATTTATAATGTGATAAGTCCTTGTGAATAGTACATATCTTTTATATATGCTAGTAACCCAATTTAAATGACTACCCCAGTTAATTTTTGGTCCTTGGTTAATCCTTCTGTTCCTCCAGGATGACCAGTGAGTTAGTTAACATCTCTTGGTTTTATCCTGGCAAAGAAACTAGCAACAACTGAACAAGTTGTGTGACTTGCTCCAAGATAGCCAGCTAATCAGGGTGGAACAGGTCAGAGACTGACTGAGCTTAAACTCCTGACTCACAGCGGAGCTTTTCCTGGTTGTGAAACCCTTCTTCTTCCTGTTTACATTTTCCATGTAACTGACTTATACTTTGCACCGAGGAGATTGCTAAATGTGGCACAAAGTGGAAAAAAAAATAAGGTGCTCTTTTTTCTCAGGAAGCTGAGTCCAATCAAAGTATCATTTTCTGGGTGAGAAATAGGGAACCTTCCAAAAAGGTTAAAAAGAAACAGCAGCTTCTTTGCTGGGAACTCCTTCTGCCAATATTTCTGAGATGCTGACTGTGGGGCAGCCACTGTACATTGTCCTGGCCATTCACTGTCCTGGCCGTTGAGAGTGAACAAGACTAACTAGGTCCCCGGCATCCTGAGTGTTCTAGTATATAAATAGCATAGGTTCCAAAGCTTTTGCTAAGTCATTGGCAAGATAAACATGCACTTTTAGCTGAAGTGAAAAGCAAGTGAGTCTTTGACTCCAGGGAATTATGTTATAAATTAGGGAATATGGTGTTATTGTTAGCTGTTGTTGAATTACCTCCAGCCCGTGGAGACCCCATGTATGACAGAACCATGTTAGCCTTGCTTGGTTCTGCTCCGTCATTATGGTGTGTTTAAGTCTGTTGTGACTGGTGTGTATTTTGAGTGCTTTCAAGCCCAAGGGATTCATCTTCCAGAACTGTGCTGAACAATATTCTTTTGAGATACATAGAAGTTTCACTGGCTAATTTTTGGAAGTAGATCTTTTCCCCCCCTAGATTTAGTCCAGAAACTCCACTAAAACCTGTTCAGCTGGGCGACCCAACTGTAATACTAGTGGCATCGTTTCCAGAATCATAGCAATGCTCTGGCCACCATAGAATGACAAACTGATAGAAGGGCAGTGGGGAAATAATTTAGAGATAAATTATTTTAAAAGCTTAAAGTCACGACTGAAGAAAATAGGACACCAGGAAGTTTATACATCAGAAAGCTTGTTATCTACTTTGTGGCAGCAGACTGCAGTTTCAGAAAAGTGCTTAAAATGTGGAATAGAAAACCAAACAAAAATTCAGGAATGACTGATGTGTTGATTTACACGGAGAAAGACGCTACGGCTGGATGATGGAGTCGGTGCACAATTGCTAAGTCTACTGGAGTTCCAGGCTCCGAATAAAAGGGAACCGTGCCCAAATTGCATAAGAGAGCCAGTCCAATGAGGTACCACAGCCACGGCTGCGGGCCACAGGACACAGAAGGTGCAGCTCTCGATGCTGCTGCATGGGGCACTGCTGCACTCAGGCCCACCCTGGTCACCCCTGCATGACTGTCCTCGATGGCACCACCCACAGTTTCGTCTCTGATCTTGGGGCTGCCCCTGCAATGCTTCATATAGTGGGGACTTTCCTGAACCTAAGGAGTCCGTGGAGGTGCAATGGGTTAAGCACCTGACAACGACCCTAAAAGTTAGCAGTTCAAACCCACCCAAAGGTACCACAAAAGAAAGGTCTGGTGACTTACTTTTGAAAGGTCACCGTCTTGAAAATCCTCTGGATCCTATGGTCTCTGTGAGTCAGAGCTGACTTGACATCAACCGATTTCCCGGCTTCCAGGAAGCCCACGAGTAACAAATGTCCTCTACAAGGCTGACTATGACCAGGTCATAAAGTAGATACACATCATTGACTTTGGAGCCCTGGTGGTGTAGTCGTTACATGTTGGACTGGTAAGAGCAAGGCAGTAGTTCGAAACTACCGGCTGCCCCAGGGGAATGATGATGAGGCTTTCTACTCCCATAAATGTTTACAGGCTCAGAAACTCACCGGCTCAGCCCTACCCTGACGCCCAGGGTTGCTGTGAGTCAGAATGGACAGGTGGGCAGTGAGTCCATGGGCTAAGGGGTTAGTTAGCTCCAGCTGTCTACTAACGAAGATATGGTCTCCAGCTCACCCACCTTGTTTAGCATTTCATGTTTGGAGTTTTTACAAGTAACTTACAGGGGAAAAAAAAGTGTTGTTTTTCCCCCCACACAGTCATCAAAAGCATTTAAGCATATATTAGGTCATATTTTCACCTGGAAGGATTTTGCTGAATATTCAAATGAGTATGACTTTTGTGGCTTCGCTAAGGGACACTATACTTTACTGGATAATAAAAAGAGCACAGTCGAAGTGCTTTGCATGTGTAGCTCAATCCTCATGCCAGCCCTAAGAAGTAGGCTTTATGATTATCTCCATTCTGCAGTTGAAGAAACTCATGCTCAAGAGACAAGAAACTTGCTTCAGGTCACACCTGAGCATGTGGCGATTGACCCCGGGCTGTTTTGACGGCAGCCACAGTGCAGCCGTCTCCTCAGCCCATGTGGAAAACGGACCCGTGTGTTCACTTTACCCAACACCTTCACAAAAGGTCCATCCCCTTACAGTGTTTTCTCCCGGCTCCACTGAAATGCTGCAAGTCGGGGAGAAGGTGTCGTCTCAGTCGTGACTACAGGGACAGGAAACTGAGCGTCTTTACTTACCAGAGGAAACAGAAGAAATCATGACAAAAAATATGGGGGGGGGGGGATTTTTTTAAGCTTCTTAAGGCCACGAAGGGCATTATTAATTCAGCTAATGGCCTTCACCTTTCATCCATACAGGTGTTTTAAATGTCTTGAGCAAAACCCCTCTGGTCTACTTTTAACCTTTTGTAATCCCATAAGGAATGAGCCAAGAAAACAAAGAGGCACACAAAGAGCTCACAGAATCTGTATTTAAAATGAGACCCCAAACGCATAGGTTGTTTCCCAGGCAAACCTTAACTGGACCACTGCTGAGCACACATTCCTGCACGGTGTAACCCGAAGCCCTAGAGTCTAATGAAGCCAAATTATGCTCATCCTGCCACCAAGCAGCCATTCCTCAGTATCTAATTTTATTTCCCTCTTGCTTTGCTTATCCCCTGACACTCACCGTCCAAAGCTTCCTTCTGTCAAGTGTCTTTCTTCTCAGTTTCGGTATAGTCCCCTTCAGTCACTCGTCCTTACGGATCCTCTTTGTTTCTCATCATCTTTCACTTCAATTCTGTAGTGACCTTCGCCACTCCGTTCCTGTTCCTTGGAGCAAGACTGTGTTGTGCAGAGGTTTGGTCTGGAGGGTGTGGGCTGTGGAAAGCTGCTCTCTACTGACAATGTCATGGCAAGGTAACCTCTGTGTCAGGAGATGTTTGTGGAGGTGGTATTCTCACTGGTTACTGGCAATCAGTTGGCTTGGTAGAGGAACATGGGTGGAATCCTGAATGACCTCTTCCCCTAAAATATGGCCCCTCCCAAAGATCCCAGAGTTGAGCTTTGGAAGCCAATGTTAAAATAAGACATATATGTATGTATGTATGTATGTATGTATGTATGTATATATATGTGTATATATATATATAATCGTGTTATTAGGGGTTCATACAACTCTTATCACAATCCATACATACATCAATTGTGTAAAGCACATCTGTACATTCATTGCCCTCATCATTCTCAAAACATTTGCTCTCCACTTAAGCCCCCGGCA
>NW_022111300.1:3187897-3194429 GCF_000313985.2 Echinops telfairi | reverse complement strand
TACAGATAGGAACTGGAAATACAGGGAATCCAGGACAGATGATCCCTTCAGGACCAGTGGTGAGAGTGGCAATACCGGGAGGGTGGAAGAAGGGTGGGGTAGAAAGGGGGAACTGATTACAAGGATCTATATATAGCCTCCTCCCTAGGGGATAAACAACAGAAAAGTGGGTGAAGGGAGATGTTAGACAGTGTAAGATATGACAACATAATAATTATAAATTATCAAGGCTTCATGAGGGAGGGGGTACTGGGGAGGGAGAGGGAAAAATGAGGAGCTGATGCCAGGGCCTTATGTGGAGAGCAAATATTTTGAGAATGATGAGGGTAACAACAAATGTACAAATGTGCTTTATACAATTGATGTATGTACGGATTGTGATGAGTTGGATGAGCCCCCAATAAAATGATTAAAAAAAAATACTGGAGATAAACTACCTGTCTGAGAAACAGGCCCAGTACTAACACAGATTAGTTATATCAGTTAGTTGGGGAAAATAGGTCCTAGCATCCCCCACCCACCTCTCCACCAAACCCTGGAAAGCTACAATAAAAATTCCTTAGCAGAAGACATTCTCTTAAGTCAAGTGAACAGCAAAATCTGCAATGCATCCCGTCGCTTAAATGATCCCAATATTCAAAATGGAAATAAGGAGCCTATTTATTTATTTGACTAAAACTTACCTCCAGCTGTCACAACATGCACAATTGGAGAAGGAAGTGAGACTGGCAAGCCTGTTTTATAGACAGCTGCCATCTGTCGCTGCGAAATCCTTACTGCCTTCTCAGAGCAAGCTCTTGCCCTGAATCTTATCTCATATTTTATCCTTGACTGCTTTTCACACCTCCCTTCCACAGCAAACTGTCACTCACCTCAAATGACATTGCTTTGCAAAACTAGTACTAGAACCTTTGACCACTGCCATTCAGTTGGTTCTCACTCAGAGCCACCCCATAGGAGAGAACCTCACTGCTTCGTAAGAACTCAGGTGATACTGTGGGTTAAGCATTGGGCTGCTAACGGAAAGGTCAGTGGTTTGAACCCACCTGCTGATTCACAGGTGAAAGATGAGGCAATCTGATTCTGTAAAGATTTACTAGACTCTTAGGTAAGGAGAGTGAGTTTTTCCAAGTCAGGATCAGAGGAAACCTTTGTATCTTTGGAATAGCTCTTGGCTGCTGGAAGGTCGATATTTGACCCCATGTACAACAGAAATGATGCCTTCTCCTGATCTGCCGTGGATAGGAAGGCATCACCTGTAAGGTTTTCTTCGGTTGATCATTGGGAGTAGAATGCCAAGTCCTTATTCCTAGTCAGTCTTCACCTGGATGCTCCCACTAAATCATATTCAGCACCATAGCAACACACAAGTCTCTGCTGACAGATGAACAATGTCTGTGATTGAGGTGCATGGGCCAGAAATTAAGCTTGAGTCTCTTGAATAGAAGGAGAGAATTCTACCACAGAGTCACCAATGCATTATGATACCCCAGCAGCAAGTCACTACTTTATTTAACAGAGGTGATTCTCATCTTTGCTCCCTGATTTGCAAAGACCCCAACAAAGCTATGGAGAGAGGAAAAATATAGGAGTGAGGAAGCATTGAGATATCTGGGATCCACTTCTCCCGCTCCCACACAATGACTCATCACACGAGTGTGGGCAAGGTGCTTACCCACTGTGTTGACTTTCTCATTGATAAAATGGGTATAATAACCTCAGCCTAAGCTACCTCCTACAGCCGTACAAATGACTTTATGCACACAAAAGTGCTATGAGAACTATAAAGTGCATAAAAGCACATTTCATGCAAAATGAGAGAGCACAGATAAAAATTTTACGTAATCTAAATTAGAAAATCAGTAGAACTGCCTCGGCAGGGTTTCCAAGGCTATACATCTTTATTGAAGTAAATGACCCAATTTTTCTCCCTCAAAGTGGTTGGTGGGTTTGAACTACCAACCTTTTGGTTAGCAGCTGAGGACTTAACTACGACACTACCAAGGCTCCTTTGAAGACTTCAGAGTGCCTGATTCAACCCACGGTATTTTCAATCGCTTCGTATGAATGAGAAAGCTGGACAGTGAATAAGGAAGACCGCAGAAGGATGAGTGCCTTTACATTGCGATGTTGGCAGGGAATATTGAACAGAGCACACACTGCCAGAAAAATGAACCAATCTGTCTTGGAAGAAGTACAAACAGAATTTTCCTTGGAAGTGAGGATGGTGAGACTTCGTCTCTAATACTTTGGGCATGTGATCAAGAGGGACCCGTTGCTGGAGAAAGACATCACGCTGGGGAAAGCAGAGAGTCAGCAAAAACGAAGGCCCTGGACCAAGATTGACACCGTGGGGTCAACAGTGGGCTCAGCACAGCGTGACGGTGAGGAGGGCCTTGAGCTGCAGAGCGTTTGTTCTCTTGTACATGTTGCTATGGTTGGAACTAACTCAACAGCACCTAACATCAGCAAAGCAAGACATGTCACCAACACGGATTTCTGACTCTATGTACTTCCTCTGCTTCACTGTGCTAAGGGAGGCTTTTTCCACTTCTAGGATCGACTTGTATTTGCTCTTTGAGAAGTTATCCACAGGAGACAAATAGGAGGTCTTCATTGCACACGTACCATGTGACAGAAGTGTCTATTCAGGCACGTTGGACGAATTACGCAGCTGTTTCAATCTTCACAACATGCCCGTGGGGGCGGCAGTGGGGGGTTTTGATATTCTTTTACAGGTGGCTTAGATAGGGAACTTAGCTTTCACACTTCTAAGAGGCAGCAAAGTTAAAATGGGAAGTCCATCTATCCTTGTACCACGTCAGAACTGCACTCTGAGAATAACCCAACCACGTCAGAACTGCACTCTGACCGACACCTTCCAGGATCCAGCCAAGGAAACAAACCATGATCGAGTGGTCGGCCCAGAAAGGCAACAATTTCTAAAAATGGACTCAAAATGATCAGGACTTGATTAATCACTGACTAATGTGTTACCCGCCCTGCAGTCCTAAACCCATTTCCAACTCAAGGTCAGCCATGAAAGCCAAAGAACTTCTAATCAATCACAGATTTTAAAAAACACCCCATTGCCATCAAGTTGATTCTGACTCATAGCAGCCCTAGAGAGGCCTTCCAAGGCTCTCAATCGTTATGGGGACAGGTGGGCCCAGTTTTCTTCCTCAGATCAGCTGGTGGGTTTGAACCCCCAACCTTTCAGTTAGCAATCCAACACTGCTACCAAGTTCCTTAAACAATCACAGAGGGGGTTGGTTAGTGATAGTTTAGTGGTTCTTGCTGGAGACCTGGGTTCACGCACACGTTGCTATTAAGCTGAACAGGTTTTAGCAGAGTATACAGACAAAAATAGTCTAGGAAGAAAGGCTTGACAATCCACTTGCAAAAACCAGCCCGTGAAAACCCAATGAATCACAGTGGTCTGGTCTTCAACGCATCATGGGGATGGCACAGAACTGGGCAGTGTTCCATTCTTTTGTGCGTGAGGTCACCATGAGTCTGGTCAACTCTTAAGAAACTACTAAGAACAATTAGCTACTTAATAGGATGCCAGGCTTCCGGCTAGTCAGCCTCCAGTTTCCCCTTGCTAACAGCTTTCAATCAGGACATACCTGAAGTCTTCCCTGTTTTCTAACACCTCTTCCCTTTCCCCCACCCCCCCCTCTCCCATGTCCCCCCGGAACTGTCAGTCCCGTTGTTTTCTCCTCCAGATTGTTCATCCAGCCTGTCCTATCCAGACAGGCCTGCGGAGACAACAACATGCACAAAAACAAGACAGAGCAAAACCAAGCAACAATGTACAACAAAACAGCAACTACATCAAGCCACTGACAAAGAACAAATTAAAATATACCAAGAAAGAAAAGCTTGTAGTTAGTTCAAGGATCGCTGGCCTTTAAGAGTGTTTTCCAGTCCAGCCTGTTGGGGCACCATGCCCTGTCCCCAATGTCCACTCTCATCATTCCCTGGGGATCTTGCTGCTCCCCTCCTCTGCACTCCCTGTTTTCTACTAGCTTTCCTTGGAGACTCTGCCAAACCAAAGTGGGGGCGGCAGACTCAGAGCCAGTAGCCTTTGTTACCTCTTATCTGGGTCTTATTTTTCTATTTCCATGGAACTCTACTCAACCTGCTTGTGATTACCCAAGGATCAGATTTTACACATACGGGACTTATTCCTCTATGGCATTCACAAATCAATCTTTGAACACACAAAAAAGGGACCTTTTGATTGTATGTAGCATGACTGATGTGAATGAGGTTGTACTTAACTGGCAGTATTTAATAAGATAAGGCGCAGTCGATGTAAGAAATCCTGTAAGGCACCCCTATTCCTGAGAAATAGGGGTGTGGGTTCGGACTCATCTTTCTTTGGAATGGACACAAATATGGATCTCTTCCAGTTGGTTGGACTGGTAGCTGTCTTCCAACTTTCCTGGCATAGACGAGTGAGTGCTCCCGATGCTTCTTCAGCTTTCTGAAACGTTTCAATGAGTAGTCCACCAATTCCTAGGTATTCCGTTGTGGGGGAAAGAAGGGCCCCCCCCAAATCATCATGGGTCCAATAGGCGCAATTGTACGGGCGACAATAAGTAAGGATTATGGTGAGGTCATGGAGAGCATGAGAGATAGAAGAGCAATTGAAGTAATGGGGTCAGACACGATTCATAGCAGCATGCTCACCTCAGCCCCGCTTGGTGGTCCTCGTGGGGAGACCCCCGAGAGAAAGCAGGAGCACCAAACTTTATTGCTAACCAAGGGTTATATCTCCTTCGGGGGTCATGATTACAGGTAGCCACACATCACAGGAAGGGGCAGTACAATAGGCATACACATCCTAGGAAGGGGATGCACCATAGGCATAAGCGTGACAGGAAGGGGATGAGCTAGGGGTGTGCACATAGGAATGGAAGAGACTAGAGGTATACATGTGACAAGATGGGCAGACCCTAGATTCATGATGGTGGCCTAACCTTGGTCACCCTTGGGTGGACTTGACCTCTCAGGGGTCTCCTACAAGGAAACAGTCAACTACTATCCTTATCAGAAGGGAGTGGGTCCTATTTGTTGTGGGATAAACAGTGGTGATTGCTTGCTCTAGATGGTTGATAACCCTTAGGGAGAATAACCCTTGACCTACTTCTGTTGACCTCCAAGTGTATAGTCATTCACCACATGTAGCAAGCAACTAAGTTTGGCATGTATTTGGGAGAAATCTTTCTGTTTCCCACATTCCGTTAATTCCAGATTGCTCAGTTCCTGGAGCAATGTTGTACCTCCTTGAACACCCTCACTTCTCCTTCCATTTCATTTTCTAAAAGCCCCCTTTCCCTTCCTTCTGGTCTCCTTTGCAGTCTGGAAATGTGGGTAGTAGCTAACATTCTGATTGGAATCTTTTCTGTTCTTTGGGAGAATCTCAAAGACTTTGCAGATACTGCTGTAAGGCCGATGCCAATTAGGTCCTCAGTGTGTATATTGAGATTTGAAGTTCGCCTGTGTTTTAATCCAAATTTACACTTACTTGCTAGGCAGCAGTTCTAATTCAACACAACCAAAACCAAATTCACGATCTGTCCTTGTACTTTACATATTTCAGATGAAACACATCACCATCTTTGCAGCACTTTCTGTGCACTCTGCTTCTTTCACACATACTTAGTTCTCCACCAGACTCTGTGCTGCTCAAGCGTCTCTCACAGGTATGCCCTCTTTTCTCTCCTTCTGCCTCTCCCGTGATTCAGGACGTGGAACTTCCTGTAGTTGAAAGCACTGAGGTGTTCAATGCCAGCAAAATTAGAGTTGGATTCTCAGTCCATGGTGACCTAGGAAAAAAATCCAAGTAAATAATTCTAACAGTTTTGGGTTTTGCATCTAAAATCCTCTTAGAACTATCCTGAGGGTCATATTACCCATCCTGTAAAGGACCTAGTGTAATACGTGACTCATTCGGACATAAAAAAGGGTTCTTTTTATAAAACCCAGATTACTTAAACATATTTGTTTAACTATTGTCTTACTCATTTTTCCTCCCAATCCATTTGCTATGTATAATCAATTATTTTGCTAAAACCTAATTTAATACTACATCATATTCCTGGGCAGCCACCTTTGATAATTTCTTATTGCTTGAATTAAGGTTATATCCCTAGTAAGATGGTGCAAGCCTTTCATGATTTTGTGTGTGTGTGTGCTGGGTTTTCTTTTCATTTCTTTTTCCCCCCTCTTATTTTAATCATTTTATTGGGGCTCATACAACTCTTATCACAATCCATACATACATCAATTGTGTAAAGCACATTTGTACATTCATTCTCAAAACATTTGCTTTCTGCCTAAGCCCCTGGCATCAGCTCCTCATTTCCCCCCTCCTCCTCGTTTCCCCCTCCCTCATGAACCCTTGATAATTTATAAATTATTATTTTGTCATATCGTGCCCTGTCCGATGTCTCCCTTCACCCACTTTTCTGTTGTCTGTCCCCCAGGGAGGAGGTCACATGTAGATCCTTGTAATCAGTTC
>NW_022111300.1:3147934-3186279 GCF_000313985.2 Echinops telfairi | reverse complement strand
GTGTTGTCCCCTGTAGGGCTATGGGTCAGTGAGGGACGTCGTGTCTCATAGTGGGGCCGAGCCTTTCATGATTTGTGGTTACTTATTTGCCTTAGTCTGTGAGGGACCATAAACCTATGAAGGACTGAGCTGGGGACTTTCATCCAAGTTTCTCCAACTCAATGACAGGAATGCAGCAGATAAGGAATGCAGGTGTGGTCCAGCCACCTCTGCTGCGACCTTTACGCCCAACATCACCAAATGTGCGTTGTATGCTTGATTGTTCTCAGAAGTTCACCTCCCTGGTGGTACTGTTCACCATATAGGCTTATCCTTTGGCTGAAAGGTAAGCTATAGGGGTGAGTTCAGTTCCAAACCTAGAGCATGCCTAAAGCCCTAGTCTTAAGAATTCCACCAGTCCCTATCAAACCAGTAAACCTGGTCTTTTTGATGGTTTTGATTTTTGTTCCTCATTTTTCTTGCACCCCTTTCAGCTCCTCAAACCGCTGTCTCTTTTAGAACACTCAGCAGTGGTAACCGGGCACCATCTAGTTCTTCAGGTCTCAGGGTTGAGTGGTTGTAGTTCTCAGTGGTCCATTAGCCTTTTGGATGAATTGTTTCCATGTGTCTTTGATTTTCTTCACTCCTCTTTGCTCTGCATAAGAAGAAACCAAAATCTGCCACTTATATGGCCATTCACAAGCTATTAAGGCCCCAGTTACTGCTCACCAAAATAGGATGTGGAACATTGTCTTATTGGATGATGCTAATAGACCTTGGTTTCCCGCAAGACTATGGTTCTGAGCCCCAAGCCTAGTGACTTCAAGGTGTTTGGTAATGGCTTAGAAGTGTCATAACACTGCCCTTATTCTCTGCTATGTTTATGGATGTATTTGCAACACATATAAATGCATGTGGAAAAATACTCTTGCCCCAAACTAGGTATGTTTGTGAGTGTACTCCCATCCCTGTTCACCTTAAATGTTTATCTGTGCAGCATTTTTAGAGTATTGTTACTGTATTCTGTCATTGCAGGATGGCACAGGTAAGAGTATTTACCTTTAGTGTATTTACCTCTAGTGCTCCTCCCAGCGTCTTCCTGATTGCTGAAGACAGAATGGGTACACAAGCTGATGTGGTGAAGAAAGCTGATGGTGCCTGACTATTACAAGATATAGCATCTGGGGTTTTAGGCTTGAAGTTAAGCAAGTGGCCATCTATCAGGGAAGCAACAATGTCCACATGAAAGAAGCACAACAACCCTTGTGATCATGAGGTGTCGATGGGATCAGGTATCAGGCATCAGAAGACCCAAACAACCATTTCGATGTGAAATGAGGGGGGTTGGAGTGGTGATCCAAAGCCCACCTGTAGGCAATTGGACATCCCCTCAGAGAAGAGTCACAAGGGAGGGACAAGCCAGTCAGGGTGCAGGATAGCACTGATGAAACACACAACATTCCTCTATTTCTTTAATGTTTCATCTCCACCACTATCATGACCCCAGTTCTATCTTACAAATCTGATTAAACCAGAGCATGTACACTGGTACAGATAAGAGCTCTCAGCACACAGAATCCAGGGCAGATAAACTTCTCAGGACCAATAACGATACCAGGAGGATAGGGGGGAGGTGGGGGGGAAGGGGGAGAAAGGTAGGACAGATCGCAATGATCGATGTACACCCCCCCTCTACCGGGGTGTGAAGAACAGAAATGTGGGAGAAGGGAGACAGTGGATGGTGTAAAATATAAAAATAAAAATAATTTATAAATGATCAAGGGTTCACGAGGGTGGGAGGGGTGGGTAGGGAGAGGAAAAAAGCGGAGCTGACATCAAGGGCTCAAGTAGAAAGAAAATGTTTTGGAAATGATGATGGCAACATATGTACAAATGTGCTTGATACAATTGATATATGGATTGTGTGTTAGTCTGGGTTGACTAGAGAAACAAATCCAGAGACACTCATATGTATTTAAGAGATAGTTTTATATCAAAGAGTAACAGTATATTATCTATTAAGAAAACATCCCAGCCCAGTCCAAATCAAGTCCATTAGTCTGATATTAGCCCATATTAGCCGATACTCATCCATAAATTCCTCTTTAGACTCACACAGCATATACAATGATGCCAAGTTCAGGATGGTCATAGGTCAGTGGGTAGAAGGTCTTGTGGATCCAGTGGCAGTGGAAGCATCTCAATGCTGATGCGGGTCTCCAGGTGTCTCCTCCAGATGAGTGTCTCAACAGCAGGGAGGGGAAGGCAGAGAGAGTGGGTCTCATCTCCAGCGAGCTATTTATCGCCTTCCATCCCAGATGATGTCATTAAGCTGTGACCTGATAGACAAGCTAGACTCCATCCCTTTGCTCAAGTTGACAGATTGTGTGACAGCCAAAGATTATTATAAGAGCTGTAAGAGCCCCCAATAAAATTATTTATTAAAATAAAAAGTAAAAATAAAATTTAAAAAGCTTTTCATAAATTTACGGATTTTTAAATGTTTTATAGTATTCCATTGTATGTACCATAACTTGTTTATCTTTTTATCTGTTGATGGGCACTTAGGTAGCTTATATATACATTGTGAATAATTCTGTGATGAACGTTGGCGTGCATATTTATGTCACGCTCTTATTGCTCTCACCTGTGTAACTAGTAATGCTATTGCTGGATCACATGCATTTGTTTCCAACTTTTCAAGGAAGTGCTTTTCTGCATGGTTGCCCCATTTTACAGCCCCAATCTCTCCACACCCTCGAGAGCATGTGTTTGTTTTTTCCAGTTTTGCTGTTAATGCTATTTGCTGAGTCAGAATTAACTTGGTGGCATCTGTTATTCATGGTGGAGATGATGGCTCATTGTTTTTTTGGCTTGCATCTCTTGAATGGCTAACGATTGTGTTTCATGTGTTTGTTGGTTACTTGGAATGTCTCCCTTAGTGAGGTGTCTGTTCATATTCTTAGTTCATTTTAACTTTTAGCAATTTTGTTGATATACGATTCACATATTATGCAGTTCGCTAGTTCAATCAGATTAAAAAGAGTTATGCAATCACTACCACAATGAATTTTAAAACATTTTCTTCCTTTTCCGGTTGAGTCTGATGGGGTGCCACACCCTGGCCCCACAGTCTATTTTTGGTATTCCCTGGGGACTTCCTTGCTCTGCTCCCCTTGCTGTTCTGTTGTTTTGCCTCAGCGTGGTAGGGTCAAATCTGGCACAATTCCCACACTGTGTGTCCAGTATTGTCCCCTGTAGGGCTACAGGTCAGTGAGGAATGTCGTGTCTCATAGTGGGGCCGGCCTTATGGTCCTCTCTGTGCATTGGCTGCTCTGAGCAGGAATATCGTCCTCAAGGCTTGGTGGGCCAGGATGTGCTCCACTCTCTCTTCCTCCCCCTTCATTTGCTCCTGTGTGCTCTGTTCAGACATCTCCCTCTCCATGAGCTGTAGCTTCAGTGCTGTCCCCTGAAGTAAATTTTTCTGGGGGGAGGGGCACCTGTCCACATAGTTGGGATTGGGGCCGGCCTCTCAGACCTCTCTACTGGTTCTCTGCTTCATGCTGGTATGTTGCATTCATATCTTGGAGCACTGGGTTGAAGTCTGGTCTCTATTTCCCTGTGGAGATATAAACAATACCCTCCCGCCAAGGAAATTATTAATCCAGTTACTACTATATATATAAATTTACCTATCCTGCATTTCACATACAAAAAAACCATACAAAATAAAAACTAAGAAAACCCAATAACAATGACAAAATAAAACAGAAAAGCCTCAACCAAAAAGAAGAAAATATTAAAAACTGGGGCAATTTAAATAGGTCAAAAGGGAGATAAAATGGTAAAATGTCACATTTGAACCTAACTACATCTGCAATAATCCACTGTACAATGCACTCTGATGGTAAGGCTATTCACTTCCCTGGTGTATGGTCAGAAGGAATTCTCCTGAGGTTTAATCCATATGGAGACCCTGCAAATGGATTTTGGGCTTTCATTTTAAACCACAGCCTACCGCAAACTGGGTGTTCAGAATTTAAGCTCTAATACTGATCCCTCCTGATCTGGATTCTGTTACTCACAGTCCTTGGATCACACAGGCTGGTGTGCTTTTTCTGGGTAAACTTAGCTGACACCTCGCTTAGATGGCTACGGTGTTAAGACAATACTTTATGACCCCAGATGTTATTCTTTCCGGTACTGAACACCATCTGATTTCTTCACCACACTTTGCTATAACACCCATCTCTTCAATGAACTTTTCAAGAGGGCAAGTATCAAGTAATACCATGTCATAAGAACAAATTGTTCTTAAATTAGGACAAAGTTTAAGGGCAAGCTCAAAATCTATTAATATATTTACAATTTATATATGTTGCTGGATCACTTTAGGGACATCATTATAATATTATTTCTCTGCCTATTTTTATTTTATTTATTTAAAAATACTTTTATTGAGATAATTACTTTATCAATAGTACAAGCGTGCTAAGAAAAGTTGTGTTTTCATCACCACCATCAACTTTGGAACATTTTTTTTTTTCCTTCTTGTACCCATTGTTGTTGACTCCCCATCCACCCCCTTCCTCCTTTGTACCTCAAGCTAAGTTATCAATCCTGTGGCTGTCTTCATAGATCCACCCATCCCGACAGAAAAACACTCACAGAGAAAAAACAAAACAAAACAGGAAAGGACCCAGCAGCAAGGACCAATTGAAACAGAGAAAAATCTGAATAAGAAAGAATGCTGAAAATATTAAAAAATCAGAATAAATTCAAATGAAGTCAAAATCAAGATCTAAAGAAAAGATATTACTTTCCAGTCGAAGTACAGCAAAGAAAATCCACTTTTATAATGCTCTTTAGTGGGTGAAGGGAGACGTCGGACACTGTAAGATATGACAAAATAATAACTTATAAATTATCAAGGGTTCATGAGGGAGGGAGAGTGGGGGAAAGAGGAGAAAAAACGAGGAGCTGATACCAAGGGCTCAAGTAGGAAGAAAATGTTTTGAAAATGATGATGGCAACAAATGTACAAATGTGCTTGACACATGGATGGATGTATGGATTGTGATAAGAGTTGTACGAGCCACCAATAATTTCCCAGTTGGGTCTCAGTCAATGCTGGGTTCCCAAGCTGTGGGATGTGAAGGGGTGGGGGGAAAAAGAGTTTGCTAGACATATTCTAGGGGCTGGAACACCATGAGCTTAGCGTATGGAGCAAGATCAGGAGCTGAGCTCATGAAGTTTTTGAGCAGAGGAATAACTCAAAATATGTAAATAGTTGTTTTTACTTGTATGGAAAGGTGGTTTTCTTTCTTGTAAAGACACCGGACTGGGGCTATTGTGGGGGTTTGAAAATAAGGGGGTTGCTGTAAGTTCAAATCTACCTGGTGACAGTTTGTTGAAAGAATGGATACACGAATGTCATTTTTACAATAAGTGTGATTTGTGATTTTACAATAAGTGTGATGATCTTCTCTTCTTCACTCTGGAGAGGATAATACAGTAAGTGACACAGTCCTCTTCTCTCCACCTCTCCTCTTTCTATTCAAATGTTCTCTGCTTTTCCATTTTCAGACTCCATGGACACCCTTTATTCCTTTGGGGACTACAGGAAGAAGCAGAAGGGAAGAAAACCCTTAACTGAATAGAGGATTGATTTCCCCGCCTCCTGCAAAGTGGGAGGCATTCGCTGCAATTATCCGCTGCAGGGTTCCCGCTCTGATTCCAGGAAGATGCCAGAACTATTTCTGCTAAGCCTGATAACACGGCATGTCTTGAAGCTCACGCCAGGACATCAACTACCTCCTCAAAGGAGCATAGTGTGGTGATGTGAAATATGTTAGAAAAGGAATTGCTGTTGTCTGCTTGCCTGGTTATGAAGATCACTATTTGAGGAGAAGAATAATTTCTAAAATAAGGTCATGCAGTTCGAGTGAACTGGTTTTTTGTTAGATGCCATCAGAATAAATGAGGGAGGGAGCCCTAGGGGTGTCGTGATTACAAGATGGGCTGTAACCGCAAGGTCAGCAGTTTGAAACCACCCGCTGCTCTGAGGGAGAAAGGTGAAGCTTTCTACTTCCATCAAGAGTTACAGTCTCAGAAATCCACAGGGGCCGTTCTACCCGGCCCTGCAGGGCGGTCATGAGCCAGAATGGGCTCAATGGCAGTGAGCGTGGGTGTTTTCAGTTCATCAGAATAAAAAGTGAATTAAGTCTTATGGTTGATGACTAATTACACTCTCCTATAGTTTTCCTTTTCTAGAAAAGCACAAAGAAAAAATGTAAGTCCACCTACAGATATAAAAATTGCTAACCGTTTGGTTTACAGTCCTTTTAGCATTTTTCCTCTTTGTTAATTTATGTGATTTTAAGTTTGAAAAAGGAAATGATATATGGTAGCTTCCCCTCATCCCTAATTAGGTGATGTATCATGAATATTCTTCCCATTTTATCAGTATTTTAATGGCTGCATAGCATTCATTCATACGATTATTATAATTTTAAATAATAGTTTTTCAGTATTAAATTAGAGTACTAAAATTTCATATTTTTAAAAAATCTTTTAAAAACTAAAACTCTTAGAATCCTGTTGGTAGGGGCTGTCACCCTAAGTGGTAGCACTTCATGTGTGCAGACGGTAACGCCTCCCAGAGTCTCCCAGGCTGTGACGTTCAGAGGCGAATCTCCAGGACTGTCCTCTGTGGTGCTTTGAGGGGGTTCAAACCACTGACCTTTAGGCAAGTAGGCAAGTGCTAAACTCTTTGTATCACCCAGGGACATTAGTACATTATTTCTTCCTGGTAAATTGTTTAATACAGAATTGCAATGTCGAAGGGTCAATATTTTAAAGATTTTTGATACACATTTTTGCTTGTTATTTTCTTTCACATGACTTAACTATGCTCTAACTCCAGGGAGATCATGCTAGGCCTAGGCTCATTGTGAGCTTGATGTGCCTGTCCTTTGCCACATAAAACCTGTTCTCTGGAAGTAATATGAGAAATTAAATCATGCTGAATGGTAGAGTTTCAAGAATATCAAGTGCACAAAGTTGAGTCCGAGTGTAGAAATGTAAGTCAAAAAGTGTTCCAGATCAGATATCCAAGCAGAACCCATTCACACGTGTCTCTGCGGGCAGTGAATGTCTGCAGACAAGTTCTCTTAGCAATACACTTGTCTTAACCTCATCAGGGTTCCTTCAAATAAGGTCCATGCAAATAGCCTTGCTCTCATGCAGAAGGCACTGGAGAGTGGATTGTTGCAGATGCAGTTAGGTTAAAATTTAGTACCCTATCATGTGATCACCCCATTATCCATTTACATTTTTTCATTTTTTAAACGATCCATTTAAATGCTTTATTTTTTATTGAGTTTTAAAAATCAGTTTTCTTTTGCGATGGTTGTTAATTTTTACTTTTTGTTTTGATGTTTTTCTGTGAGATCCAGGATAGGCAGATCTATAGAGACAGTAATGGTTCCTTAGTGGAAGTTGGTAGGAAATGGGGAGCTAATAACGATGAGTACAAGAATGAAGAAGATGTGCTAAAACTGACTGTGGTGATGATTGTGCAATTTTTGAAGTGATTGAATTATATGATATATGAACTATGTGCCAATAAAACGGGGGGAGGGGGACATTAAATATACAACAAACAAACAAAAAGGTCCAATAAAAACAGTGGCTTCCAAAGGGATCTGCTGGGCAGTTAAATTCAAGGGAGAAAGGTCAGCTCAGAAGGTTAAGGTGACTGTTTTTTTTGGAATCCCACAGGATAATCTTGATAGATTGAAGGAAACAGGGATACAGGATGATCACAGGAGCTTATGATGCAGCAGTTTAAAACAACAACAACACCTGAAAGCTGCAATGGTAAGAAAAAGGCCAGGGAAATAGTGTTTTCCCATCCTGACATTGCAGCTGCTCCTTCTATGAGGGTAGGTAGCAACACCTGTCCTATATTGGTTGGGAAACCTTGCCGGACCTACCTCAGAACTCAGATCTGAAAGCAACAAAGCCCACCAGCCTGCATGATCATGAGGTGTTGATGGGATCAGGTATCAGGTATCAAAGAACAAAAAAATCATATCATTGTGAATGAGGGGCAGTGCAGATTGGGGACCCAAAGCCCATCTGTAGGCAACTGGACATCCCTTTACAGAAGGGCTGCAGGGAGGAGACAAGCCAATCAGGGTACAGCGTAGCAACTATGAAACATACAACTTTCCTCTAATTCTTAAATGCTTTCCCACCTACCCCCTCGCCACCCCCCCCAGTTCTACCTTACAAATCCGGCTAGACCAGAGGATGTACAGTGGTACAGATAGGAACTGGAAACACAGGGAATCCAGGACAGATGAACCCCTCAGGACCAGTGGTGAGAATTGCGATACTGGGAGAGTGGAGGGAGGGTGGGGTAGAGAGGGGGAACCGATTACAAGGATCTACATATAACCTCCTCCCTGGGAGACAGACAACAGAAAAGTGGATGAAGGGAAACATCAGTGTAAGATATGACAAAATAATTATTATTATTAAATTATCAAGGGTTCATGAGGGAGGTGGGAGCAGGGAGGGAGGGGGAAAATGAGGAGCTGATACCAAGGGCTCAAGAAGAAAGCAAATGTTTAGAGAATGATGATGACAACAAATGTACAAATATGCTTGACACAATGGATGAATGTATGGATTGTGATAAGAATTGTAAGAGCCCCCAGTAAAATGATTTTTAAAAATGCCCTCTCCCCCCCAAAATAAATAAAAGAACTCAGATCTGCTCCCTTCCCTTCACATTTCTTTTGTTTCAGAACCTCAGAGAGCACTTAAAAGGAATTCAGTTGGAGTCTCTCAATGATGCCCAAACTTCCATTTCGGTGTGATATAAATTGGAGAGTGCAAAGTTCTTTGGTCAAAGTTAGAGAGAGGGGAACACTGCCCTTAGAGATCTAAAGACCTAGATGGAGGAAATGCTGAGAAACAATAGCAGAAGGCAATAGAAGAAGATTGAAGGAATATACAGCCAGAGGATCAAAAAGGACTGGTTGGATGTATTTTGTAGTAAGCTCTTCAGATTTGTTAATTTCCCTATTAAGAAAAATTATTTTAATCCCATCTTCTAATATTTGTGGAAGCATTGTTTTGTTGAAAAGATATATACTATCAAAAAGTCTTATAGAGTTCAACACCTTTTATTATAGCATTCAACTCAATGCAAAATTATAGCATTCAACTCAATCCAAAATTTGCAATCATGCATAAGAATATTAGAAATTTTATATATGAAATAAAATTACCAATGTCCAATAAAATGGAATGGTCATCTGTACATAATTCATTCAAAATGTTGATATATATATTTTAAAGGGTTTTGATACCAATTGCACATCTCCTTCAAAGTCCTCTTTATCATGTCAAATTGGAGAATGTTCATGGATTTTTGGAGGAAATTAAAAGTACATAACATACACAATGTCAAATGAGAGGCTATATCTATGAAGGTACAGCATACAAATTTAAGAAATTATTCCACAAGTTATCCCTAGAACTAACAATACTACCCCACTTAAAATAATGCATTGTCCATTGCTTATTTGTCCGATGCTATCTTTCTACAAGGACAGGTCATTAATGTGAACAATATTATAGAATTATAGATCATGTTTTTGGATACTTTCCTCACTCACTCTCTCAGTGCCATTGAGTGGATTCTGACTCATAACGGCCGTATCGAACAGCAGAAACTGCCCCTGTGAGTTTCCGAGTGTCTAACTAGGGGAGTAGAAACCCTCCTTCTGCTTCCAAAGAGCAGCTGGTGGTTTCAAGCCAGTGACCTTATGGCTAGCAGTACCCTGCATGATCACTATGCCGCCAGGGTTCCATACTTTCCTCAAAATTGTATATATATTCTCCTACCAGACACCTATGAATTTATTGCTCTAAGATTCTTTTTTTAAAATAACTTTTGACAAAAACTTAAACGAATGAAAGAACTAAAGAATGCACTGAATTATCTCGTAAATACTAATAATAGAGTGACTAATTTCAGTTTATTCTGTATTGAATAAAATATTGAACACTAAAAATTGAAGCAATCACTTTTAAATTTAATTCCGTTTGTAGGTTTCTGAGAGTTGTTATAAACTCAAATATGAGTTTCATTGAAAAGTTTTCTCTTGGGCCATTTGATGTCTGTATTTTTCCAAAGCGTCGCCACGAACGATACAGCTGAATCAGGTCACCGGAGACAACTCAGACAAAGAGCCGTATGTGCTACGCAGAATGCTCCTGGTTTCTCAGCCACACCTCTTGCTCATATAACCTTTATTGGCCAATCAATTTCCTCCCTTATCAGAGAATTGCCTTTGATAATCTTTTGTATGAATGTCTAAAATGGAAACCTTTGAAAGGTTCTGCACTTCGGTAAACGAACTGGTGTAAAACCAATGAAATACTCGTTGGTTTAGACTTGTGGGTCTTGTTCAGCTGGCACAACAATACCTGTAATAAAGTTTTTTTTTTCCTGTAATAAATATTAGTTGTTCCACATGGCATATTCTAGCTCATCTGAATCATTATTTTATTTTAAAAACGTGTCTGTAGTTGCATCTTTCACTCTAAACCACTGCCATCAAGTTGATTCCCACACACGACCATGCTATAAAACAGATTAGAACGCCTCCGTAGAGTACATGTTTCCGGAAGCAGACTGCCTCATCGCTCTATCTTGGAGCAAGGGACTCCTGGGCTCAAACCATAAACCTTTTGTCTAGTAGTTCCACGCTTAACAAACTGTGCCACCTGGATTCCTTCTCTCGCTGTATTTCCCTTTCAGTTAATTCACCCTTAAATAGGAGGAGCCCTGGTGGCACAGTGCGTTACAGGAGGAGCTGCAACCACAAGGTCAGCAGTCCTAAAGCACTAGCCATTCTGCAGGAGAAGAGGAAACTCTACTCCGGCAAAGAGCCACAGGCTTGGAAGCTCACAGTGCAGTTTCACCGTGTCCTGTGGGGTCGCTATGAGTCAGAATTGACTTGATGGTAGCGAGTTTGGTGTTTTGATATCTAAATAGAAAAACATGTTGCATCAAGTAAATGCCCACTCCTGACATTTCCAACTCCGGGTGATCCCACATATTACAGATCCGATCTGCTGGGTAGGGTTTTCTTGGTTGTGATCTTTACAGAAGCAAATCACCAGATTTTTCGTTTTCTTTTTTTCTAGATCGTTCTTAATCCCTCATGTTTTCATTCTTATATATCTAGCTTATATTCCAAGTTATTTCTTCCAATTTTTTTCTCACTAGCCAGCTATTTTACCTGTTGATTGAGATTCAAAAATATACATATTAATATATCTTTCACACATAGTATTTCTAAATGCTCTTTTCCATTTTTGTTTGTTGTATTATTTTCTTTTGACCATAGTATCTTGCTTCTGTTTTGTAGATTGTATTTCTTCCTTTATGTCTTCCAACATTTTAAACCCTTTTTTTCAAAAGTTTCTTTCATATTGCTCTATTAATTTTAATTCTTGGATAGGAATAATTTCTTTTGTGACTCTTCCTGAGGGTGGTTCACTTCCTGTATTGTGTATAATTTTACCTACGAGCTCATCTGCAGTGGGTGTTCTTTCAATAAATTACTAGGGGAGCAAGCCAGCTTCCTGTGGCTTCTGATGATTGGTTGCCCAGTTTGGATGTTCTAGTCTGTTTCACAGCGGCGACAACTCCTTGGCTTTATAACGGAGCGCAGTAGCATGTCATTTATCTTAAAGGACCACGAACAACTCCAGATCCGATCTTCCTTCTTCATTCAGTCTTACTCCTGCATACCACTTTGCCTTTGAATTTACTTTTCCTATCCGGTCCTGCTCTTTTGTCCAAGAAATGTTTATTGAATGTCTGCGGATGTTGTTGGCACAATTCTGAGCACTGGAGAGGCAGTCATAAAGGTATGGCTTTGCCCTAAAGACTTTTACATTCAGGAGGTTTCTCTTTCTCCATTCATGTTCTAAATAGCCTGTGCTATTTCGGTCAGCATGTCTATGTATTTGGAGTGTGTGGGTGGAGACGTCTTCCTGCAGCGGCTCCATCTGCCGCAATGACCAGAAGTGTCCCATTTCTCTCTCAGACCATCCCACTCGTGGCCCATAAGGAGCTGAGACGTTGATGATACTCCTGGCATGTCTTTCAGACTAGGAAAATAATTCTAGCCACATTTAGCCTGATAGCCAGTTGAGTATAATTAACCATTAAGAATATAGATTTGTCTAATGCCTAGACTCCAAACCCCACTTGCTGGTCGCATGACCTTAGACAAAAGTTATCATTGATGCTTCGGTTTCCTCATCTGATTCTTTAGATACTTATTAATAGGATCCAATGAATAAAGTGCTTAGAACAGTAGTTGGCATACTGTGAGTATGTTATTATTGGTAGCGGCGACAAAAGTCTCGGTGACCAGTGCTGAATACAATGCATGGTGACTAGTCGATTGTCAATAAATGTGTATTGTTAACCTTTCCCTGCTCTGTATTTTGATTTTTGACCCTTGAGGTCGGTGCACATTGTATGTGTCCCATCACAGTGGTCGCTGGCATTGCTGGGCTTGGCCGTCGGCTGGAGCTGGGTTGTGAGCCCAACCAGCTTCTGAACAGGGGAGCATCTGAACTCTCCGTGGAGACAGAAGGAATATTGCTGGGCAGCTCATTTCTCAGACTGTGTATTGTAGCTCACTCCTTTACTGAGCTATCTGCTTCTGGGATGTCTTCACGACGCCAAGTGATTTCTAACAGAAATGTCATTCTCCTCAATCTTAAAGAAGCCCCTTCACGATGCTAGTGGGTAAACCCTCAACGATTGAAAGGTCCGCTCAGAGTTACTTTGGAAGAGAGACCTATTGATCTACTTGAGAGAGAGAGAGAGAGAACAAGCAGCCACTGAAGCCCCACAGAGCACAGTCCTGCCCTGACACACACGGGGTCGACATGAATGTGACATACTTGATGACAACTGTCTATTGTGGGGTTTTTCGTTCCAAAGGACTAATATCTACCAGCTCAATCAAGCGCAGGTAAAATGCTTTTCTTTCCATAAAACCCTTCCTAACTCCTGTGTTCCACCTTCCTCTCTATCCTCCTCTCACTGTGGCATACAGATGACACCCTCCTCTGCAGTCAGGCGATAGCACGTCATCAGTATCTGCGTGACCAACTCGCACGCATATTCCGGCTGTGTGTGGCCTAGACATCGCACCAAGTAGAAGTCAGCATCCTGTCCATGCTTGTTTGCTCACGGAGCTTTGCTCAACAAATACTGGTTCAATGAACAAATGGATGATGCACAATCACATCAAAACTGACCTCTATTCACATCTGAAGTCAAACACAATCACACCTCGTCTTACTGGCTTTGCTTTATTGTGTGCTACAGATCATGCCTTTCTAAGGAACTCGGTGGTTTGTGACAACCCTGCACAAGTAAGTCTATTGGTGCCCCTCTTTCCCAACAGCGTGCCCTCACTTCAGGTTTCTGTATCACATTTTGGGGTTTCTCACAATATTTCAAAGAGTTCTCATGTTGCTAGTGCACACTTATTAGACTACAGTGTAGTATAACTAGAACTTTCATATGAGGGGCCTTTAAAAAATTCATGAAAGATACCTTTATTGTTTAACTCCATTTTCCCATGAACTTTTCGAAGCCTCCTCTTAGGTATTGGAGAACCAAAAAGTTTGTGTGACATTCTTTGTCTGAGATTTGCTTTATTACAGAGATCTGGAGATGAGCTTGCAATTTCTCTGTATCAGGAAGTTCCCTAAATATCTGATTTTTAAAAATCATTTTAAAGACATGAATACTTAATAAACACCAGCTCCAGAGGTGTAATAAGCTTGAATTTAATGACTGCAGGTAGATGTATACCTTTAACAAGGGAGTAGACCATGTTCTCATGCTGTAGAATTTTGAAGGACTCATTCACTAAAGCAGAAGTGAATTGGATTATTACTATTGTTTTTTGGATTTTTTTGGTAGTGAGTTGCCTAATCATCACACAAAATGCCTTGAAGGAAGAAAACATGTTCTCAATAGCTTTTTCCATTTCACTTTAAAGAGAGTTCCCACAGTGTGACTCTCATTTGTAAGGAAGCCTTTGTAACAGGCTTTCTGTGCTGATGAAGAACATGCTACATTTCATGTGGTGACCACCAGTGACAAGAGGAGCAACTTCAAATACCGGTCAGCATTTTATACCTCAAAAGAGAGCTGAATGGATGCAAGAAGACAGTAATGGGAATAATCATTACCTGGGGGCACCGAAGGGGAAGGTGCGGAAAATGGGGCATCAACACCAAGGGTACAAGAAGGAAGAAAAGGTGCCAAGGTTGCCTTTGGTGATGAGTACATAACCCTGCTGAATATGACAGAAGTATTGAATTCTGTGATAGGCTAACTGTAGCTTAACTAAACTGCTTCATCACTATAATATTCAACTATAAGACATTAATAATGTCCACTGAATTTCCCTTTTTAAAAAATCATTTTATTGGGGACTCGTACAACTCTTATCACAATCCATACATCCATCCATTGTGTCAAGCACATTTATATATTTGTTGCCATCATCATTCTCAAAATATTCGCTTTTTTGCTTGAGCCCTTGGTATCAGCTCCTCATTTTCCCCTTCCCTCCCCCCCCTCACTCATGAACCCTTGATAATCTATAAACTATTATACCACTGCATTTCTCTCTAATATATATGTCCCTACTTGTGTTAGACAAGGTTCTCTAGAGAAACAAAACCAGGACACTTATGGATAGATATATATAGCATGAAGGAATATAGCAGCTAATTAGTCCACACAGCAGTACAAAGGGCTCAGTTCAACTCAGTTCACTTTTGTGAAACAGTTACTATACTGGAAGTCCTTCAATTCACAAGGGTGGCTTGGTCCAAGGTCAAGGAAGCAGATAGCTGAGTCTTCCGTAGCGCAATGGAGGCAGTCAGGCCACAGGCAGCAAATAGCAGGGTGGGTCACCAACAATCAGCCAGATGACAGGATCTGACAGTGCCTAGCTCAAGGGATGTATACACCAGCAGTGTGGCGAAGCAGGTCTTGAAGAAACCTCAAGCTCTAGCAACATGGTCCATGGGTTGGGTGTCCTGCAGGTAGTGTAGTCACAAGTTGTGACAGAGAACTAGCTAAGGCTGCCGCACACTGGTCCAATCACCAGAGAGCAAGAGACAGAGGCGGGGTTCGCCGAGCCATTTATCTCTTTGCCCTCCAATCATACTACTACCTTTTTAATCCCACATGTTCTTATTGGCCTGGTTGACACAATAAAACTACCTATCTTACTACTATATACAATTAATACAATAATAATGGCGTACAACTATATCTCCATACTTTACAACTGTTATAAATCTTTCAAGTAACGTGTTTTATTTTAATTTCCCCTTATTTTTTTACTTATTTTGCTTTAAATTATGTATCAACAGAGGTCTGAACACTTAATGAATATCCTTAACCTAGTGGTAATAAGGTTTTCCTACTATGTCAGTTTTGTATTATAAAGAAGAACTGGAAATGGAACAAACTGGCTCAGAACTTAACATTATGCAGCATATCAACCTGCTTCAACTACAGAGATGTTGTTCAAATGCCATTGACCCAGATTTTAGTTGGACCTAGGACATAAAAATATCTCTACTTTATGAGAAATGACTTTAGCATGATGATAGTTTAAACTACCAATCAATTTTTATTCCTCCAGGTAAAATTATTCATCATTACATGTTTTACTTACAGCTTCGATATGGCTGTGGTGCTGCAGAGTTATGACAATGACCTTCTTTAACACTGCATTAGAAGTGCTTCAGTCTTTTGAAATATTAAGAACCATAATCTGGTCTTCGTTAGAAACAAAATTGCTGAAAGCCTCAAGGAATGTCGAATGGATAACAATTCCAATACAAATGTTAGAGCAAAATACTTCTTTGTAGACATGAAATTCATCCATCAAAGCCAGTAAGTGTTTTGTGCCCCTCCTCCCTGTCTTCCGTGGTCCCTTTTCCTCTAGCCAGAGAGACATCAGAGAGGCGCCGGTCCACTCCTCAAGGGAGAGGAAAAAACCAATTCTTCACCCGACAGGCAATGACCCTGCTCCCGGGAGTGCCTGTTCGGGGGTAAAAGCTGTCAGTGGTTTTCCACTTGGACTGCACCCAGCCGGGTTAGAATGCAGGAATTTCCAAGACCCAGGGCTTTCGATATGGGTCAGCTAAGAGGCCTGTGGGGAGCAGAGACTGATGGAGACCAGACCCTAAGTAAATCGTTGTTGAATGAAGGAATGCATCAATAGAAGTGATGCACTGTGTTTTTATTAGGATACCATGTAGCTAAATGACTCCTTCTTAAATTTTGAGACGAAAATAAAGAACCATTTCCACGCTCACTATTATCTGCTCTTTATTTGAGCGCCGCGGGACCTTTTCTGAGAGGAGGAGTTCAGAGCTCTTGATTCTCTTCCAGCTATGACTTCGTTCTCTTCTTATGAACACTTTTCTCTTCCATGAAGCCCACAGGTTCCAGCTGTCTAGGCGCTTCCTAATTTGGGGTGTGTGAGGGAGACCCTGCTTATTTGAAATTCCGGTGAGAAGGGGCTGGGGGAGGTTCCAGTGTATGAGGAGAAGGTGCCGCATTGACAGACACCTGCATGGGGAGGGTTCTGAGGCACGTGGAGCTCTTCTCCTCTGGGTCCGTAAGGATGTGAAGAGAGGTTAGGAACAGTAGAAGAAGGAGGTTGATGTGTGTCCTGGAGGTCTACATGGCGAGCCTTCCATGGCCATGCCCAGGAAGATGTCTGAGTGAGGGAACTAAAATCAGCCTTGGGCCAATAACAACAGAATTGATGTAAAAAAAAACCCAACCCCTCTGATTTTAGGACACATTTCCTGTTGTTAGAAAGGAAACATCTACTGGTTCCAGCCACGTGGCTTCAGTGGTGGTGCCTCTCTTGCCACGGAGCTGTTTTTGTGATATTACGGTCTCTCTTCAGGTTAAAGTCGCACTCTGAAGGGTAATGCCCTTTGCTCTTTTTGGAGCCGAGAGGGAAGGGACAGGAGGATGGAGGTGGTGAAGCAAAAACTCATGACCACAGAATGGAAGCACCATTTTCATAGTTTACGCAGAGCAGGACCTATTTTGTTTTTAAATGGTTTAAAATAAAACTTAATTGTATGTTCTCCATTTTTTCAGAATGTAATTATATGCCCTGAAAATG
Organism: Echinops telfairi; assembly: GCF_000313985.2. NCBI lineage: Eukaryota > Metazoa > Chordata > Mammalia > Afrosoricida > Tenrecidae > Echinops > Echinops telfairi. Next base: position 3,169,009 of record NW_022111300.1, on the reverse strand, counting down.
GGTCGGAGGGATTATCTGGGTACACACAGCATGCGTGTGAACTTCATGACAAGTATTATTATCTCATCTTGATTCTAGATTGCAAGGAAAATATTTAATTTTTAAGTCTAGAAAATACTTTAAGTGTACATAACTATGAGCTAAATAATTTTGGAAACTTTCATGTCTCTTAGAGCTTGAGATTTTGATTTGCATGTATTAATTTAGTCTTCATCACTATTTTAACCATCCAAAATTTTCTTATAGAATTTCATCTCTAAAGTGACAAAGGGAGGTCAAAGATAAAATGGAAATTTTTCTCTGTTTTGTCCAGTCATCATTGTTGTTTGGTTTGTTAGCTTACTGTTTGTGTTTTGTATGATTTTCTGTATATGAAATTTAGAATAGGTAGACCACTAGATTCAGTAACAGGAATGATAATTGTGTAACGCTATGGCAGGGGAAGATGGGGGAAATTGGGAACTAACAGCAAGTATGAGAAGAAAATGTTCTGAAATGGAGTGTGGTGATGATTGTACAACTCTTCTTAATATGATTGAATGATTAAATTGTATGATATATGAAATAAATGCCAATAAAACTATTTCAGAAATAAAATATCTGAAGACATGATGATTTGGTGATCATTGTGAAGTAAAGTTTGGCTATTTTTTGTAGATATCTTGTGGATAGAAGAAGCAGGGCTACAAATTAGGGCACGAGGAATATTTTGAGTCTGTGTCGGTGATATTATTAATCCGTGAATCATTTTTCCATTTACTAACCGTAAGTACTTAGAAGGAATCAGGTCTCTAGTTTATGCTAATGACAATGCAATATTATTGTATGACAAATGCTACATAGTACCTGGAAGTGCCATTATATCTGCCAAAAACTTAAAAAACAACAACAACCTGATGTCTGTGAAAACTCGACCTAATCTCTCAAGTATAAGACTTGTTGCCTTCATGTAGATTTATTAATGCATGACAAAGATGGTAGAACATGAGGCGTAAGAGTGAAGGGGTGGAGTTTAGACTATCAATCAGGTCGCAGCTTGATGACCTCATTTGGAGGCGCTATGGAGATAAATAGCTCGCTGTAGGTGGGACACATAGACACCCCCTGCTAGACACTCCCTGGGAGACATTACAGATGACGAGCCGGATGGAGCTATACCAATGCAGCCGGATCCCGGAGCTGGAGGAGCCATGTGGAGGCCCGCCACAGCACTAAGATGCTTCTACAGCCACTGGATCCACAAGACTTTCCACCCAGTGGCCTGAGATCTTTCTACATTTGGAGTCATTGCATGTGTTGAGTGAGTCTGAAGAGGACTTTATAGATTGGTATCGGACATAGGGACTAATATCAGACTTAAGGACTTGATCTGGACTAGGCTGTGATATTTTCTCAATATTCAATTGCTCTTGTATATAAAGCTCTTTCTTATACACATGAGTGTCCATGAATTTGTTTCTCTAGTCTACCCAGACTAACCCATCTGCAGAGCACAAAAACCAGCACGGTATTCAGCATTTTCAGGATTTTCCTCGTTTTCTTTCTTATCTGTTCTTAGGTTTCTTTGTTTGTTTTGTCTTTTCCCTCTATGTTCTTAGGTTTCATTATCATTTAAACATTATCCTTGTTGCTTATTGGTTATGTATCTCAGATGACTCTCTTCTGTTGCTATCTGGACTCCATGTCACTGATTTATTTTGATAGTAATACTTTCTCTTTTTTTTAAATTAAATACTTTTATTGGGGGCTCTTACATCTCTTATCACAATCCATACACTCATCCAGTGTGTCAAGCACACTTGCACAGATGCTACCATCATCATTTTCAAAGCATTCTCTTCCCACTTGAGCTGACTCCCCATTTTCCCCCTCCCTCCTCCACCCTCCCTCATGAACGCTTGATAAGTTATAGATTATGATTTTCATATCTTACATCATCCTCCGTTGCCCCTCACCCACTTTTCCATTGTTCGTCCCCCTGGGAGGGGATTATAGGTTGATCCTTGTGATCGATTCCCTCTTTCTCCCCACACCTTCCCTAATCTTCCTTGTATCTCTACTTTCATTGTTGGCCCTGAACTGTTTATCTATCCTGGATCCCCTGTGTTGAGGGCTCTTATCTGTAGCAGTGTGCATGTTCTGGTCTAATCTGATTGGTAAGGTAGAACTGAGGTCATGATAGTGGGGAGAAGGAAACACCAAGGAACCAGAGGAAAGTAGTGTATTTCATTGGTGAAATACAGCACCCTGACTGGTTCATCTCTTCCCTGTGACACCTCTGTGAGGGGATGTCCAATTGTCTACAGATGGGCATTGGGTCTCCACCCCATTCCCCCTGCTCCCCCATTCACAATGGGCATGATTTTGTTCTGGGTCTTAGCTGTCTGATACCTGATCCCATCGACACCTCATGATCACACAGGCTGGTGTGCTTCTTCCATGTGGGCTTTGTTGCTTCTTAACTAGATGGCCGCTTGTTTATCTTCAAGCCTTTAAGACCCCAGACACTATATCTTTGATATCTGGGCACCATCAGCTTTCTTCACCACATTTACCCACGCATCCATTTTGTCTTCAGTGATTGTGTCGGGAAGGTGAGCATCACAGAATGCCGGATTGTTAGAACAAAGTGTTCTTGTGTTGAGGGAGTACTTGAGTAGAGGCCCAATGTCTATCTGCAACCTTAATTCTGAACATATAGCTATTAGTACATAGTTCTATTCTTCTCTTCTTATATATAGATTTACATATGTTCATGCCTGTATGTAGACCTCTATAAATGTCCTTTGCCTCCTGGTTCTTTCTTCTATTTCCTTTTACTCTTGTCCCACCATCATGTCCCACCTCACTAAACCTTCATTTGGGTTTAGTAATTACTCGCTGCTACATTGCCCCTGATTAAGCCCCACTAGGCATCTTTCGCCCTTCTCTCCATTGATTTTAGTTCACTTGTTGTTCCCTTGTCCCTGGGTTGGTCCCCTTCCCCCTTCCTTTCTCCCACCTCCCCTTCTCCTGTGTCCCCCTGGAGCCATTGATCCTGTTCTTTTCATCTCTGAATTATTTATCCCGCCTATCTTATCTAGATAGGCATACAGATATATTAATAAGTGCAAAAACCAGGCAAAGCCAAATAAAACAACAAAGGAAGTCAAGACCAACAAAACAATAACAACAACAAAAAGAAAGCTACTGACAAAAATGGAAAAACCTATAAATAGTTCAAGGTCTGTTTGTTGGCCTTTATGAATGTTTTCCAGTTGAGTCTGATGGGCTGCCACACATCACGTTGCTCCCCTTGCTGCTCTGTTACATGCCCTTAGTGTTTCGCCCCAGTGTGATGGGGTCAGATTGTGCACGCTTCCCGCAATGTGTCTCCAGTGTCGTCCCCCTCAGCGCTATGGTTTAGTGAAGGATCTTGTGTCTTGTGCTGTGGCTGGCCTTATGGTCCTCTCTGTGGGTTGTCTGCTCCGAGAGGGAATATCGTCCTTGGGGCTTGGTGGGCCAGGATATCCTCCCCTCCCTCTCTATCCCATTTTGTTTCACCCATATGCTCTAATCAGACGCGCATCTCTCCCCAAGCTGTAGCCCCAGTGCTGTCCTCTGAAATGCATTCTTCTGAGGGGAGGGGTGTCCACATAGTTGGGATCAAGGCCCGGCCAACCCTGCAGACCTCTCTATTGGTTCCCTAGTACATGCCGGTATGCTATATTCACATCTTGGTGCATCAGGTTGAATCCTGGTCTCTCTCTCCCTCTCCTGTGGAGATATAAACAATACCCTCCCCTTGGGTGGGTTAGTGCCCCGCTCCCCCCTACCCATGTCTTTTTTTTTCTCTTTCTTTCCCCCTCTTATTTAGTTGGCTGCCATATGTATCCCTGGATTGGGTTTGGCCTCTGCCATAGTTGCTGGACCTCACCGCAGGGATGTATGTACATAGTAGCTTTTTCTCTATGCCCCATTTTTTTTTAAGCTTACCTCAGTGGACTCATGTTGTACATCTCCTTTGTGCTTGGATTACTTCACTTAGCATGATTTATTCCAGTTCTTCCTATGCAGTAATGTGCTTCATGAGTTCATTGCTGATTTTTTAGGGATGTGTAGTACTCCACTGTATGTATGTACCACATTTTTTTGATCCATTCATCTGTTGCCCATCCCACCTTCTAATCCATCTCCCTCTCATGGGATATTATCTTCCCCTCCCCCCAAGTTAACACCTGTTTACCAACTAGTCTACTACTTCTTTTTCCTTCCCTTCCCACCCCTGGTAACCATCAAAGACGGTTTCTGGCATGGAAACTTTTATCTTGATTTTTCAATAACAGTGGTCTTATACACTATTTGTCCTTTTGGGATCAACTAACTTCACTCAACAAACGAATCTGTGTTGGAAGAAATAAAGTCTGAGTGTTCCTTGGAGTCAGGATGGCAAGCCTTCATCTCATGTAATCCGTTATCAAAAGAGACCAATCCCCAGAAAAGCACGTCATTCTCGGGAAAATGGAAGGGCAGCGAAAAAGAGAAAGACCCTTAATGAGATGGATGTATACAGTGGTTGCAATAATGAGCTCAAACGTAACAATTGTGAGAATGGCACAGGACCGTTTGATTCTTCGTGCTCCATTCATCTGTTCCTATGAATTACACCCACTTAACTAGACCCTAACAATAACATCCCACTCAGCACAATGTCCATCACAGGCATCCAGGCTGTGACGTATGCCACCGTGTCATCATTATTCTTCAGCAATGGGTTGTATGTATGTACTAAAGTTCATTTATCCATTCTTCCACCTGTGGACATTTGGGTTGTTCCCATCTTTTTGTTATTGTGAATGTTTCTGTGATGAATAGGGTGTGCATATGTCTGTTCATGCTCATGTGCGTTTTCTTTCTGGAAAGGATACATAAAACAGAGGGATTGATGGGTCCTATAGTATTCAAAATTGTGTGAGGAAGCAACATCCTGCTGTTCACACTACTACCAGCAGGGCACGAGGTTCCACTTCACCCACTCTCCAGCATTGCTTATTTTCTGTTGTTTTAATGTTTGCTTTTTTTTTTTTTTTTTACCTTAGTTATCAAGACCAGGGTGTGGTAGGAGCTCCTTGTTGTTTTGATTTGCATCTCTCAAATGACTATTGATTGTGAGCATTTCTGCATATTTTCTTACCTACCTTGTTGAGGTATTGAAGTTTTTCATACGTTTTAGAGATTAGTCTCTTGTCTGGTATATAATTGTCAAAATTTTTTCTCCCAGTTTGTGGGTTCATTTTTTTTTTTTTGATGAAGCCTTTTGATGCACATAAGTGTCTTATTTCTAGGAGGCCCCAGTCATCTCCTTTGTTTTCAGCTGTGTTTGTTTTTCATTATGTTTGATAGTGGGTGTATGCTATATATTAGGGTCCCTATTTTTTCATTGATGATCTTTATAGTTCTGGGTTTACATGTAGGTCCTTAATCCATCTTTTTTTAAAAAATCATTTTATTGGGGGCTCCTATGGCTCTTATCACAATCGATACATACTTCCATTGTGTCAAGCACATTTGTACATTTGTTGCCATCATCATTCTCAAAACATTTTCTTTTTACTTGAACCCTTGGTATCAGCTCCTCGTTTTCCCCCTCCCTCCTCCCTCATGAACTCTTGATAATTTATAAATTATTTTTATTTTGTCATGTCTGACATGGCCCAATGTCTCCCTTCAGCCACTTTTCTGTTGTCCGTCTCCCAGGGAGGGGTTCTATGTAGATCAATGTGACTGGTTCTCCTAGCCCCTACTCCCCCCATCCCCTCCACTACTCTCATTATTGGTTCTGAGTATGGGCATTTTCATATTAAATCTTCCTATCCATGAACATACTCCATTCTTCTATTTATGAAGAGCTCCTTTGGTTTCTTGTAGTGTTTATAGTTTTCTTTGTGCAAGTCTTTTGTTTCTCTGGCTAGGTTTATTCCTAATCATTTCATCTTTGAATGGCGATTGCATATAATATTGTTTTCTTAATTTCTTTTTAATACCTCTCTTCCTTAATATACAAGATTTGGAATGATTTTTATGCTGATCTTATATATTGCCACATTGCCAAATATTTTTTTGGTATTCGAGTCTCCCTGAACAATCCATGTTCTTAACCTCTCTCTGATTTTCACCCACATCCTGGTTATTTAATCTTCTAAATACCATCTTAATCTCTGTACTTTCATCTTTCCTGGCGATCACTCGTGCTTGGATTATTATTAAAGCCTCCTCAGTGGTCTGGCTGGGGTGGGGCGGTGGTGGTGGTGGGGGAGGGACACTTCCTGATCTGAAGGAGTTGCAGGACTGGAACCCTCTCATAAGTCAAAGACTAACTGTACTTCTAACATGCCAGCCATTGAGACTCCAAAGGTGCAGTTCTACTCTGACCCACCTGGGGCCGCCATAGGTAGAAGTTGACCCAATGGCAACTGGTTAAAAGGTAACTGACATGGGGTCTCTCGCCTGCACAGCCCGTTGATGTGGGAGATCAGATCCTACTCGACCTCTTTCCCTGTCTTTGGCCTTTCCCATAGGGATCTACTCTGCAGTCACGTATCTATAGTATTCCCTTTGCAGAGGGGAGAGGCGACTGCAGTTGGCTCCAGGCCAGAACGTTCTGCTGGAAGTTCTGGCACATTGACACCCACACCATCTCATGACACTGAATTAATATTGCACCCAGTTTTTCAGGCATTATACGATGACTGCAGTGTCACCCCCCTGAACGAATTGTCCTCAGATGACTTCTCTGGCTACATGATAAATATACTGCTTTATGCCAAAAGGCATTCAAACCAGAATATGTGCTAAAAGAAGTGTTGAGAATAAGAAGCAGAGCCTGCTGACGGAACAGAGAAGCAGTAAGAATAAGGGGAACGCTCTGGTGGTGAGGAGAAAAGGAGTGTGACCTCTTTATTTAGACCAAGAAGGTTTCCAGTTACACTGTAACAACACACGGGATAAATTGGCTGGCTTAACCATTTGTCTCTGATTTGATAAGTAAAATTGCAATCCATGAGAATTTACTGGTAAAGCTCCAACTAAATCCAAACTTAACTCCACAATACATTCTTCTGTTCTCTGATCATCCTTCCACACCCTTCCATCTTCATTCTGGTCTCTTCCTTAAAACCATTTCTAATGTGTTTGCTACCAATGGCATTTTTTTTTTGCATAATTTGTAGATAAAGAAAAAACTATTAAAATGTCATTTGTTGGTACCATTCATATATATAAGAATGAAAGATTCAACAATTCCCCCCACATACAGCACAAAAAGAAAGTAGAAACTACAAAGGCCTTCTTCGATTTAACTCAAACCCTCCACACAGGCAGCACAAAGCATCGGTTCTCCTGGGACATCACCCACATGACCACAGTCACTTGGACTTCTTCTTTCCTTTTTGGGGCTCGGAAACCGCCTTCCTGGCCTCCTCCTCCGGGATGAACACACTGATGGTGAAGTCGCTGGTCTCGGAGCCGAACTTGTTCTTCACCACCAGGCCGTACTTGCCTGAGTCGGCGGAGCTCACCCCCGTGATGGTGAAGAAAGCCTTCTTTCCTCCCTCGAATTTGAGGTTGCAGTGGTCGTCCGAGGCCAGAGCCTTCTCATTCTTCATCCAGGAGATCTCTGGAGCGGGGTCACCCCACACGTTGCAAGTGAGGTTGAGGGCCTGCAAAACAGGTTTCATGGGAGGGAAGGAAATACGTCAGCTATCATGATGATCTGACTTGAAGGATCGCTCTGGTGGGTAAAGATCGTTACCCTGGAATATGGCATTCTTTTTTAAAAAAAGCTCATCTATGTGGAACAAATGGACCATAGATATTCTATGGAATAGATGGGAAGGTTGCGGGTAGGAAATTATTTAAGTCAACCAGGAGTGAGACAACTAGAATAGAAATAATGAAAATATTGAAACAACGTGAAGAATATATGTCAGTGATTAGTCTACAAACTTGAATGGAGTGTTGGTGTATAATTTCAGAGAGAGAGAGAGAGAGATTTGTCTGGTAGTTTGACATGATCGGTTGTAGGACAGATACGAACACACTAGACCAGGGTTTAAAGGTATTATTTTTAAGCATGATTTAAAATAATATTTGAGCAGGTGTCTTTAAGGCTGAAGCTTTCTAGCTTCTGGGGAGCTGATCAGGGAAAACAAGACGGAATGTGGATAAACAAACTGTAGGCTGCGTGCACAAGGGGACATCACTCGGCCAGACAGAGAAGCCCTGATCATGCCACAGCCCGGATGAACTTTCATAACATGTGCCGAGTGGGGGAATCACACACAGAAAATACCGTATCGCCCTCCTTACATGAGATGTACAGAGACCAATGTTCATTAGTGGCTGCCACGGTGCTAGTGAGGCATTGTGGGAGGGAGGCATTGTGCACGGTGCCCTGCGTTCATGGTGATGGTAGGGGAATAACTTGGGAACCAAGACAACGACGAAAAAGAAAACAAGCTCATTGCCCTCGAGTGGATCCTGACTCCCCGTGACCACGGAGGACGAGGGAAAGCTGCTCCACAGGGCTTCTCAGGCTGCAGATCTTTACAGAAATAGACCGCCCCTCTTCTTCTGTAGAGACTAGTGGCCTTGACTGCCTTTGGTTAGCTGCTTCTTTCTCCTGCAGTGCCACCAAGACTCCTCGATGTGGGACTCAGGAGCTATCCAATCAGTACTGACTCAGGGTGACCTCGGTGTCTCAGAGCAGAGCTGGGCTCCACCGGGTTTTTACCACGGCTGGTTTTTTAGACTTAGATCTCTAGACCTTCCTTTTGAGGCATCTTTGAGTGGATTCGAACCACCAACCTTTCAGTTAGCAGCCAAGTATATTAAAAGTTTGCATCACTAAGGACTTCTCATTTGGAAGAGAATAGTGGGAATGGTTGCATAGATTAATGAGTATAATCAGTCACTGGAATGCACATGTAAAAATTATTGAAAAGGCAAATGTTTTGTTTCATATATTTTTACCACACCAAACACATAAACCACATTGAGAAGGTTACTTCCATTTTCCATCTCCACCATCTCTTTCATAAATACAAGATGCCTTTTGCTCCACTCTGGTTTTATGGACTCAGTTTCAATAGAGATTCTGATTGCCATAATCAACACTTGCTCCCATTTGCATCTTATTTGCATCAGGAAGCCCAGCAGGAAAACCTATCAGCTGCTTCAGATAATGTAACCAATCTTCAAACTCCGTCTTCCTCATTTTACGTCTCTTCCCCAACCACCCCCCATCTGTTGCAGCTGCAAAGGTGTGCTACCAAAGCATACTCCGAAGTAACAGATCCCCCACCTGGCTGCAACCCTCTCGTTCTAAAAGACCATATTGAGGCTTACGGTTTAAATTTATGCTTTTTAATGCTTATGGAGGTCATTGTAGATTCACAGTTATAAGAGCTAATACTGTCGTATGCTGTGTACCCTTTACCTAGTCTCTCTCAATGACAACGTTTTGTGAAACGATAGCACAATTGCACAACCAGGATATCGACAATCGTAGGCTTCAGTTATCCAATTTGCATCCCCCGGTTCACGTGTCCTCCTTTGTTGTGTGTGTGTGTACCTAGGTGTCCACGTTTGACTTGTGAATCACAGGCACAGTGAAGATACAGAAAATGTCCATGACCACAATGATTGCGCCGATGCCCCTGTTAAAGGAGCCCTGGTGGCCTATTATGAGTTGGGCTGATAACAGCAAGGTCAGCAGTTCAAATCCATCATCTGCTCTGAGGGAGAAAGATGAGGCTTTCTGCTCCCGTTAAGATTTATAGCCTTGGAAACGCAAGGAGGCAGCTCTCCTCGGTCAATGGGGTTGCTGAGTCAGGATTGACTTGATGGCAGTGAGCTTGCCCTCTCATAGTCACAGCTGTCTTTCATCTTCCAACCCATTCCTCACCCTGACTGGCGATCCCGAGTCTGCTCCCGTTTCTGAAATGTTCTGTAAACAGACTTGTGCAGTATGCAGCCTGTTGGCCATTTTTCACTCAGCACAATTGCAGAGTCATCGAGGTTGTGTGTATCAGTAGCCCGCCCTTTTATCACAGAGCAATATGCCATGGGATGTATACGAGGGGCCTCAAAAAGTCTGTGGGAAAATTCCACGATCTTTTCATTCCATTTTCCAGCAAAATGTTTAAAGCCCTCTCATGTACCCAGTGAATGCTCTCTGGGCTGTTTCCAGTTTGGGGCTTTATGAAGTAAACTCCTGTAAACCTTCCTATCTTGGTTGATGTGTGTGTGTGTGTGTGTGTAAGTTTTCATTTCTCTGTATCTCAGAGAAATTTATCCAATTGGGTGGTACCATTTTATTTCATTCCCATTAGCAAAGCACAAATGATTCAGTTTCTCCACATACTCACCAGCATGGTTGTTGTCACTGTTTTTTTTTAATGACAGGCATTTGATAGGTATCTTGTGATAATTAATTGTGGTTTTAATTAGCATTTTGCTGGTGGCTAGTCATGTTGACTTGACTTTACAGTTTAAATTCCATTCTTGCTTTTTTTTTTCACTCAGCACAATCGGTAATTTTGCATTTCAGAAACTGATTACTCTGGGGTTAAAATTTTTACCAAAACCAAACAAAAGGCTCCCAAGCATGTTAGGCGTCACGGAAGACTCTTGTCTCTCCTTCATGTTTGAGTCAGACCTTCAAAGTGCTTTCACATACATTCTCTCTCTTTATTCTCCTTATGACCCAAAGATCGGCTATTTGTAACCTCATTAGTAGAGAAAAATGGAAAACAGAGTTTAAAAATAAAAGCAGCCCAGCCAACTGTGGTCATGTCACACATTTACATGTGCCGGATTTTACTACCCTCGTTCCCCCCCATCCTTAATATTTCTCGGCTGCCAATTTGAGCAGGGAAAAGTCTGTTCCATAGCAAACTCCCCTGCCCCCATGGACTGTCTGTTGGCTTTTGTTTTAATGAAGTGTTAGGAAGGAAGAAAGTGAGTCCAAGTGAGAAATTCTGTTCGTTACTTTTCAGAAGGGTTATTATAGAGCCAGCGAATCCCAGTTTAGAAATGGGATTGAAATCCATTTTCATCAGGAGAGAGCCTACAGAAACGCCACTGGGTAGCAGGTTTTCCTTCAAGTCTGAGGGAGTTAATAGCACAGTTAGTAATAGGGGCCGTTTGTTTCTTTAATTCTATTTGTCACAAAGTTATGATTGGGCCCTTTCAGCTTCTCGTGGTTTCAAAATGTAATATAGAAAGACAATCAGTGGCCTATATAAGTCCCCATGAGACAAATTGCTAAGTAGGACCAGAATCTTGATATTTACTCTTCGGAGTACCAAAATAAATATGAACATTTTAACATGGAAGTGAACTATTCTGAAGTTCCCTCTAATCAGCGATGGAACAAGATGAAAATGGTGAGATGGTAACTGCAAGGTGAAAGATGAGACAAAGTCAAGGGCACTGACTGCATCCTTGGGGTGGGAGAAATGGAGATGGGAGCTTCCATACTTACCTTTCCCTCCTGAATGGTGACCACATCTGGGAGGCCGCCCAGCACCCGGGCCCGATCTGTAAGCACAACTCTATCTGGTTAATCTCTGGAATGAGGAGCCAGGAGAACTTTCAAGTAGCCCAGCCCAGTGAATGCCCTTCCCTCTCCTGCCAGGCATTTTCCAGCTGGTTTCCTAGGCTAAGGAAACAATCCAGAGACTCGGGAGTTTTAATCCTTCATTCACTCACACGCACGTGGGCTGGCAGCTGCCTGTATCTATACCTACAATGTTCCCTTTGAGATTGCCTTATCAAATCAACCGCTCAATGCTTTTCATGGCTATTTTTAGCTATTTTAGCTCTGGGAGGCAAAGCAGATCTCTCTGGATGGCTTCCAAGTCCTGCCCTGCCTAATTTCTGGGTTTCCCCATGAAGAGCAAGGTTGCGTCATGGAAGGGCTGTGTGTCACAGGGATCTGGAGGCCCGTGTGGATGTGGGCTTTCCCCAAGGCCCTCCCGAGAGTGCTCCCCCCTAGCCCGGGACTGTGCTGTCCAGCATCACCATCTGTGATTGTGCAGTACCGAGGCACCAGAGCAGGGGAAAAGGTAGAGGACACAGCAGGGACAACTAGTGCTTCTTCCTCCAGTCACGCCATGCACTCTGGGGGCAATCACCTCCGCCCCCAGGAGGGCGCCTTTCTGAAATCCCTACAAAGGCGCAAGTCAATGCCACCATGGTCTCTTTTTGAGGCCTGCTTCAACGAACTCATTGCTCTTGATCCTCGTTCCTACACCCCCAGGAGACACTGATTGCACTGCACCACACGTAAGCATCTCCCATATTTCATTCCCCGTGTGACCTGCCGCAGTCTCCTGCCTGTGAAATGAGGGGTTGGATTAGATCAGTGGAGGTCAAGTTTCCAGATTCTGCTCTATAGCACCCATGGGAGAGGTGCCTGAGTGGAAGTGTGAGAAGGGGGCAACGTGTTAGGAATCTAGACGCTCACCCGAACTTTCATTAAGCGTAAATCTGTGTCCACCTATCTTATATCTTGAGCCTTGGGAGATGGTTTTGTTTAAGTGTAGCGTGCTCGGGCTTCACAGACATTGAACATGCTGAGCACGGAGCTCTCTGAGGAAGAACAGGGAAACCGGTCATGAGCTGGGGACCGTCCATGACCCAGAAGAGGTCAAACATTGGGGAAATTGTCCAAGACTGGTGGATTGGGCCTTCTCAGTGCTGGCAAGAGCAGGAGGGCTGGGGCATAAGAGACTAGACAAGAAGTCACTATTAGCCGCTTACCCCATTCCCTCCTGGCCGCACACTCTCACCCCCGGTTCTGCATCTCCCCATTCACCACTAGCAACAGCGTCACAGACTCAAGGCAGCAACCCAGAGAGGGACAGAGACGAAGGGAGGGACACACGCCTGTTTCTGCATGACTTGGCGTCACCGTCACCGGAGAGTGGAGGGACGGCTTCCCTATCTCTTCTCTGGGTTCCCTTCAACCCTGAACAATTCAAAAATTCTGGCTCTCTCAATGAGAAAGAATCTGGATTCTGAGGGTAAAGAAGCCAGTGACTCCTGGGGTCCTGTAAGAGCGCGTGAGTTCTTCTCAACATCTTATGCGTGAAGCACAGTTACTGGATGAAGGGCTGTGGGCGTCTGGTACATTTCTGGGTGCCGAGAGGTGACAGCTTGGTGGTGGTTCACTCAGACCGTCTACTTCGTGAGCGTAACACAGCTTCCTGAGCAGTCTCCGCGAGTACTTTCCTGGGACACACGTTAGAGTGATTTCCCTGGTGTCGAATTTTTCATCTTTCTTCAATGTTTTCTTTTCCTTCATTGTGAATCCATTTGTCTGCTACATTTTGCCTGTAAGGAACTGACCCCCTTACTCTGTGTGCTCTCTGACAAGAGACTGCTCAGGGTGTCTGGTTGGTAGCACCAGTCCCGAGCTGAGTGACATTTGTATGCTGTAACCGACACCTTCTTTTTACAGGCACTCTTCCTCAAGAGATTAAATGAAAACATATGTAGAGCACCTATTATTTTGAAAAAAGAAAGAAAAGAAAAGAAAACTAGCTACGTTTCAGCACGGTACCACGTCCATGGGAACATGATGTACTTACTTTTTTCGGCAACGGCAGCCTGCCTGTGGTGGAGAGAAACAAAGAAAGATTTAGTGTTAATTTAAAGCAGTCAACCTCGACTGCATTTTGTTGCCTCAGAAACATCTTGGTGCTCAATAGAACAGTGGGGAGTGCTGTGTTGAGCATTCTGGTTGCAGTAAAAGGCCCTCCCCCCTCTAACTCTCAGACTATTGGGGAGATGTTAATGCAGTTAAGCGGTGTTTGCTAGCAAAAGGACTTACTTTAACCTCTGGAATTCAGCAAGGGCTTCGTCATATGCTTTAAAAGAAAAAGACACAGTAGAGTTGTCAAAATTGACAGCACTCACAACTAGGTTCATTGTGATTGGTCTTGATCAAACTAAACTTACATAACAGATACAACACAAGGAACAAAGACTTTCTGGGTAAGAACTACAAAACGTTAGATTTTAGAAGCTTTTCATGTTTCAAAAGACCTTTAGCTCTTCGCCCAGAGAGGCAGAGATTAGCTCCACCAGAGATAAGAGGGAAATAAAAGTCTGTTTCAAGTAACAGTTGGCTGGCTGTCTAACAAGCATCCTGCTCAGTCAGCCAACAGGAGTTTTGTTTATTAAGTCTCCCGAGCTTCTCAGCTCCCTCCGGGGTCCAGCTGGGTATGTGGGTAAAAGGGCACAGTGAGCCATGGTAAGTACAGGGTGTGCCAGGGCCTTCAGGAGCAGGAAGGCCAGCACTGCAGAACAAAGCAATTGAACCGAGAGTGAAGGACGGCTTTCTAAATTAGGAATAGATTCTCCCAGGATTAAAAGAAATACTGAGAGTTATGGCTTATTTAGATTATATTTTGATATATAAAGATAGGGAGGCAAAGTTCATCACCTCTTTCAGTAACTTAGCATAGACAATGTTATTTCTTTAGGAAAGTACGGCGGGGAGAGAGAAGAAGCACCTTGTCTTGAACACTGATTTTGCCTTTGTTTTTGTTTATTTACATTGTTTTATGGAAATCTTTGGTATGCCCCTCTCATTACTCTTTTCTCTTTCCCTGATTCCCTCCAGAAGACCCCAGGCTTTCAGCAGATGTTTCAGAGTCTGAGGGTCTCCAATGTCCTTCAGTCTCCTTCGTGTTGTCTCTGCCCCCCCCCCCCCCCCATGGACTCCCCTCTAGTTTTGGAAAAATTGCCGCTGTTCCTTCCCAAAGCCAACACTTGCCCCTCTGCTCTTGATCGCACACCTTCTGTGCTTCAGAACCTGGTCCTCTTAATGATTTCCCTTCACTCTGATCTGCAGTCCATCCAACTCGATGGGCTTCTTGGACTCGATGAAGATGCTCACATTGCGTGCATCGTGAAATGCACTTGCTGTTTTTCAAGGGTCTGACACTAGAAACAAATGCATTTCTCAGGATTGAGAATCCACCTGCGGTGCTGATCATCGCCCTCCTGGAGGGGGAGCACATGCTTTCCGGCTCCACTTTACTTTGCTGGATTTGGGCTCCTACCACCACCGCTGGTCTCAGACGGCTCCGTCACAATCACCGGTGTCCTTCCAATCGCCTAATGGTATGACCCCTCTAAACCTGTCATTCTGTTTTCAAACTTACTTTATAATTTGAAGAATATCGCTTACCTTGACCAGAGAGATCGACTGTCTTCTGGTGTCCAGTTTTGCCATCAAAGAGCTCCATTACATATTTCCCTTTGTCGTTGGGGGTGGGCTCGTTGATCTGTAACCAGATCTGTTCCCCGGTGACCCCACTCTTCACTCTGTCGGTGTACTTAATAGCAGTTCCGCTGTTGGGATCAAAGAAAGCATCCTTAGTGTTGGCATTCATCTGAAGCTCTGATTTAGCTGAGCTCATCTTGACGGTCTAGCCGTCAACCTGTCAGATAACATGGGATCCACATGTGGTATTCCTCTGTGTCAGAGGAGTCATTAGCTCTGAAGGACAGGTGCTGGGTTCCAAGGCTTGGGGGGTGGGCACTGATAGTCTCCAATTAAATAGAACATTTCATTTCCTATGGCGGTCTGGAGCCCAGAGCAGAGAGCAGACCCTTATTTATAGCACAGAGGAAATCTTTAAAACCACAAGGCCAAACTACATATTATTTTACAGAGATGATCTATGGTGATGTATCAGCTTGTATAAACTGGTCAGCCCCACCCTGAAAGAAGCTCCTCTGTGCCTGACATGCTCACTTACAGGCTGTGTTAGATGGCACGTGCTCTGGCCCTGAAGTGTGAGCACTTTACCGTGTTATGTGCAGGAGAATAAAAAGGAAGTATAACCCTTTGTTTTGTGATCTCAGTCTAGAAATGCTGCAGCCCTAGAAGAAATAAGGAAAGTGAAAGTGGATTTACGCTGTGATGTTTATGCAAACCTCTACGAAGAGTGTGTGAACGGTGAGGAAATAAGAAAAATGAAAGTACTATGCATTATTATATTATACTATCCTTGTCACAGCTACACACAGAGAGAAGTCTGGAGGAAAGCACTCTAAAATGTTTGTAGTTGGCCCCAAACTGCAGATATTACATTATATATGCTTTCCATTTTGTTGTAAAATACAGATGTTTTCTAAATAAGCTCTGTATTGTGTTCATAATCAGAATAAACACAGTGAACATTTTAAAAATGAAAATAAAATCCTCCATCAGAAAGAAGTTCATATTTCTAGTATGTTGATAGCCTTTTTCTTAAACAAAACAAAATAAAAAAACACAAAATAAACAAAAGTCAAATTAACTGCCACCGAGTCCATTCTGACTCCTAGGGACCTGAGGAGACAGAGGGGGGCTGTCCTTGCAGGTTCCTGGGGCTGTAAATCTTTACAGGAGCACAAAGTCTCAGCTCTCCCTTGCAGAGGTGGCTGGGGTTCCAACCCATGACCTTGTGGCTAGCAGGCCAGAGGCACGATTCATTAAGTACCAGGGCTCCTTCCACTCTTTAAACGATATTACAAACTAAAGTGCATTTAGATGCAAAGCAACCCACCTGGACTCGGTAGAGACAGCCTCAGTAGTTTATTGGACAAAACTCATTGCATGGAGTCCATTCTGATTCAAGGTGAGCCTGAAGGACAGAACAGGGCTGCCAATTTGGCGTTTCTAGGGCTTTCAAATCCTTACAGGAGCAAATAGCCTCATCTTGCTCCTGAGGATTGAGTGGTAGTTTCAAATCACCGGTCTTGCCTTTTACAGCTCACGGTACCTACCACAAGGGCTCCTGATAGATGATACGGCTTCACACTGTTCATGGAAAATTGGAGGTAAAGGATAATGGCATTTTCCACAAACTTCTTGAAGGCCTTTCATGTATCTTAGAGTGTTGGACAGAAGGTTAGATAATTCTCAGTCGGAAAACTAAGTGCGTTGCCAGAGATCATATGGGAATTTAGAAACAGTGAAGGCATTGCTTCCCCACTGGACCACACTACTGCGTGAAGACTCCCCCCCTCTCCCTCTCCCCATGGAAACCACTCCGACTCACGCTGATCCTGTAGGATGCAGTAGAGGCGTTTCTGAAGCTGTAAATCTTTTACTCTCTTTTTATAAATCACTCTATTGGGGGTTCTTACAGGTCTGTCAAACAATTTGTACACATATTGCCATCATTGTTTTCAAAACATTTTCTTTCTGCTGGATCCCTTGCTATCAGCCCCTCTTTTTTCCTTTCTTCCCCCCCGTAGCCCACTGATAAATTATAAATGATTATTATTTTCATATCTTACACTGCCTGCTGTCTCCCTTCATATCTTACACTGTCCGCTGTCAAACAACAAGGGGACACTGTTGTTTGTCCCCTTGGGGTGGGGGGATGTTTTCATATGTCAATCATTCTGATTGGTTCCCAGTTTCTCTCTCTTCTCCCCCCACCTTCCTCCTACCCACTTTTCTGTTGTCTGTCCCCCAGGGAGGAGGTCACATATAGTTCCTTGTCACCAGTTCCCTCTTTCCTACCCACTCTTCCTCTACCCTCCCTGTTTCACCACTGGTCCTGTAGGGCTCATCCACCCTGGATTCCCTGGATTTTCAGTTCCTATCTGTACCAGTGTACATCCTCTGGTCTAGCCAGCCTTGCAAGGTCGAATTCGAGTCATGGTAGTGGGAGCGGGGAGGAAACATTTAGGAACTAGAGGAAAGTTGTATTTCTCATCGTTGTTACATCGCACCCTGACTGGCTCATCTCCTCCCCGAGACCCCTCTGCAAGGGGATCTCCAGTGGCCTACTAATGGGCTTTGGATCTCCACTCCACACTCCCCCCATCATTCACTATGGTAAGATTTTTTGTTCTGATGATGCCTTACACCTGATCCCTTCGACACCTCGTGGTTGCATAGGCTGGTGTGCTTCTTCCATGTGGGCTTTGTTGCTTCTGAGCTTGATGGCCGCTTGATTACCTTCAAGCCTTTAAGACCCCAGACGCTATACTTTTTGATAGGCGGCCCCATCAGCTTTCTTCGCCACATTGCTTATGCACCCATTTGTCTTCAGTGATCCGTTGGCCACCTCGTGATCCATCCTCATTTCTAAGCGCACGCTGGCTGTATTTTTCTCCGACAGACTGGCTCATTCCTCTGCAGGTTCATGGTCTATCCTGGCTTCTAGGAGTCTATTGTGTGGTCAACATTCTTCAGCAGCGCTACCGCTCAAAGGCTTGGTTTGGTCTGCACTATTCACTGACCAGCCTTCACATGTATACGAGGCCACTGACAATACCAGGGTGTGGGCAGAGGCCCCTTCGTTCTCAAAGTAACATTTTCACATGTAACACTTTACATAGGCCCCTTTCAGCAGCTATCCCCAAAGCAGCACATCATTTGACTTCATCACTGCTGCTTCCATGAGTGTTGACCCGAGGAAAAGGAAATCCTCGGCAACTTCAAGAGTTTCTCCATTTCCACGGTGTTTCTTATTGGGAGGATTTTGTTTTCTTTATATTGAAGTCCAGTCCCTACTGAAGGCTGTAGCCTTTGATCTTCAAGTGCTTCAACCTCTTCCCTTTCAGTAAGCAGGATTGTATCACCTGCATGTTGCTGGTTATGAAGGAGTCTTCTGCTAATCCTTCTGCTACAGCCAGCTTCTTGGATTTTTTGCACAGAAAAATACTGAGTATGGTGAAAAGAGACAACCTTGAGGCACAGCTTACCTGGTTTCAAACCATTTTTCTGCTTGAGTGACTGCCTCTGGTCTTTGTACAGGTTGTATTTCAGAGCACAATGGAGCGTCTGTAATTCTCGTTTTGACAATGCTATTCGTAATTTGCTGTGATCCACACAGTTAGATGCTTTTTATCATCATAAAACACAAGTAAACATCCTTCTGATACTGTCTACGGTCAGTCAAGATCTATCTTCACTGCACTTGCTCTTTAGAATTGGCTTGGACTTCTGGTAGTTCTGTGGTGATATCCTGGTAGGTGCAACCACTTACAAAGAATCTCTAGAAAATTTTACTTAATGTGATACTAATGATATTGCTTGATCATTTCCACATTTTGTTGGCTCATTTTCTTTTTTTAATGGGTACACATATAGATCTCTTCCTGGTGGTTGGTCAGGTAGCTGTCTTCCAAGTTTCTTAGCATAGAAGCTTCCAGAGAACCATTTGTTTTTTCGGAAACATCTCCAGTTGGTATTCTGTCAGTTCTTAGAGTCTTGTTTTTCACCAGTCCCTTCAGTGCAGCTTGAACTTGTTCCTTTAGAACCTTGGGTTCTTGATTATATGCTCTATCTAGAAACGACTGAGCACTGAGCTGGTCTAAATACATTTCCTCAGCATCATCTTGGAGCCTCCAAAGGCTTCTTCCGGTGGACAGGAAACATGGTCATTACAAGCCAGTCAAGTGCTATGGAAGTAACTAGAGCACTCCTATAGATTAATTCATATAAAGAGGAAATCTGGTGCTTCCTGGAGCACATTGCTTTGATCTTGTTCCAGAACAAGTTGTATGTAGCAAGGCAGGGGCAGAGCTCTGGCTCTGGATGCCTGGTAAAGCAGCAATGGCCGAAGCCGGCTGCTGGCGGGGATGTGGGTAGGGGTAGGGTTCCGGTTATACAGGTGACTCTGAACTATAATAATATCTCAGGTTACAAAGACAGATGAGCAGTCGCCATTCCCGGCCTCACAATATGTGTCCTCTGAGAGAGTGATAACCTCATGCTAAGGGATGAGTGGGGGGCTTCTGCCCTGTGACCTTCAAGGTCAGACCCTGAGATGCCAAGGGTGTCAGAGACTGGGGGAAAAGGATTTCGCCAGTGGTCAAAGCATTTCCCTCTTACTTACTTGTGGGACCAGTTGACTTTCAAATCATCCAAGTAGTAAGTCACGAAGGAGTAGAGCCGTATCCCCTCCGCGGTGCTCTGGATTTTCAGGTCTGTAGCTGACAAAGCTGAAAAGGACAAAAGCACATTGTGCCCCCTGATAATCAAGTCTATCCCAGCAAGAGGGAGCCAGAAAGCACCACCGTGAGAACCCCCTGACTTACCGATTACTTTACATACTTCAGTCATCAGCTCTTTAAAGGCTGTGGGAGGAGATTCATAGACAAGGATTTAGCATGAACATATTCAATGTAGATCAAATCTCAAATTGTTAGTCGGTATCATGCATTTGGTGAAGCGTGTTGGCCACATGGTGAATTTGATCGTGATCCCAAGTGACTGAATGGAAGGAATTAACTGCACATTCATCGAATTTTGGAAGCTCTCTGCCTGTTTTGGTGTTGTTCCCTCTGATTCTGTGTAACTGGCACTGCATTTACATTCGAGGGAAAGAGCCACAATGGGATTTCCAGGAAAGCTCTTGGCTTCCCCCTCCCTCCCCACAATCCCAGGAAGCCTGAGTTTACATAGAAAAAGGGTTCTCATCTGTGTCTTTAATTCATAAGGAACTGACAGTCAAGTTCCTGGTCTCCCCCAGGTGAAGAATGTATGGCCCATAAACAGTCCTACCATGGGTGGGAAGGCAAACTCAAAGTCAAACTGCTATTTGTTAGAGATACTGTTAAAAGGTTTCATGCAGGAACAAAAATGGGAAGTTTGGAAGCCAAGTGTAGGTTTTCATTACCATGATCTATCTGTCTTCAACGGTCTTTGAAAAATGAAAATTGCTTTCCTGCTTTGCTAATAAGTTTGAGGCTTCAAACTCCATTTCTAAATCTCTTTTACCACCTTTTATGAGCGACCCACTTTGCTACATGTTTCTCATAGATGCTTTTAATCCTGAAGCTATTTTATCTCGTTGAAACAAAAATGATGCTTTAAATTGAAAACAGAACTATTGGACTGTGTCCTATAAATTTTCTGAGGACCAAAAGGGCATGTTCGATTGGTAGGAAGACTAAAATAAGCGAAACATTTTTGAACAAAGCAGCAGCTCAGTCTTCTGAAATTTTAACGAACACAGACTCCGCAAGCCCCAACCCAGCCTTCCAGAGAGCATCAGCCCAGCGTTCACCCTA
>NW_022111300.1:3128951-3147834 GCF_000313985.2 Echinops telfairi | reverse complement strand
CCCCCCCCCACTGAACACGCACAACGGAGCTCAGCAGTTGGTGGGCTGACCTTCATCCACAAGCTTTAATCTGCTCTTATCTTTCCCTCGGTCATCTTTCAGGATCACTTCATAAAATCCAGCATCTTTCTTTGAAAACTGAGTAGAGAATAGATAAACCACATTGCAACTGATCAGGGCCCCATGGTATGATGGTTGCATGCTTATAGCCCTGTGCTTCACGAAGCCACCCCCAAACCCATTTTGAATGAGCATCTGGCCACGGAGCTGATGCTGGCCCTGGGTCAGGATAGAGTAGCGAGCAGTACTGATTACTTATTGATTTATTTCTGTTTACAGATGACCCACTGAAGCTATAATTAATTCATTTGAGGTTCAAAGTCCTAAACTTTTACTTTGCCTTCATTTCTCAAAACAAATGTTCAAAAAAATTTTTTTAATGTTCACATATATTTGAAAGCTGTGCTCGTTTAGACAGAAAGTAGATAAAATCCGTACTTCAGTGAATGCAGTAGCTGATGGCCTTTGTGTCTTTAGGGATCAAGTTATTATGAAGTTTAAGTTGCCAACAGAGAAGGCGTCATGTAACTGCCCTGCCACCCACCCATATAAAAGAAAGGCAGGACTCATGCCTAGCCAATATGTCCTATCTACCTATTTCATAAAGAGAGACCATCTCGAACGTCTCCACAGTTCTGTTTGTTTTGTTTCAGTGGTGGTGACGGGCGGGAGATGGCAGGGTCAGGGGTCTCAGGAACAAGAAGTAAGGCACCATGAGTCCCCCAGCAAGAAAGGAACACGCGATCTAGTCTATGCTTCTTTGAGAGAATAGAAGGAGGGTGCAGAACTAATATACGACATTTTCACATTGACATCACCTACCTCTGTTATAAGCAGGGTACATATACCATCCTTAAAATCATGTTTCTCATCCACTGATATCTCTCTCTCATCTTTGTACCACACAACATGCGTTTCCTTCTTAATATTTGCCACCTAAAAGAAAAAAAACACACAATTATTGTCTTGAGACAAGATCTTGTTGATATAGAACAGACGGCTCTCAGTTCAGCAAGCTGCAGAAGGAGTAGAAGTTAAGATGTCTCAAGGAATCAGCTGAAAGCTACTTTAATTGAGGAGAGTGTTTAGAATAAAGTGGATGGGAACGAATAACCCTACATCAACAGCATCTCTCTTTCCAGCAGTAGAGACAAAAAGCAAGAATAGATAAGTGCCCATACACTGACATTCACACTCGGATTAAAAGTAAATCTGAGGCACAAAGGACGGCACACTCCATCTGATCAAAAGAGCCTGTGTTTGAAACAAATGGCTTCACCAAAAGAACAGAACAAGTAATCCCCAATCTATCTGAAATTTTAATAAAAGATAAAGGAAGCATTATATATAATTGATTGTGAAGAAGATATATGATTTGGTAAATTCATTCTTAGCAATTTTGAGGAAACTCATTCAAGCCCATATCCGCACATCAATCATAACACATTTTGAATGGCATGAAAGACGCTAGGTGGTCAGTGGTCTTGAGCTTTATCTGAAATGTTTCCAAATCTGATGTTTTTCTCTTTTTTTCCACTTAAAAAAATCATCTTATGGGGGGCTCATACAGTTCTTATCACAATCCATCCATCCATCCATCTATCCATCCACTGTGTCGAGCACATTTGTACATTTGTTGCCAACAACATTTTCAAAACATTTACTTTCTACTTGAGCCCTTGATATCAGCTCCTCATTTCCCCCCTCCAAATCTGATGTTTTTCAAAGAAGAATAGAACCATGTATTTCCAGCACAATTACGATGATATAAATAACCAATAGCCTCACATATGTAATATAAAAACAACTAGTTCCAAAGATCCCATGAACAACTGGACAAACGTATCTACCAGTGCCTAAAGAGGAGCTATAACTATAAAACAGAGAGGAAGATATGTTAAATCTCATTATAAACAAGGATATCTTGGCTTTAAAATGCTAATCTTTTTCAGCTAATAAGTTAATGTAAGAACGACCCTAGCAATTGTGGAGTGAACCTGTACATGCAAACATTCTTTATAACCCTGGAAATTGGTTCCTGAATGTGACTCTGTTACTAGGCAACGTTATTCATGAGAAAAATGACCTCCATCGCAGAGCTCTATCTGGACCGACAGCCTGGGGCTTCCTTGAGCGAAGCCACTCCGGTAGTTCGGCTATTCCTCTCTCCATCACTTTGGAAACCCTGCCTAGGGAGTTGTTACCGGCACTGGTGGGTCCTTGGGGCATTACATTTGTAAAGCCGTGGAGCTTCGCAGACCTGCTTTAGAGGGATCTTATTTCTTTGCACATCCGTTGTCATGTGAGGGGCAGGTGAGGAGAAACACTCCCTGACTTGGACTCCTTCGCTGAGCCCTGAAAGGACTCCTGGCCGAAGGAGTCCTGTGCACTGCTCCTTCCCGGTGCGTCAGGGTGTCTGCTCCATGTTCCTCTAAGATTAGTAGCAATGGGGCCATGGGCAGTCTTGTTGAGTCTGAAGGTTTATGGCTCAGATTCAAATATAAGGCCATGCATAGCTGTTATACTCATGCAACAAAGCGCTCTGGGGAATCAAAGGGAGTTTCACTCTGCTTGGGCCCAGAGGGGGAGGGAATACCGTTGAGTTGGGTCCTAAGATGGATTTTGTCAGAGAAGCAGAAAGAAGGACATTCCTTCTTGGGACAACATAAAGAAATAATGTTCGAATATTTCAAACGGATCAGGAGCTCCTTTTGTTTGCTCGGCTTCTTCCGAGGACTGAACAGGATGCCATGAGAAAGGGACACCAGTGGGCACTTCCCAGGGTGGGGGGTCAGGGGGGCTACTACAGGTAGGGCAGATGGCGAGAGGGCATATGTGTGGGCTCCTGGGGGAGGGAAGACTTCCTGGGTGAGACAGTGGACAAGGAAATGAGCAAGAACAGCATGGCAGTGAGCAGCATGCGGAGGGAGAGAGTGAGGATTTTTAGCTGTTGCCTAAGAAGGATTTTTCTCCAGAGCCTTTGCCAGGCTGTGAGGAAGACTGAGCAGGTTTTTAATATTGTATAGGGCATTAAGAATGTATTCCCATATTCTATGGTTTCTGGAAAGCTAAAGCCCACAATTGATTTTTCTTATATATTTCTGATAGAGTGCTGCCTCTTTGGATGTATACTATCTAGGAAGGATTTAGGAGAGCAATGTTGGTTCTGTAGCAGAATTCCTGCCTTCAGGGTGAGGTTCGTTTTCAAGCCCATGAACCTCATACCACCACCCATTTGTCAATGAAAGCTTGAAGGTTGCTACAATGCTGAATGAATTTCAGGGGAGCTCACAGATTATGATGGACTAGGAAGAATGGTTTGAATGATCTACTCCCCCAAAGTCAAGCCAGTGAAAACTCTGTGATCACAATGGTCTGATCTCAACTGACCATGGACATGACACAGGGTCAGGCAGCATTCCATTGTGCCTGAGTTGGGAGAGGACTCACCAGCAGTCAGCAAGAAGTCGAATCGGGAGTTTTTATAATGAGAGTTGCATACCATACCACTAAATCCAGGCTTCTGTCTTTCAGTCCCCAATGGCCATCACCCCAAACTTCCAGCCTCACCCCAATGTTCCTCTTCTAATATTTTTGATGGCAAAACCCTGCGCTAAGGTACAAAATGGTTTAGAATGTGCAACAGATTTTACGTCCACGTGCACTTGGGAAGGGGTGGAATCCAGCCTATCAATCAGGTCACAGCCTGATGCTTCCTCCTTGGGGATGTTGCCTTTCTATAAGAGAGACACAGGGGGGCCCTCCTCTCTCTCTCTCTGTCCCTTTGCCTTCCTCCTCACTGGGACTTTACTGGGACTCTGTGCCTGCCTCCAGGTGTGGCTGCATATGGGCGGGCCATCCTTGAATGCTGTCAGCACCCTGCCAGCTTTCCCCCAACCTTGGCTTCCAGTGACTGTGCCCATCAGCTTGTGCCCTCCCCGTTCCCTGCTTCACCTTTCTTTGTCATCAGCCTGCAGCTACGTGCATCTGAAGAGGGCTCCGGCAAGCACTGGCCCCATTGGCTCGAGTTTGCCCCGGCCAGGATGCCTTCTTGAGATCAGATTCTTTCTTGATATAAAGCTCTTTCCTATACATACATATGTGAGTGGCACTGGTATGTTTCTCTAGACAACCCAGCCTTACACACAATGCTAAATAGATGTTTTTCTCTAAAGTTTTCCAAAGGCCTGATAAATCCATTGGTTATGAATAGTAAACTTTTAAAAAATTTTAATAAATCATTTTATTGGGGGCTCTTACAACTCATAACAATCTATACTTCAACCGTATCAAGCACATTTGTACATATGTTGCCATCATCATTTCCAAACCTTTTTTTCTACTTGAGCCCTTGATATTAGCTCCTGTTTTTCCCTCTCCTTCCCCCACCTTCACATCCTCCTGAACTCTTCATCATTCATTTATAAATTATTTTTATTTTCATAATTTTCATAATTTACACTATTCACCGTCACTCTTCACCGGCGTTTCTGTTGTTTGTCCCCCTGGGGGCAGGGGGTTGTACGTCGATCATTGAGATCAGTTCCCCCTTTCTCTCCCTACCTTCCCACTACCCTCATGGTATCGCTACTCTCATTGGTCCTGAGGGGTTAATCTGTCCTGCTTTCTGTGTGTTTGAGAGTTCTTATCCACACCAGTGTACATGCTCTGGTCTAGCCAGATTTGGGGGTCATGATATTGGGGGTGGGTGGGACTGGAGGAAGCATTAAAGAACTAGAGGAATGCTGTGTGTTTCGTAAGTGCTATACTGTACCCTGACTGGCTCATCTCTTTCTTGTGACCCTTCTGTGAGGGGATGTCCAATTGTCTACAGATGGGCTTTGGGTCTCCATTCCGACCCCCTTTGT
The DNA here is from genome assembly GCF_000313985.2 of Echinops telfairi. Classification (NCBI taxonomy): domain Eukaryota; kingdom Metazoa; phylum Chordata; class Mammalia; order Afrosoricida; family Tenrecidae; genus Echinops; species Echinops telfairi. The sequence goes on along the minus strand of NW_022111300.1, from coordinate 3,142,906 downwards.
TCATGGCTGTTTATTTTGGGTTATCTGATGCCTGATACCTGATCCCATTGGCACTTCGTGATCACACAGGTTGGTGGGCTTCTTCCATGTGGGCTTTGTTGCTTCTGAGCTAGATGGCCACTTTTTTATCTTCAAGCCTTTAAGACCCAGACACTGTATCTTTTGATAGTCGGGTACCATTAGCTGCCTTCACCACACTAGCTTATAATGGCAAACTCTTTATTCAGCTTCTTTATCAAGGCAGCACCTTGGTTTTAGAACCAGTATCAGAGCTGTGGTTCCCTCAAAGGTTCTGGTGAGCACAAGTAGGTATGAGGCTACTAAAACCTACCCCAGAAAATTGTAGCTGGAATGGTTCTGGCATTGATCTTTCACTTAGAATACAGATTTAACTTGAAGAAAGACAATGTGAGAGCCTTCTGAGATTAATAGTTACTAAAAGACTCTGTGTCCTTATTAACGAGGACATGGGTAACAGATCATCTGCCTTTCCATGTTCTCATGTTTTATTTTAAATATTTCTTACCAACTAATGTTACAGTAGCTTTCACCAGGAAGGATGTGTTGCTTATCATACTGGTACAGTGGGGAAAATGAAAAATTCATCCTCCTTTCTCCACATTCTATTTTATCTTTATTTCACTTGAACCAAATATTAAAAATTTATCTATTGCTTACCTTGCATTTCAATAGTACGTTACATTCCCCAGTTACTTCCCAGCTCAAATACTCAGCAAAATGTGGACCTATAAAATTTGAAACGACACCAACCATCACTCTATTCATCACACATGCAAAATTGAAATTTGCCTTTAAATTGAAATATACTTTGTTTGATATTTAAAAATACAAAATTCTAAATTTGTTGTTAAAACATTTAAAATGAAAACATGAATATTAATATGTGAATATGCCCAGTTATTTTTATATGCCCATATATATTATTTCAATCTTTAACTTGCTATAGAAATAACCTTGGATTATTTATCTAAAAAAAACCTTGCAGATTTTCTCTTTATCTACTGCCTATATTTTACCTTGTTTCCTGATCCATTCTTGCCGCTGGAATTCAGCTTCTTTCTGGAGCTTTCTATAAACTAGAAATTGGACACAAGGAAGGATGAAATTGAACTGAGCAGCATAAATGTACACGCCACACACGGTGCCAAGTGATTTATATTCATTATTAGAATGCTTTCACATTGTGATGGCCCCCCACTAGCTTTCAATCTTTATAGAGTGAGAAACAGATTTTAAAAGATGAAGTAACTTGTGCAAGGTCATGAAGCTTAAAAACAGTGAAATAGAAACAGGCGGAATAGTATCAGTTCTAGAACCCGGACCAGCCCCTATATTGTTCTGTTAAATGACACATTTTAAATCTTGTCGTTTTCCACAGGGCTTATAGTAAAGACCAAGGATTGCCATCTAGTTGATTCTGATTCATAGCAACCCTTTGCAGGGTTTCCGAAGTTGTAAGTCTTTCCCAGAGCAGTCAGCCTCATCCTTCTCCCTTAGAGAAGCTGGTGGGTTTGAACCAACAACCTTGTGATTAGCAGTCTAACACTTACCTACCAGTGCCACCAGGGCACCTTAGATTTACTACAGTCTTATTGTAATGTGTGATTAATAGCTTTGGCATGCATTGCTTGTGTGTATGTGTGTGTGTGTCTGTAAAGTATGCACTTTAGAACAGTGTCATAGTTTGTTAGAACAGTATCATAGTATCATAGAACAGTATCATAGTTTAGAACAGTATCATAGTTAGAACAGTATCTTGCACTTTAGAACAGTATCAAAGAATGCACTTTAGAACAGTATCATAGGTTAGAACAGTATCATAGAACAGTATCATAAACACACAGATAGTCGTGGTTGAATTACTGTCACTGGAATCACTGGAAGATTCTAGTAATAAGTGCTTATTTATATGAGAGATTATTTAAGTGCAATCTTGCCTGTGGGCCAGGAATAATTTGGTATCATTTTCATTTCTTTGGTTCTGTGGAAAGTAGAAACTGGAAATTGCATTTTGAATATTGGAAGTCAATTACAAATTCAGGTTTTGTTTCACACAGCCACTTGGTGCCGTGGAGTATTTGCTTTGAAGAGCAGAGCACAGTGCGCCAGTGCATATCCCCAGGGCTCTTACCATCTCCAATGAGGACCAGAGTGGAGTGGCCAGTTGCTTTTCCATCTTGAAGCTGAAACGTGTACGTCCCCTCATCCTCATCCTGTAGCTTCTCCATGAACATTTCAATGATACCAGTGTTTCGGTCAATATGCATCTTATATTTCTTCAAAGGACAATGAAAAGATAGAGACATTAGTGAAAGAGATGCTTTATGTTGACAACAATATGCCTAGTGAGATAAAAGTACACTTCAAAAAATTGTAATTTTAAGAACATTTCTGATTTCAGTTTTTAAAGATGAGCAAGTCTTGACAAGCATTATTCCCAAGGAAAAGGAATTTTATGTAGAATATATGTACTACTTAGAGGGCAACCAGAATGAATTACTAAAAGGTCTGAAATTTAATTTCTTAAATATAAATTAAATGTTATTATTGCAAGGCATAAAGTGTTGTTAGTAGCTACTTTTAGATTTCCAATGATGTAAAACTTTTGGCAGCACTTTCTTCATGGTCTGTCCCCAGGATCTAGTACATGGTGGCATATCATTGGCAATCAATAAATATTGACGACATAAGAAAATAACAGACACTTCTAGAGCATTTGAAATCCATTTGCTCTTAATGAATTAAAAGTGCTCTGTACTTATTTTATCACATTGCTTGAACAGCTTCCCCACCCACCTGAGAGTAAAGATAAATCTGGTTGTTATGCACACAAGCACAAAATCCACAACAGGTTTGAATGAAGGTGGCATTGCTATAAGAGATCACAGAATGACGGCTCAGGTGTCGGATCACGTCTGTGGTGCTGTTCATGCTGCGGAGCCTCTCTGCTGAAGCCAGTCCCCACCTGACACCACACGCAGTGGAGCGAATTTCTTAATAGGACTCCTTGAGTAAAGGGCTTTGTAACTCCCACTGGGAGATGCTTAGGGCTCACCAAGGGAAGAACTGTATGCTGAGTTGCTTCTGATTCTGAATTGTCACCTGCCACTTCTGTAGTAAACCCCATGACGGCGTGTATTGTCTGAGTTCTATGCCCTTGCAATAGGCTATGTAACCCAGTAGAGGAGGAGAGTGCTGTGGGAGGGATGGCTGGGGTCAGAGTTGGGAGGAAGGTTGCAGATGGGAGGCATGTCTGACTTTTGCCTTGGTGGTTGACACTACTCATGATTCCCCGCCCCCCCCTCCTCCCGCCCCGTGAGAAGGTAGAGGAGGTCAGAAGATGCTGCCAACATGCCATTTTTACACCACATTGCTGCTCAGCGTCCTTGCCTCCGTCTGTCCTCCCAACCTCGATCCATCCTTCCCTGTCTGGGTCCTTCACATGTGTGCTTTCCTCACTCCCCTCCCCCGAGATCACTCCCTCAATACTTCACTTGAAGAATCTCTATTTCTGATTTTATTTGGGGGAGTCTGGCCCAAGGCAGTAATTGTCACCCAACGGAATAGTATGGGTAGGGGCCATTGCCACGACACAAACAGCTCTTTGGTGTGCTGTGTGTGTGCACATATGGACACGTAAAGAGTGGTGTGTCTACACACACGTGGACATGAGTGGCTGCTCTGATGGCTGGAGCGGCCGAGAGGGCTGTCAGCAATGCTGTTCCTCCTTCTCCATGGTGATCATAGCAGCAGAGGAACACATTTAAAGACATAGTTAGGATAGGGCCCCCTGGGGCTGCATGAGTGACGTCCGCTGGCTCCAAGTGCACTTACACTTGAGTTGAAAAGAAATGGAGGTAGGCAGACTCTTCGGCTACTTACACAGTCATCTCTCCCTCATTCGGGAATCCTCAAATGTTTCTAAGGTGCTCAATGGGCTGCTCCTAATAGCCACAAGCCACACCCCCTGTCTCTCTTTCAGTTTCACATTTGCGACTATAATCCCATGAGGCAGTGCCAGAGCCACCGAATGGCAGTCTTCAGAGTCACTGGTGGCTGGTACCACCCTGGCCCAAGGGAGGTTTGTGAGGAGGACAAATACAGATCAGATGCAGCAGCGCTTTCTAGAAAAACTAGTTTCAATGAAATGCAAAGAGAGCTGGTGTGAGCATCAAAGACCAAGTCCTGCTACTAAAAGCAAAATGAATGTATATGTGTGTGTATTTATGTATGTGTGTGTGTTTGTGTGTATACACACACACTGAGATATAAATGCTTAGGCACACACATATATTCACCTAAAAATCCCTGGGAAAATAGCAGGTTGAATGTTAACTTCAAGGTCAGGGGTTCCAACCCACCAGACACTCTACGGGAATGTGGTCTCAGAAACCTTAGTGAGCAGTACTATTTTGTGCTATTGGTATGCTATGTCCACCTTTGAAAATGAATTCACCAAGAATCAAAATCCACTCTGTGGTAGTAGGGTTAGCTTGGTTTTATAAAACAGACAGACACACAAAAGTAGAAAAAAAGAAAAATGTGTATACTAACATGTATATCAAAATGTTTAAGAATTTGCATTTTTTTCTCTTTGAAAACAAGTATATATCTTCTTTTTAACCAGAAAAGCAATACAGGAGCTATTTATTACTTTTTTTTTTAGTTCAGTAGAGGCTCTTTGCTCAGAACAGTGTCAGGTCCCGGCTGGTTCAGGTAAGGATATTGGGTCCTTGGCCTTCTCAGGTGAGCAGCTCCGTTTTCAAAGGTGAACATAACAGACCACTTCGCTTTTTTGGTTCATGACTGTTGACTTTGTTACATTCTTATTAGTACCTCTTTTCCTTCTCCAAAGGAGCCCTGGTGGTGTAGTGGGTGACACGCTGCTAACTTCAAGGTCAACAGGAGAAAAACGAGGCTCCTCAGAAACCCTCTGTGGGCTTCTCTGATTGAGAGCTGCCGCTGGCTTCATTTTCAGAAGTGTCTTTGTTCGGAGAAAAGGATGGAATCCATCTGTAGTTCCTTCCACGTTTTTTTAACCCGAGGGAATGATTAACTCTACTGTTAGTGGTTTTCCCAACTTACCTGTATTATAATAGGGTATCATCCAATCATGCATTCAAACAAAATCGAAAAAGTGTACTACCTACCGGCCCTTCAAAGATTTCCTTCTCATTAAATATGTAGTTAACTTTAGCATTGCCAGACAACTTCTCTGCCTGCATCCAAAACCGGACCTGCCCCTTCTCCAAAATTTCAACTGCCAACTCTGATTTAACTGGAACAGCTATTTAAAAAAAAGAAAAAGGAATTACATGGGTAATAAATTGTATTGATAAGAATTTTCCAACAAGTAAAAAACAATCAAGGAAAATGGAGATGCAGCACTTCGCTTCTGGCATAGCCCTGGAGGCAGGGAGAGGAGCCTGGGATCAAGTGACACCAGACCTGGCTTCGAATTCCAGGACCCAGTCTGGGCAAGTCTCTCCCCTCTGGGAGGCACACACTGTGTCCGCGAGGAAGCAGGGCTTGGCGTGTGGGCCCTTCTCTCCCCTGTGACTGCACTGTGGTGACAGGTCCACTGAGAGACAACAACAGCGCTGTTGTTGGACCGGCTTCAGGAAAAGTGGAGGCCAGCCCACATTCTGTTAATAACAAACTTTGGGTCTCTGGACTTTGCCCGACTTGTGTATAAATGAATACAATGTCTGCAAATGCCCCAAATAGCTAAGATATTGTCTAGCTCCTAAAGGCTATGATTAACGATCATACTATCTGTACAATATTTGGGAAGGACTGAAATTTTTTTTTTTTCAACCACTTAACTCACTTTGGAAACTTTGGTAGTTACATAATCTTTGTCAGTTTGAGGCTTAAGAGTGAAGGGGTGGAGCTTAGCTTGTTAATTAGGTGGCAGCTTGATGACCTCATTTGAAGGCGCTAAGGAGATAATTAGCTTGCTAGAGGTGGGACACACAGCCTGATGGAGCTACACAGATACAGTCAGAGCCCTAGAGCTGGAGAAGCCACGTGGAGATCCACACCAGTGCTGAGATGCTTCTACCGCCACTGGATCCACAAGACTTTCCACCCACTGGCCTGAGATCTTTCTGCATTCGGCGTCATTGCATGTGTTCCATGAGTCTGAAGAGGTCTTTATAGATTGGTATTGGACATATGGGCTAATATCGGACTTATGGACTTGATTTGGACTGGGCTGGGATGTTTTCTCAATATTCCATTGCTCTTGTATTTAAAGCTCTTTCTTATACACATATGAGTGTCTATGAATTTGTTCCTCTAGTCAACCCAGATTAAAATAGGCATACTTTTGAAAAAATTAATTTTGAACAAATATACCTGATCATCCAGTTTATCATTTAAACTCTATCCATCCTAAAGGTACATTATAGTTCATTTTACTTCTAAGACCTAGCAAAAATTTTATAGCATCATTATCAAGGAGCTACATTAAAATATAGCTCTTTTGGAGCCCTGGTGGTATGGAGGTTATGCTTTGGGCTGTGATTCCCATGGTGGAAGGTCTGAAAACCACCAGCAGCTTTGTAGGAGAAAGACTGGTCTTTACTCACCTCAACAGTTACTGTCTCAGGAACCCATGGGGGGTCGCTATGAGTGAGCATTGACTCACTGGTAGCGAGTTTGGATATTAAAATATAAAATACAGAGGGTGGAGCTGCCATATGGTATCGCTGATTGATAATTGCATCTTTAAGCCATTTGAGTAGAAGTGAAATTTAGTAAGTTGACTGATCTCTCACAAAGCCAGTTTTAAAAAGTGTCTTGCAACTGGACCAGGTTCTCTAAAATGGCCCTCGAGCCTTCTGGACCTGCTTATTAAGGCCCAGCTGCAGCGGAGTTATCACCACGATGTTCTCTAAACCACACCTGAACCACTCTCAAAATGTTAGCATGTGTTACATTTTAAACCTCGTTTCTCAAATCCGTACCAAATATTTCTGTGTTTATCTTAAAATGCGCCTTTTCAAGCTCCCAGGGATGTCTTTCATTTATATCATTCCACAGTAATTGTAAAAGTCAGTTACAGATCTGTTTGTTCTAAGCTGAAGGGTGGTTTAGGCGCCATCTGTTAAGGTGGAGAGAGAGGGAGGGACTCTGGAGCCTACGTTACGATCACAGCCGCTCCACTCCGTAAGCCTTGCTTTTCTCCCCCGGTTCAGCAAGCGTTTTCTATCCCACGGGGCTCCTAAGCCAAGCAACTATAGTAACAGGATACACTCAGGTATGCCACTAACAACCGGTACTCAAGGACAGGTAGTTCATTTCCTGCCCTAACTTGACTGATCCCAGAAGAGTGAGACCAAGGGAGGTCTAGTACAAGAGGTAAAAGGAGAATGTACAGTCTTCTCCCTTGAGCATATCAATGGATTCCCTCCATTCTATATTCCTCCTGGTCCAGGGTTGTCCACTCTGAGGAACATTGGTGGTTTTCCAGTGTGAGCAGAAGGTCCAAAGACAGAGAAGATGGACAGACCCTGCTGTGAGGAGAGGAGAGGCTGAGTGTTCGCACTCCAGGTTGCTCAAACTTGTACAAATAAGTCCTGAGGGAAGTGGAAAGTAGAATCTCTTCTAGGAAACATGTGAGCCCTCCTCCTGGGGACTATGAGTGACATGAGACCATGAGGTCTGGAGGAGGATCAGGGCGCAGGGGGCAGGCTCTTGGAAGCCTCTGTCCCCCTTATTGCTTAGTGTCCTTGGTGAGCACTGAGAACATTTTCTGGGAACTGCTGGCCACCAGGTATCACCGGAGGTGGCATGGCGGCCACTATGGCAGGCATGCACAGCCCCATGTATGGGAGTTAGGGGAATATGCTTCCAGGTCCGACCACCGGAGTTTAACACTGTGCGCCAGCTATGTGAGTCTGGTCTAACTACTTAACCTCTCTGGGCCTTACTTTCGTCATCTCTACAATTAAATTACCATAATATCGACTCCTTTAAGGTCATTATGGAATTTAAATGATACATCCCATTTAAGGACCATCTAAAGAACCTAGTATATAAACTCAAACTCACTGCCGTGGAGTTCACTCTGACTCGTATTGACCCCATAGAACAGGGTAGAGGTGTCTCTGTGGGTTTTGAAGATTAATTTTTCACAGAGGAAGAAGTCTCATTGGGTGGTTTCCAATGGCTAACGCAGTGGTTAGCGCAGCCCAGCATGGACTCCACTACGCATCACGGCTCCTCTGACATATCAGTGATTCATCAATCTGGATGTTAATATTTAGGTATGTCTTTCTTCCAGTTGCCTCAATAACATCCTACAACTACCAGTTGTACAATAATACTTTAGCATTTATGTTTACGTACTTGTCTATACAGTGAACCCTTGCCACTTCGCGCTTCGACTTCCGCGGCTTTACTCTATCGCGGTTTTTGCGTAACAGCGCATGCTCTGTCATTACTGCCACTGATTGGCTCATATTGTACACGCTTCTGTCTGCATCGCTATGTATCGGAGCTACGTATCAGATGCATTTTTGCTTTTGTACAGTGTACTGTAATTGTTTGCGATTTTTAAGAAATTTTATCTAAGCCCTATGATGGCTCCTAAACGAGCTGCTTCTTCTAAGCCTTCTGACAATAAAAATAAGCGCCAGAGGAAGATGCTCACCATCCAGGAAAAGGTAAAACTTTTGGATATGATCAAAGATGGCAAGAAAATCGTGGAGGTTGTACGCCATTTCGACTTGAATGAGTCTTCCGTTCGCTCCATCCGTAAAGAGGAAAAAAACATCCGTGCTACGGCTACTTTCACTTATAAATGATAATTGTAACGTCCAAAATGTTTTACTGTATTTTCCATTTTTTGTTTAATAAATTGGGTAATACAAGTGTAATGGTGACTAAAGGGTGTTTTTTCATGTCCTCTATGCTGTAACTACGAAAATATTTGATTTACAAATAAGGAATCCTACTTCGCGGAATTTCATTTATCACGGTAGGGTCTAGAACCGATTAACCGCGATAAACGAGGGTTCACTGTATCTTCACACTACCATATAAGGACATACGCAGTGAGATCATAACCAATGACTACAGAGGGATATCTCACATCTCTTGAAAATATTGACACTGTGGCCCCCCCCCCAACGCCCAAATTTCTTGAATTTCTGAGATCTAAAAAAGGAACACCAATTTTTGTGTGGAAAATTGGTATGAAAAGATAACTGATTTTTTTCTCCCAACTTTTAAAGTCCCTCATATATGAGCATATGTTCAAATAAGTGTCTTTACATTGCAAACGCTGGTAAGACAGACTAGATTATTGTCTGGGTTTAGGTTTATATATTTTTACTTTTTTCTCTTTGTCTCGTCTCAAACGTCCCTGAGGTTTCTTCTCTTCTTTGGCAGTTCATTTGCTCCAGCAAAATCTCTGCTATTTGTAGGTTTTAGGCATATGTTTAGTGGTTTTCAAAAGATTTTTGAAAACAGCTTAAAATAGGAGAATTTGCTGTCTAAATGGGTAAAGGAACACTATAGTCTCTCTCTCTCTGGTTAAAAATTTTAATTTAATTTATTTTTTATTATTTAATGCTTTGAGTTAGTTATTTTATTTACTTATTTTAATAAATTATTTTATTGGAGGCTCTTACAACAATTCATACATCCACTGTATCAAGCACATCTGTACATATGTTGCCATCATCATTTCCAAAACATTTTCTTTCTACTTGAGTCCTTGGTATCAGCTCCATAGTCTCCTTTATATCCTATAAGAAACAAGGCCAACCTAGAAGCTTAAAGAATCTCAAGAAAATGACTTTATATGTGTTGATATTTACCAAAAGGAGGTGAGAATAATTTAAGGAGCTAGATATGCTGCTTTGACCCCATCATCAGCTCTGAAAATATTCCTGTAGGGACCCGATTCATTTGAGGGTGGCCAGGGAGAAAAAAGAGAAGTGGAGTGGAAACATTAAAAATGCTGTTTCAATGGGCTAGGAAAAACTCCCTCGGGGTTGAAGCGTTGATCCCTGCATGTCAGAGGTGTAGATACATTTTGGAGTCTCTCTCTGCCTACCACAATATCTTGCTCACCCTAATCAAAGGGTCCCTGAATTTGCAGGTTGCTTCCTCTCTCCCTGAACCACTAGTTAGATTCCTTATGTTTATGAAAAATAAAGTACCTCAGAATGACATTTTATTTTACCAGTGACACCAGGCAATTACTAGATGGCCTAATTAACCCTTCAGCTAAGTCCAGATGGCCTCTGAGCTCCAGAGGTCTGGGCGTTATGTCCCAGCACTAACCATGCCTTTCTCATCCCATCCTTACCGCTAACTGTAAATATTGTGGGAAACAGCTGTGGCGGAGACATTTAATCAGTGTTTATTGTCTGACTAACTAGATTAATATATGCTGCTGTGTCTCCATTTCGACCAATGTTTGAGACTAGGACGTGCAAACAGTCAGGAGTCTGCCTTTTTCCTGGCTCTGACGGTGTTCAGTTGAGTAAACCTTTCAATTGTGCTCAAGTCTCATCAGAGCCTGTGGTTAATAAAACAAACAAAAGCACTGCTCTGCTGGTGCAGGGAGCTACACAATGAGCCGATACCCCCAAGGGCAGCAGTTTGAACCCACCTGCTATTCCTTGGGAGAAAGATGAGGCTGTCTGTTCCCGTAAAGCTTTAACATCTCAGAAAACTACACATACACAAACGTACCAGGTTTTGTCTACAGTCTGCAGTCTCCTGGACTATTGAAACTCCACTATCCGTGAAGAAGCTACATTTTAATGATTAGTTTTTTAAAAAGTGCTACTTTATGAGGATGACTGAATGCTGTCATTCATTTTCTATCTGTCTTCTTCTTCTACGGTTCACCTTTCTGGAGGCTTCAGCACTTTGGTCACTCGGTGCTCAGGCAGGAGACCCTACAGCTTGGTGGAACCTTCAGGATGTCATTGCTTTCTGCTCTCTTCGTGCCAACTGTGGAATTTGATCTTTTGTGTCGAGGGTGCTTACGTCAAGGCTTTACTAGAAAGTTCAGGGAGATCCCTTTTCTTTTTTTTTTTTTGCTGGATAGCCCATGAATCTCATTGGCTTTATCATGAAAGTTTATTGTTTTTAATCCTAGTACAATCAGCTACCAATTACATACAGTAAAAAACAAAAAACAGCCACAAGCAATGATGACAGAGATAGTCTGTGACATTGTCCAGTGAAGGAAGTATCGTTGGAATCCCTCCAGTGGAGATCCCTTTTCTTACTAAGGTATCTTTCCCCTATTTTCTGGGAGTTTCAAGTGGGCGGTATTGTTTTCATTAGATATTAGACTCAGATCAGCAGTTCAAACCCAGCAGCCATTCTGTACGAGAACGGGGAACCTGCTGCCCCGTAGAGATGCCACCTTGGGGACACGATGGAAGCTTACCGTGAGTCGGAGTCAACTCCATGGCGGTGGTTTGGTTTTGGCTGGGTCTTTATATTGTCTGTATTTAGAGATATGATTTTTCTAATAAGCATCAATATGAAATTACGTAGGAAGAGATTGGTTTGTTAAATGCTGTCAAGTTGGTTGCAACGATTAGGAACCGTACGTATCAAACAGAACAAAACATTGCCCCGTTCCGGGCCATCCCTACAATTGTGATGGTCCAGCCCATTGTCGCAGCCCCTGTGCCAATCCATCTTCTGAGGGTGGTCTTCGCTTTGGCTGACTCTCTACTAAGCATGCTGCCCTTTTCCAGGAACAGGAGCCCTGGTGGTATAGTGGGTAGGTGTTCGGCTACGATCTGCACGGTCGGCAGTTTGAAACCACTGGCAGCTCTGAGGGAGAAAGACCAGGATTTCTGCCCCGGTCAATACTTACAGGCTTGCAAACCCACGAAGGGTCACTCTGAGTCAGCATTCACTCAACGGCAATAAGTTAGTTAGGCTGTTTTTGGTTTCTCCTGGTCACAGGAGACAAAGTCTCACCATTTTCACTCTCAAGGAGCTTCTGGCTGAACTTCACCCAAGACAGGTGTTCATTCTCCGGCCCTCCGTGGCATATTCAATATCCTGTGCCCACACTGTAATCCAAATGCAGCCATTCTTCTTCCTTTTAAATTTTCCAGCTGATGAATGCCGATGAGGCCGTTGACAATCCCATGGATTGGGCCAGGGGCACTGTGGTCATCAAGGCACCATGTCCACCTTTTTAACACTTTGAAGAGGTCTTTGGGGAGCCCTGGTGGCTCCGTGGTGAAGCACGTGGTTGTTCGCTGACAGGGAGCTGGCAGGAGAAAGATGTGCTAGTCTGTGCTTGTACCAATACAGCCTTAGGAACCCTTCGGAGGAGGTCTGCTCAGTCCTCCGGGCGCTCTGAGCTGGGCTGGCTCAGCGGCAGCAAGCTTGGGTTCGGGTCTGGGTTTTAGCGAGGGCTTTGGCAGCAGATTGGCCCAGCGCATCTGACTGGGCCTGACTGTTGCTTTCATGGATGCTGATTGTGCAGTAAAGTAAAACGAAATCGTTGAAAACTCGAACCTTTTCTTCGTTTATCACCATGTTGCTTATGTTGTTTCTCATGATCCAGTGATGAGGATTTAGAATTTTCCATGACATCGAGATTCAATCCATACTGGAGGCTGCGGTCTTGGATCTGCATCAGCAAGTGCTTTATATCTTCCTCACTTCCAGCAAGGCCGTATCATCTTCACAGCACAGGCTGTTAACCAGTCGTTCTCTAATCCTGCTGCCACGTTCTGCTTTCTAGAGCCAGCTTCTTGGACCATTTGCTTAATATACAAATTGAATAAATACGGTGCAAGGATGTAACCCTGACCTATGATATTCTTGATTTTAAGTAGTCTGCTTGAACGCTTCTCGGCCCGGCTGTGGTTTCTTTGGCCTCAGGTCTCCACGTGTGGGGGTGAAGTGCCCTGTGGGGGCTGTGTAAAACCCGAAACTTCTTCTGTCCGTTATAAAAACCCACTTGGCTCACACGCCAGGCGTCAGCGTGAATTCTTTCTCATGCGAAGCCAAGGACCGAGGTCTTTTCACCCAGGAATCTAACCTCTTTCCTGTGTCTTTAATGACCTTTGTTTCCTTCCTGTATGACGCCCGTGATGCCATGCCACACGTGTGTGCTCTTTGGTTATTCATGCTCAGTGCATCCACTCTATTTTGAGATGTTCTCTAGAGTCAGGTGGTACGTAAACAAGGCTGTACTTTGGTGTTTGTGTTTTAATTTGCTTCTACTTGAACTTGAATAAAAGCAATTGATGATCTGCTCAGCAGCCAGTCCCTGGACTTGTTCTGACCGATGATATTGAATGTCTCCATTGTCTCCTTCCACAGATGTAATTGATTTGATTCTCGTATGTTCTATTTGATGAAGTTCATATGTGTCGACCAGTGAATATACTTAGAAGATACATGTATATTGTTCTAAAATATGTAGGTACAATGGGAAGGACTTAGTTATTCAGAAATTATAACTATGTTGTCTGACATTTGGCAGAGCATGGGATATAATTTCTATATGTCTACCAATTGTATCTCTGAAGGGCAAATGGCAAAACCATTTTTTAAAGCAGTACTTTTAGAAAGCATATCTGTAGTCTTCCTTGTGTTCCATTTGATGACCTCAAGAGGCTCTGTCCTCTAGACCATTAGACTGCTCTGTTTCTCTGAACGTCAGACATCCCCCCAAATAAGACCTACTTACAGTTTTGCCTCTTGCTGAAATAGAAGGCATCCCCCCGAAAATAGGCCTCCCCGAAAATAAGGCCCCCCAAAAGTACCGTAACTCTGGACTCTGGACCGTAGCGGCGGGTGCCGCTGCACAGCTCACTGTTGGCCGCAGTGCAGCGGGAGCAGACAGAAAGTGTGAGTAATCTTTTAATAAAACAATAAACAATAAATGTGTACCATATTCTTCTTCATGGAAAAATAAGACATCC
>NW_022111300.1:3097998-3128851 GCF_000313985.2 Echinops telfairi | reverse complement strand
ACTGTTGGCTGCAGCCCAGCGGGAGCAGACAGGAAGTGCGAGGTCTCTTTTAATAAAACAATAAACAATAAATGTGTACCATATTCTTCTTCATGGAAAAATAAGACATCCCTGAAAATAAGACCTAGCGCATCCCTGGGAACAAAAATTAATATAAGACACTGTCTTATTTTCAGGGAAACAGGGTACTAACTGGTTTATTCCAGAAGTCCATAGGTAGCAAAAGGCTAAGTTCTGTTGATGTGTTTTTGATACTTACTTGGAAATTTGTGTTCCTGGCTGAGAGCAAGTAAGCGTTTCACCTCTGTAGAAAGAAAAAAAGAGCATCAAATTTTAAACTAATAAAACAAAACTCACTTTTCTTGGTGACTACTTGAGGAATTTAGCAATAGTAGACTCACTAACGAAATGATTTCAAACTTACCTCCCTCATCTATTAAGTAGCTCGCAGCTATTCCATCAGTGCCTGTTACATCACAGGAGTAAATTCCCAAGTCTTCCATCCCAAGGTCTTTAAACGTCATTTTTGTCCTTTAGAACAAAATACTTTCTTAGAAATGCAGGTGAGTGGCATCAGTGGATCTGGGTTCTGCCCTGTCTGTGGGTAGGATGGCATTTGCACACACCGGCCCTGTTATGTGGAACACTGTTCCCACCCTCTTTGCTGGACTAAAGCCTACTGTCTAGTAATACAAATCTGGCGTAAAGATACATAGCTGTTCTGCAATTGCTGTGGAGCAGGACAGGACCGGACAGGACAGGACTGGACCGGCTACTGCCGCTGCCAGGGGCCTTCCCTATGTTGCCCACTGGGTTCCTCTTTTCTGAGCTTGTCACCCTGGCGGGTGCTGTTGTTTCATTGTCTAGATACCCCCACGACATAAGCTCTCTACCTGCAGGTGCAGAAAGTGTTAGTTGCTGTTGTATCCCCCACCTAGTGCCATGCCTGGAACAAACAGCACAGACCTGAGGAAATATTTGTGGAATAAACAAGTAAGTGAGTGGACCAACCGTCTAGTTGCCCTGTTTTCTGTTTAGTGAGTCGTGCTGGCAATCCATGGAGATGGGAAGCAACACAGTGTTTCTTTTCTTTGACGAAATGCTAGCTTTACTTCAAGAACTTTATAGCCAAGTGACAGGAAAATGTCTTTTAATGACAGTGTTTCCTTGCCCTACTCCAACTACATTGTCATCTTTTCCATTTTATTTCTTAGATGTACTGGGCTTCATTGTAATAGAACACTCCCTTCAAATGCTGTGTTTTAGCACATACAATTCAGGAGAGTTGGCACTTCAGCAAGGCGAAGTGAAAAAGAAAACTTGGAATCAGAGCTAACAAGAAGTGCTGGAACACAAAATCAATTCTTTCCCCCTTCCTCCACTAAAAATAAATAAATACGAGATCCACAGAAGTTAATCAGTGGCATGCTAGTGAATCAAGAGAGGGAATCAGAAGGCATCTGTTCTTGCTCCCTGTGACTGAGTTTTTCTCACTCATAAGTGGTGGTGAAAATAGCTGACGAGATTACGCTTAATCCACTAATTTCCCATAACTTGAAGCAAGTATTAAGTTCTTCCCAACAACCCCATAGGCTCCTCACCACTACTTTAAGATTCCAAAATTTCTTAGAATTAATGAGAATAATCTTATAATCAATTTTATACCTACCCAAGTTTTTCTAAAACCATAAATGAGATAATATATTAGAAAGCATGTAGACAGACGTGAAAAGCACTTTCTAAGGATTATTTTAAGGGTTTAATTCTTCATGATTTTCTTTTAATTCTTCATGAATTTTATTTGCCATCTCATCTCCTTATTCCAAGTAATTAAAAAAACACGTGAAGGGGGTGCTTCATGTTCCTGTGGCTAAAAGGAAACCCATTCGCATCATGAACCTGGTCTTACTTGTTGCCTTTACTTTCAGCTACTAGCCGTGCAGAATCCTCAATTGATACATAATCCTTGGACCAGGTGAACTCAGAATTTGGTGACATCTTATCACACTCAAAGTTCAAAGAAATGACTCCATCGTCGTCCACACTCACAACAATCTCTTTGGTTCCTAGGAGACCACAAACAAGATCTGGTAGAAATTAATCAAGTCAAGCATTTTTACCTTTACTTTAGCCTCAGACAAAACAAGGTCTTGATCCTGTGGGAGAGAAAGTCCCAACTGCTTACGGAGGGCTCCTAGTGCTAATTGCAAATTAATTGTCATGCGCTAAGAAGAAATGAAACGAACGTGTCATGTTTCTTATGTAGAGCCAACACACGGGATGTGTTGGTGCCATTTCCCCCACATGTTCTTGCTCAAGGTCATGATGTGACTCGTGGTACCGGTTTGAGAAATGCAGCGATGATAACAAGGAGGGGACTGAGACGCGTTGGAGAAAAAGAAAGTTGAATGGGTCTGAACCAAGGCCCAAATCATGACTTTTGTCTCAAGAAAACACACATTCAACTAGTCATTTGGAATAGGTAGACAAAGAAACCAACTGAAGGGAGCCTGGTGGGGAGAATGTAAAGGGAGTCAGAATTACCCGTGTTCGCATGGTCAACGTTCTAAATCACGTCCGGGTAGAGAAACACCTGGAAGCTTGCTTTCCTGATCTATGGGTCAATCTAAGGACGTCCCTCCAAAGCAGAGGCACACCAATCTAGAAATAGCTCTTTCAGCAGTGTAAGCTGAAATGAATTCTGAAAAATCCAGATATTTGAAAAGATTAATTTTTAGATTTTAAAAGAAAACAATTCAGTTTGTGTTTTAAGTTCTTTTCTTTTTGAGAGTTATAGTAAATTGTGCCTGCATGGAACAGAATCTAACCAAGAGTTGTACAGCATAAAAACATTCACATGCACACTAAATCACCTCAGAAGGAAAGAAAAGGCTCTCCTTGTATTGAAATGTATTCAGTTGCTAGTCTAAACTTGATTTATTTTAGTACTCTAGGAACAATATATTTAATGCCAGCCTGGTACAACTTTATTTGTTAAAAAGCATAAACTATACTCTAGCAGATACTTTGCACTGGTACTGTCCAATAAAACTTGCCAATGGAAAAATCCATTGGGGGAAAAAAACTGGCAAGAGGGTCTTGGTTCCTAACCCTGGCAGCCCATCGAATTTGTGTCCTTATTCAAGGCAGTGTAGAATTCAGTAATAAACCTCCAAAATGTGATTTTAACTCATAAAGCTTAGAGCAAGTTAATTCTAGGGAAAGGTTTTAAATATTAAAAACCAATAAAGGGTTATTTTCAGATAAGCTGAACTGATGACCAGTTAAAATGATAATGGTTCTCTAATTCTATGTCCACGATATATTTATATTTAGGAAAGCAGCCCTGGTGGCAAAGTGGTTATGAGTTGGGCCGCTAATTAAAGGTCAGCAGTCTAAAACCACCAATTGGTCCATAGGAGAAAGATGGGGCTTTCTGCTCCTGCAAAGAGTTACAACAAGTAAACCCACAGGAACAGTTCTACCCTGTCCTATGGGGTCACTATGAGTCAGAATCAACTTGTTGGCACGGAGTTTGTTTTTTTGGTTTATATTATGTTTAAATGGTGATCCATTCCACTGCAAGACGCAGGCCAGGCTCTATTCCTGAGGAAACCACCACCATAGATTGTTGCATAATTAATACCAAACAAGGGCTTTTATTAAAATCTAAAAAGAATTAACATTGAAGAGTACACATTGGGGGAAAACATGACCATGTAGCCAACAAGCTGTAGCTACCCTCTCCAAGTAAAGATCTCAAAAAGGTGGAGATGAATAAAAAACCTGAGTTCTGAATCTCCCTGGTAGAACCAAGGCTGAACCAGACCAAACCCCAAACCCAAACTCACTGCTATAGAGTTGGTCTGACTCACGGCAACTCTACAGGACAGGATAGACCTGCCCCCTGTGTTTCCAGGACCGTCACTACCATGTTTCCCCGAAAGTAAGACATCCCCCGAAAATAAGACCTCCCCGAAAATAAGGCCCCCAAAAGCTACTGTAACTCTGGACTCTGGACTGTTGTGGCGGGCACCGCCATGTAGCTCACTGTTGGCCGCAGCATAGCCGGAGCAGACAGGAAGTGCAAGTAAATGTACCATAGATTATGAGTAAATATACCATAGATTGTTGTACATGGAAATAATGGTAGTAACAAGAAATTCTTGATACTGTAGGATTCACAGTTTGTCTGGTTATGCTGGTTTGTGATGACAACTACTACTGTACCATATACAGGTAATAAATTTCCTTTTTTGTTGTTCAACAACAAATGTGTACTGTAATCTTCTTCATGGAAAAATAAGACATCACCTGAAAATAAGACCTAGCGGATCTTTGGCAGCAACAATTAATATAAGACACTGTCTTATTTTCGGGGAAACAGGGTATTTACAGTAGAAAGCCCAGTCTTTCTCCTGAGAAGCAGCTGCTAATTTTAAACTGCCTTTCTTGCAGTCACTGCCCAAACATAACCACTATGCCACCAAGGCTCCTGAACCAGACACCAATGGGTAATTCAGAGGGAGGAAGCGCATGTAAGAAGTCCACAAAAGACTGTGGATTCTCTGTGGACCCGAAAGGTGCCACTGGGCAGGCCTCTCCCCCAGCATGTTAGTCCATGGCATTGGGATAAAGGAAGTGGTGAATGTGTCCCTCACTCCCCACACCCACCACACTTGGACAGTGGCATCCCTCCCTGGACTTACCTGGGAGGGTGGCATCACTGGGGGAAGTGGAACTTGGTTGAAGCCACACTGGGGGAAATTAGTGTCAATGAGCCTAAAATTCATTATCTCCTTGCAGCGCTGGGATTGAAAAATATGCACAGGTTCTTCGCCAATGAGGGATGTGTTAAATTGACCCTGGCCCCAGCTCCAGTGAAGAGGATTCTTGGAATATGGGCTGGGATTTTCGGACATTTTTCTCTCCCTCTCTTCGTGACAACTATTTTGATCATTGGCCTACACTCTCTGGCAGCTGCAAAAGCCTCCCTTGAGACTGGGACCTTGACAGGAAATAGTAACCACCCTTTGTTTGTCATCAATGCCAGCTTAGAATAAGCTATTGACACATGACCCAGCCACCCTTGACCCTCCAACACTTCTGACTTGTGCACAGGAAATATTTTCCACTCTCATTCCACTTGACCCACAAACAGATCCAAATATAGAAACATCATATCTCAGAAGCAACAGGCAATCTCAATACAAATGAGAAAACAGAGTTGATAGGACTGTCTTAAAGCCCAGTAAGCGATTATAATGATAAAGTACTGCGATCAAGCAATGTTTGGGAACGCCTTAGTCTTAGGACCATTTTCAATTAAGCCATCTAGATTGTGCCTTAATTCTGAATAACAAGGCTTTATGTTCAGGACCAAGGAAGCCTCATACTGAAAGAAAAATTGGCTTTAGAAACTGTGTTATTCATAATGTAAATTTCTATCATATTAAATTCTTTGTTTCTTCCGTTGTGACTTAATACCTCATCAGCTTATAAGACCTATTTGAACTTAAGTCCAATAAAATTCAATGTAGAGAAAAAAAATTCTTCAAAACAAATGAGAACAAAATACAACAAACCCAAACCTTTGAACACAGCAAAAGCAACACTCTGTGGTCAATGTATACCAGTAATTACACACATCAAAAATATGAACCCAAATCAACACCTTAAGCCAACATCTACAAGACTTAGAACAAGAACAGCAAAATGAACTGTACGTCACAAGAAGGAAAGAAATAATAGATAAGATTGGAGGAGAAATAAATGAATCAGAAGACAAAAATGAGAAAAAATCAACAAGACAAGAAGTTTGTTATTTGAAAGAATGAACAAAATTTATAAACCACTGGCGATTTTAACAAAAGAGAAGTAAATATGAATAAGATATGAAATGATGACATCAGTTGGTACAGAAAAGGCATTTGATAAAACCTAGTATTCGTTTTTGATTTTTTTAAAAAGCACTCAAAATAGGGATCGAAGGGAAATTTCTCAGCATACTAAAGGTCATATGTGTAAAACCAATGGCCAGCATTTTGCTCAATGGAGAGAAACGGAAAGCATTTCTCTCTAAACAGAATAAGACAGGTTGTCCTTTCTCACCACTCTTATTTAAAACTGTTTTGGTCATTAGATATCAAAAAGGAATTAAAGGCATCCAAATTGGCAAAGAGGAAGTAAAACTCTGTAGATGATCCCATTCCATCCACAGAAAACCCCAATGGCTCAATCAGAAAACCACTGGGAATAATTTGGCAATGTGTCAACTTGCACAAATCAACAGAGGTATGGATAGACCCTAACATCATAAAGACCATCGATTGAAAAACAGGGACAACTTTAAGGGTGTGAATACAAGGCATAACCAAGCTACCAAAGAATGAGAAACAGTTACATTACCTAAGACAAAATAAAGGTCTGGCACCTCCTCAATAACGACAAGTATGTACACCAGAAGACTTCACCGGAAGAGTGGAAAGACAACCATAGAGTAGGAAAAAATGGGGGCTATGATAGATTGCATAAAGGGCCAATCTCAAAAGCCCACAGAAAACATCAACACCTAATAAAAACACAAATAATCCGATTTAAAAATTGACAGATGACATAAACAATTCACAAAGACAATTCACCAGGAAGCCAGTGACTATATGAAGAACAGCTTTCAATAATTAGTTATAGGAGAAAAACAAACTAAAACAATATTTAAATACCATCTCACATCAATATTTTTTTTAAAAACCAGAAAATAACAAATGCTGGAGAGGATGTGGGAAGACTGGAAGCCGCATACGATTCTGGGGGGATTGCAAACACTAGCAGCTATGATGGAAAACAGTATGACACTTAATTAAAGAACTAGCAATAGAAACGCCATTTGATCCAGTAATCTCTCTACCACTATTATCAAAGAAAATGATTTTACATCAAAAGGAGAGGATTTTGAAGGCTACAGGGAAGTGGAGGAGAGTGAGGAGGGAGGAAGAAAGGGAGAGAGGAAGTACGGAGAGACAGATAAAAAATGGGCCACATACACGGGATTTTCTGGGACCTTGTCAGGGTTCTATTTCTTGACCTGGGTATTTACTTTCTAAAACTTAATTGAGTTCTACAACTGTATTTTATATTGTTTTCCCTACGTTTGTTACATCTCACAAGTAGCTTGGTTCAGTCAGAGAAAGAATATAAATAAAGCCATTTCCATATTGTTATGCAGAGGAAAAAAGTCTACAATGGACGTTGATGAAAGCTTTCATTGTTATTTCCACATTTATTTTGGAGGCATGTCAGATTGTTCACATTAATCATTCATTGTCTTATCTGCAATCCCTTTTTTTTTTTTTTTTTTTTTTTTTTTTGTTTTTTTTTTTTTTCTTTTTTAACATTTTATTAGGGGCTCATACAACTGTTATCCCAATCCATACACACATCAATTGTGTAAAGCGCATTTGTACATCGTTTCTCAAAACATTTTCTCTCCATTTATACCCCCGACATTAGGTCCTCATTTTTCCCCTCCCTCCCCGCTCCCCCCTCCCGCATGAGCCCTTGATAGTTTATAAATGGGTATTTTGTCATATCTTGCCCTGTCCGACGTCTCCCTTCATCCACTTTTTGGTTGTCTGTCCCCCAGGGAGGAGGTCACACACAGTTCCATGTAATCGGTTCCCTCTTTCCTACCCATTCTCCCTTTACCCTCCCTGTTTCGCCACTCACACCACTGGTCCTATAGGGCTCATCCGTCCTGGATTCCCTGTATTTTCAGTTCCTATCTGTACCAGTGTACCTCCTCTGGTCTAGCCAGTCTTGCAAGATAGAATTCGAGTCATGGTAGTGGGAGCGGGGAGGAAACCCTTAGGAACTAGAGGAAGGTTGTATTTCTCATCATTATTACATCGCACCCTGACTGGCTCATCTCCTCCCCGAGACCCCTCTGCAAGGGGATCTCCAGTGGCCTACTAATGTGCTTTGGATCTCCACTCTGCACTCCCCCCATCATTCACTATGGTAAGATTTTTTGTTCTGATGATGCCTTATCTGCAATCCCTTTTTAAAAGGAAGTGAATCATCCATATGCTTGCTGTTTATTACAGTAGAGATATAACAAATTGACAACAGAAAAAATGGACTAAGAATCTTGCTTCAATTGAAGTTCAATATTTGAATTCTCTGCAAACAAATGAGTCACAATATGGAAGAATATGAATGATGTAATTAGCTTAGCCTTTCAATTCCATAGATATTCTTTGAGTGCAAAGAATGCTTCAACCATCTGGAACTTTGCCCCAAACCAAGAAGATAGAAACATGGGCTCCTAAGAACCAGGACTAATGTTACAAGTTCACAATTTGGTATTCCTGGCTGCTACTCACTGGACACTTTCATCCACTGCCATTTGTAATCTATTTACACTTACTCTGAGATGGTTCTAACAGGCCTTATTGGTGGGATTTCCTCAGTAGGTGAGACTATGAACAGAGAAGGCTTAAGAGGCTTATCTTCATACAATAAGGGGAAGTCAGCACAAAATGTTCAAGGTAAAAGAAGACAGTGGGAGCAGCACAAGAGTTAAAGGCAGCAAAGGAAACTATTATTACAGCCCAATCCGGACAGGGTGAAGGCAAATAGGGCTACTTCCATGAATACACACACACACACACACACACACACACACACACACACACACATATATATACATATATACGTAAACATATATATTACTTCTATATACAAGGGTTAAGTAAAAAAGCATTGCAAGAAAGTAATAGAAACCTTTATTTAACAAAAATATCAAATTGTGGAATGATCCACCTTTCCTGACTCGATCGCTGAAGACAAAGTGGGTGCATAAGCAAATGTGGTGAAGAAAGCTGATGATGCCCGGCTATCAAAAGATATAGTGTCTGGGGTCTTAAAGGCTTGAAGATAAACAAGCGGCCATCTAGCTGGGCACACCAGCCTGTGTGATCATGAGGTGTTGATGGGATCATCAAAGACACCCCCCCAAATCATATCGATGTGAATGACAGGGAGGGCAGAGTGGGGACCCCAAACCCATCAGTAGTCAATTGGACACCCCCTGTCAGAAGGGCTACAAGTAAGAGAGGAAC
Organism: Echinops telfairi; assembly: GCF_000313985.2. Classification (NCBI taxonomy): domain Eukaryota; kingdom Metazoa; phylum Chordata; class Mammalia; order Afrosoricida; family Tenrecidae; genus Echinops; species Echinops telfairi. The sequence goes on along the minus strand of NW_022111300.1, from coordinate 3,119,732 downwards.
CAGTCAGGGTGCAGTATAGAACCGATGAAACAACTTTCCTCTAGTCCTTTAATGCTTCCTCCCCCCCTCCCCACAACACTATCATGACTCCAATTCTATCTTACAAATCTGGCTAGACCAAAACATGTACCCTGATACAGATAGGGGCCCACAACACATGGAATCCAGGACAGATAAACCCCTCAGGACCAACTATGGGAGAAGCAATGGGAGGAGTAAGGGGACTGACCACCATGATCGACGTATGGCCCCCTCCCAGGGGGACGGACAACAGAAAAATGGGAAGGGATACAGCGATTGGTGTAAGACTGAAAAAAAAATGATAAATTATCAAGGGTTCATGAGCGAGGGAGGGTGAGGGTGTGGGAAAAACTAAGGGCTCAAGTAGAAAGAAAAGTATTTGAAAATGATGACGGCAACATTTGTACAAATGTATTTGACACAATGGCTATATGTGTGGATTGTGCTAAGAGCTGTATGAGCCCCCCAATAAAATGATTAAAAACAAATTGTGGAGCGATTGTTTCTCGACGTATCTTGCATCGAGGTCTATACACTTGTGAAAGCACTGTTTCTGTTTCTCCAAGAATTCTGTGCTCTCCAGCTTACACCCTGCCATAAAAGGTAGTTTTTGCATCCTCCAAGGACTCCAATCATGCACACACTACTTTTTAAAAACATTCTTTGAGTTTTTGAAGTAAAAAAGGAAGTCTGAGAACAGGGCTGTAGGGTAGAGGGGATAAAGTTTCTCGATAACATTATACTAGGATAGCCCTTTTTAAAAAATTTATTTATTTTGGGGTCATAGCTTTTTGTTGATTTTTTAAAATGGTTTTATTAGGGGCTCATACAAGTCTTATCACAATCCAGACACACATCCATTGTGTGAAGCACATTTGTACATTCACTGCCCTCATCACTCTCAAACATTTGCTCTCCACTGAAGCCCCGGCACCGGCTCCTAGGACAGCCCTTGAGGTCCTTGAAGACTGAGCGAGTCCACCGTGGTGATGGGGAAACGCCCAGCAAACTTTCCTGCTGTTTTTCTCAGCAATGCGGTTTTCGAGATCCTTACAGGATCATAATACCCCCCCACCCCATGACTGTCCTGTGTCCTTTGAGAAAATCTATCATGATTCCCCCTTTGGGACTCCAAAAAATTGTCATCATGTGCTACTGAGCTGACCCCTGCCTGAATTTACCTGGCCCAGCAGATGCCCTTGGAAACCAGGGCTTTGATTGGACATTTAAAAAAATCATTTTATTGGGGCTCGTACAACTCTTATCACAATCCATACATACATCTATTGTGTCCAGCACTTTTGCACATTTGTTGCCATCATCATTCTCAAAACATTTGCTTTCAACTTGAGCCCTTGGTATCAGCTCCTCATTTTTACTTTCCTTCCCTGCCCCAACCCCCTCCCTCATGAACCCTCGATAATTTATAAATTATTATTATTTTGTCATGTCTTACACTGACGTCTCTCTTCACTCACTTTTCTGTTATTCATCCCCCAGAGAGGGGGTTATATGTAGATCCTTGTGATCAGTTCCCCCTTTCTACCTCCAATGATGAAAGTAGAGCTACCAGGAGGTCAAGTGGGCACAATGAAAGCAGCATTTATGGTGAGGCAGTTAGTTTATTGTGCCAACCTGGCCGATAAACACATGTGGGGTTAATTGAAGGGTGGCGAGATAAATGGCTCAGTGAGCCTCGCCTTTCTAATTCTCGGGTCTCTTGTTTTGTTATGGTTGGACCAGGGTGCAGCTGCCTTAGCCAGATCCCTGCTTCAGCTGGCAAGGCTCACTTCCTGCAAGACATCCCTGAGGAGAAGCCACATGGACCTACCCCGATGCAGCCCTGGGTGCTGGAGCAGCCGTGTGGAGACCCCTGCCAGCGCTGAGATGCTCACACGTTCACTGATTCCTCCTGCAGTCAGTGTCACAGTGTGTGTTTTGTGAGATGGAGGAGGATTTTGTGGATTGGTGTCAGACATATGGGTTAATGTTGGACTGTGGGCTTGGGCAGCACTGGGTTGGGATGTTTTCTTGATCTGCACTTAACCTTTACATAAAACTCTCTCTTGTACAGGAGTTCCTGTGGATTTGTTTCTCTAAAGTACCCACACGGACACAGATGGTGAGTAGAAAAGAAAGGCCTGGACATTTAAAATTTACGCACATCTAATTGGGTCTGTCCCTGGGGACTCTTAGGATGGTTAATTTATTTAAATAAACCGAAAGTAACAGGAAGAGTTAAAACTCTGCTGAATGTAAGCGCGAAAAGCCGCCCCTCTGCCATCAGGAAGACACAGCAGAACTGCTCCCAGCGGTCCAGACTACGGGAGAGAAAGGAAGCGTTCGACGGGTGCCGTTAGAGAGAAGAGGAAAGAAAGGAAGCGTTCGACGGGTGCCATTAGAGAGAAGAATTGTTGTGAGGTGCCATTGAGTCGGTTCCAACTCACAGCGACCGGTGAACCCCGCAGAAGGAAACACTGCCCGCGCATGCACCGTCCTCACACTGTCCTTGGTCTGAGCCCATGGTTGAGCCACTGCCAGTCCATCTTGTTGAGAACCTTCCTCTTGTTTGCTGCCTCTACTTTACCAAGCATGATGCTCTTCTCCAGGGACTGCTCTCCCCTGATAACTTGTCCAAAACAAAGGAGACAAATTGCACAGGGTGCTTAGAATGGGGTTAAATTCTAAAGGGATAACGATTTTGTCATATATTTTCCATATATATTATTTGTGCTAGAGACTTGACTGACAGACAGCTTTAAAAGAAAAACATCAATTTAGAATTGCCATGTTTTAAACGAAAGCTGATATTTGTCTTATTAAACTTTAACACCAGTGTTTTAATAAATATATAATATAACATAATACATTGGCAAAGAAATATTTCCACCAGCAATATGCTTAAGCTTTATTTTATACTCAAAATTAGAAACTTCGTCTTTCTGACAAATCAGATAATATTGTCCACTAACTGGAAATATCATTCTAAAAGTATTCATAGTCTCAAACATTTGAAAAATAAAATTCACTGAAACTGTTTCCAGTGTTAGTTATTTTAAAAATGTATTTCTTAAATCCTACAGCAATTGCCATTAGGAAGTGGTGTGTAGTAAGAATAAATTGATGTTGCAAAGAAAAAAATACATTGAACATTTAACTAAACATAGCTGGTATAAAAATCAGTTTTAAAAAATCAGTTTAAAACAAACAAACATATTGTTGAGAACGAGGGAGTCAGAGCAGAGACCCCAAACCCATCTGTAGACAATAGGACATCCCCTCACAGAAGGGCCACAAGGAAGGGATGAGTCACCCAGGGCACAGTATAGCACCGATGAAACACACAACATTCCTCTTGTTCTTTGAGGCTTCCTCACCCACCACTATCATGACCTCAGTCCTGCCTTTCACTTCTGGCTGGACGGGAGCATGTACACTGGTACACAGATAAGAGCTCACGACACAGGGAATCCCGGTCAGATAAGCCCCTCAGGAGCAGGAATGGGAGTAGCAATACCAGGAGGGTAGGAGGAAGGTGCGGAGAGGAGGGGAGGAAGGGAGAACCCAATTGCAATGATCGATGCATAATCCTCCCCCTTCCCAGGTGTATGAACAACAGAAATGTGGGTGAAGGGAGACAGCGGTCAGCGTAAGACATGAAAACAATAATAATTTATAATTTATCAAGGGGTCACCAGGGTGGAAGGGGAGAGGAGGGTGGGAAAAAAGAGGAGCTGATACCAAGGGCTCAAGTAGAAAGAAATGTTTTGAAAATGATGATGGCAGCATATGTACAAATGTGCTTGATACACTTGATGTATGGAATGTTACAACAGCTGTAAGAGTCCCCAGTAAAATGATTTTTAAAAATTAGTTTTTATTGTCTTAAAAGGGGAATGGAATAAATTACAGCATGTACTCTATTTGTTACATGAATTATAGTGCCGATGGTATCACGTTCTTTCAAAATGCTATTCAAATTCGAGCCTTCTGTTACTGTTTCGTTTTAATTAGTTTGTTAGCTTAGAACAAAGGCAGTGCTTTAGAGGGACTTACCGTGACACATCTCATGGGAAACTGGACTGAGGTTGTCTTTGGAAAAAAGGCAGTTTCTTCTTGAGCAGAGAATTTAGGAATAGAGGGGGGGAAAGTGCTTTGGGAAAATATGTAGAAATTGGGATGATGTGAGGAAACAAATTGAAGACAAAAAGATATCTCTTGGAAATTTAGAACTAGTTTCAAAAAAAAGTTAAAAATGAATTTGGCAAAAAGGAAGACGATGGCACTGGGGGCGCAGGGCACTGATCCACCCAGGGGGAGCGTACTGGTTATTTCTCCACAGAATTGGGAGTGTGCGTGCAGACCCCACCATGGCACACCAAGCCTTGAGGGCAATGTAACCACACGGAACAACTTAGGAAGAGAGTGGGCTACAGGGCCAACCCCAATCAGAGTAAACTGACCCCCTCCCTAGAAGCATGTGCTACAGAGGACATGCTAAACCTACAGAGAGGGCCAGTATGCCACCCTCACATGGAAGCAAACCAAGAGGAAGAAGAGAGAGTGAGGGTCTAGACCCCATACTGGCACACCAGGCCCGAGGACGACGTTCCTGCGCGGAGCTGCGAAGGCACAGAGAGGACGGTCGGGCCGACAACAGCTCCAGACATGATGGCCCCTCGCGGGAGCTCACCACGACAGAGGACACTACTGGGGGCACACAGCAGGCAGTGAGTCCGGTCTGTATCCCCAACAGTGGGGTCAACCAAGAAGGGAACATATCAGAACAGCAACGGGAGCAAAGCCAAGCCACAAGGCCCCTGAGAAGCCCCCAAAATAGACTTCAGGTTAGGAGGGACAGTTCCCAGAAACCCCCAGGACCAAGGGAGAGAGAGTCTTAACGGTCAGTAGACAGACCTGGAATTACATATGCTCCCCGCCCTCCCCGCCCCCCCCGTTATCATTATCTTCCCCCCTCTTTTTATTCAATCATTTCTTGTGTCTCCGTTATTGCTGGGTTTGCCTACCTTTGTGAGATAGGCATGGGAAGCAAGCTCGAGGAGAAAGCAATGGACTGGACCGTTCCACGATAGTCCCTGCTTTGTGCCCCCAGTAGTGTCCTCTGTCGTGGACTTGTGGGGAGGAGGAGGCGGGGGAAGGGAGCGGTGAGCCAACAATGCTCTGTGTGTCCCCATGACCAGGAAACAACTAGGGAATTAAAATCAGCAATGAGGAGGACATACAGATCCTGGGGGCATTGGAGCAACAGCAATCTAGCTGAGAAGCATTACTAAGAGGCAGAAGAAGGATGAGCATGATGAGGAAGGAACAAGGAAACAGAGGAAAGATCCAGGAAGCAAAGCTATGGATTGAGGTGTAAACATAGGTGTGTATATATGTCAATACATTAATTCATAAAAACAGAAGTAGTGGATGGACTTTGGACCTCTGCTCAAGCCCTGCCTCAATGCAAGAAGACTTTGTTCTAACAAACTGGCATTCTGTGATGCTCACCCTCCTGGCACAATTGCTGGAGACAAAATGGGTGCACAAGCAACTGTGGTGAAGAAAGAGGATGGTGCCTTTCTATGAAAAGCATCTGGGGTCTTAAAGTCTTGAAGTTAAACAAGCGGCCATCTAGCAGAGAAGCAACAAGCCCACATGGAAGAAGCACACCAGCCTGTGTGATCATGAGGTGCCAATGGGATTGGGTAACAGGTATCAGAAAATCCAAACAAACACCTCCCCCCAAAATAATATTGTTGAGAATGAGGAGGCATTGGAGCAGAGACCTGAAACCCATCTGTAGACAATAGGACATCCCCTCACAGAAGGGTCACAGGGAAGGGATGAATCAACCAGGGTGCAGTATAGCACCGATGAAACACAATATTCCTCTGGCTCCTTGAGGCTTCCTTATCCCCCACTATCATGGTCCCAGTCCTGCCTTTCACAGTGGGCTAGACCTGAGCATGTACACAGATACAGATAAGAGATAAGAGCTCAGGACATGTGGAATCCAGGAACAGGAATGGGAGTAGTGATACTAGAAGGGGAGGGGAGGGGCAGGAGAGATACCAGAAGGGTAGGGGAGAAGGTGGAGAGAGGAGGTGATCACATTGATCAACACCTCCCTCCCCCCCTCCCCCCGGGGTGTGTGTGTGTGTGTGATTAACAACAGAAACCGTGGGGTGGGGAGGGAGACAGTAGTTGGTGTAAGATATGAAATTAATAATAATTTATAATTTATCAAGGGGTCTTGAGGGTGGAAGGGTGGAAGGAGGGGAAAAAGAGGAGCTGGTATCAAGAGTTCAGATAGAAAGTAATTGTTTTTAAAAAAAAGAAAGTAATTGTTTAGCAAATAACGATGGTGACATACGTACAAATATGCTTGATACAATTGGTGCATGGATTTTTTTTTTGATGTATGGATTTTTATAAGAGCTGTAAGATCCCCAAATAAAACGATTTTTAATTTAAAAAATGGATTTGGCATTTTCTCATATGAAAAAGGATATGTTGGAGCATAGGTTTATCTTTTATAAGAGGAAGTAGACAGACAAAATTGGAGGGCTAACTTTCCACATAATAAAATCTAGAAGGGATCAATGTGGTTTTAAAGCCAGGGGTCCTAGATACGTAACGGGAAGGATTCTGTTGTAATTTTACAAAAGATGCTTATATGATATTCACATGAATGTTCATTTTATAAAAGTTGTAGCAAAACCTAATATATGCCAAAATAGATCTATGAGCCTACATTTATAGGTTTAGTATTAAGGTAGCAGAAGGACATTGGGCCTCCACTCAAGTACTCCCTCAACACAAGAATACTTTCTTCTAGTAAATTGGCATTCTATGATGCTCACCTTCCCGACACAACCGCTGAAGACAAAGCAGGTGAATAAGTAAATGTGGTGAAGAAAGCTGATGGTGTCCGGCTATCAAAAGATATAGCGTCTGGGGTCTTAAAAGCTTGAAGGTAAACAAGCGGCCATCTAGCTCAGAAGCAACAAAGCCCACATGGAACAACATATCAACCTGTGTGATCATGGGGTGTCGAACGGATCACTGACGACAAATGGGTGCATAAGCAAATGTGGTGAAGAAAGCTGATGGTGCCCGGCTATCAAAAAGTATAGCGTCTGGGGTCTTAAAGGCTTGAAGGTAATCAAGCGGCCATCAAGCTCAGAAGCAACAAAGCCCACATGGAAGAAGCACACCAGCCTATCCAACCACGAGGTGTTGAAGGGATCAGGTGTAAGGCATCATCAGAACAAAAAATCTTACCATAGTGAATGATGGGGGGAGTGTGGAGTGGGGATCCAAAGCCCATTAGTAGGCCACTGGAGATCCCCTTGCAGAGGGGTCTAGGGGAGGAGATGAGCCAGTCACGGTGCGATGTAACAATGATGAGAAATACAACCTTCCTCTAGTTCCTAAAGGTTTCCTCCCCGCTCCCACTACCATGACTCGAATTCGATCTTGCAAGACTGGCTAGACCAGAGGAGGTACACTGGTACAGATAGGAACTGAAAATACAGGGAATCCAGGACGGATGAACCCTATAGGACCAGTGGTGTGAGTGGCAAAACAGGGAGGGTAAAGGGAGAATGGGTAGGGAAGAGGGAACCGATTACATGGAACTGTGTGTGACCTCCTCCCTGGGGGACAGACAACCAAAAAGTGGATGAAGGGAGACGTCGGACAGGGCAAGATATGACAAAATACCCATTTATAAACTATCAAGGGCTCATGCGGGAGGGGGGAGCGGAAAAATGAGGACCTAATGTCGGGAGGTTAAGTGGAGAGAAAATGTTTTGAGAAACGATGTACAAATGCGCTTTACACAATTGATGTGTGTATGGAGTGGGATAACAGTTGTATGAGCCCCTAATAAAATGTTAAAAAAAATTAAAAACAACAACAACCCTAATATATGCCAATAAAAAACATTTCTAATAGGTCCCAAGCTGATGTATGCAAGGGGATTACAGAACATTTGTGGGAAAATGCAATTAAAAGATAATCGAGCTTTTCCATGAATGTTTTGAAGTCCCCTGTGGTAGTCACCTAATCTGGTGTCAATTTAAGGATTAAGAGTGTAGGGGTGGAGTCTAGGCTGTCAATCTAGAGATAGCCAATGAGACTTCTGTGGGCATGGTCTTCTGAGAATTCTGGGAAATCTGATACTTCCTCCTTGGAGGCGGAAGACACTTCTCTCTCTCTGCTACTCTCTGGGAGACATTGCAGAAGACAAGCCACATGGACGCAACCAGACCTTGGAAGCCATAGAAGCCACAGAGAGACCCCTGCCAGCACTGAGATGCTTACAACATCACTAGACTCAAAGACTTTCCACCCACTGGCCAGTGATCGTCCTGCATGTGGCTCCATTGCACGTGTTTTGTGAGTCTGAAGAGGGCTTTATAGACTGGTATCGGACTTATGGACTTGATCTGGACTGGGCTGGGATGTTTTCTCAATGTTCAATTGCTCTTTCTTATACACATGTGTGTGTGTGTCCATGGATTTGTTTCTCTAGTCTACCCAGACTAACACACCCCCTCGCCAGGGACAGCCCCTTGTGGAGATGAGCCTGGTCCAGTGAGGCCTGAGGAAAGTGCAGCTGCCCCTTTGAGAATGGCAGCAGGCCAAACCAGGCTTTTGCAAGCACTGGGGAGCTGTGATTTAGGGTTGAACTCTGATAACCGTCTAAAAGGCCATATTTTCTAAAGCTGGTTTGCATTGGATCACATACTTCACGTACTTGAGGAGCAGACAGCAAAAGGGGTATTTGGGGATTGAAGTCAAGAAATTTCTGTGGATATTTTCACCCAGAAAAAAAGGCTACCCCACTCCCCACAAAGTTGAGCTGGAAAAGAAATCTGAAATTTGTCACAACTTAGATTTCCTCAAAAATTGAACTTTTTTCCTTTAATGTGCTGCACAAGCACATAAATAATTCAGCTAAGATTTCCAAAGATTTGGCTACAGAAAAATGTGGTCAGCTGCTTCACCCCAAACAAGTCCTCCACGTGGATGCAAAGGATGGAGAGCCTACAGAACAGCGTTTCTATGGTCTCCCCACGTGTGGCCCAGGGCTGAAAGGAACTTTCTGGAATTTGCCACTTTCCCACTTTTTTAGCTCCTTCAGAAAATTATTTTTGAAACATAAATTTTTACTTTATTTAATTTTTCCTTTATTATTTTCATTTTAATAAATCACCTTATTGGGGGCTCTTAAAGCACAAAACATAAAATTGTAAAGCTCTAAATTTAATCACCAACTTTAGATGGAAAGGAAAAAGGCCTCTGTTTTTTGTTTTTTGTTTTTAACATTTTATTAGGGGCTCATACAACTGTTATCCCAATCCATACACACATCAATTGTGTAAAGCGCATTTGTACATCGTTTCTCAAAACATTTTCTCTCCATTTAAACCCCCGACATTAGGTCCTCATTTATCCCCTCCCTCCCCACTCCCCCCTCCCGCATGAGCCCTTGATAGTTTATAAATGGGTATTTTGTCATATCTTGCCCTGTCCGACTTCTCCCTTCATCCACTTTTCGGTTGTCTGTCCCCCAGGGAGGAGGTCACACACAGTTCCATGTAATCGGTTCCCTCTTTCCTACCCATTCTCCCTTTACCCTCCCTGTTTTGCCACTCACACCACTGGTCCTATAGGGCTCATCCGTCCTGGATTCCCTGTATTTTCAGTTCCTATCTGTACCAGTGTACCTCCTCTGGTCTAGCCAGTCTTGCAAGATCGAATTCGAGTCATGGTAGTGGGAGCGGGGAGGAAACCTTTAGGAACTAGGGGAAGGTTGTATTTCTCATCATTGTTACATCACACCGTGACTGGCTCATCTCCTCCCCTAGACCCCTCTGCAAGGGGATCTCCAGTGGCCTACTAATGGGCTTTGGATCTCCACTCCACACTCCCCGCATCATTCACAAGGCCTCTGTTTTGTATAGAGCGTGAAGTAACACTGAAAAAGAACAACAAAGCAGGAGGTCTCACACTTCCAGATCTCAATATGCAGCACAGAGCCACTGTCATCCAAATAGCTAGGTAAAGGCATGGCAGTGGCAGGCCACCATTCATTGGCACCCTGAAAGCATGGGATTACGGCAATGAAGTGATTTTCAAACAAACAAACAAACAGCTTGGTACTGGTACAGAGGAAAAGACATAGATGCACTGAACAGAACTGAGAACTTGGAAGTAAGTTCATCCACCTACGGACAGCTGATCTTTAATAAAGGATGCAGCATCATTAAACAAGGGTGAGATCATCTTTTTAACAAATGGTTTTGGCAAAAATAGATATTTCTTTGAACAGATGTTGGGCCATATTATTTGCATTCCCAACCCTGTCAGGTTCTGATTAAACCAATTTTTTTAAAAACAGGAATTTTAATGGGCCTTGATTACTAGTTTGCCCACTGAATCGCAACTCATTATCCTACTGGAATTGTATTCTTCTACTACGTCCTCCTCCTTGTAACTAATCCCAGCTTCCTATCCCCTGATGCTGGCTTGGGGCTGCTTTGTGCTTGGGTCTCACCGGACTCCCCTAGTGCAAATATCCGCACTGCCAGCTCTTTGTTGTTCGCCATTTCACTTGCCACACTGTGCCAGGGCTCTCTGGTGTCTTGAGCCTGATCTGGCTCACCTTGCCTGCCCCTGTGCCTCAGGTCTGATGTGATCAACCACAGATACTGTTTTAGAAATACCAGATATTAAGAACACACGGGCCTTTTTAGGTACTAATAAGTCTAAGCTAAATATATTGCAGCTTTTCACGCATAGGCTTTTCTAGCTGGCAAATTTCTTGGTATAGTGCAACACACTTATGCAGCCGTTACCTGGGTCCTCTTTACTGGCACAGTTAGATTTTATAGCAGTGATGGCTGGGCTATGCCTTCTCGCATGTCTTCGGTTTCAACGAAAGACCAGTGACCCGATTAGCCCCAGTGGCTTAAGTTAACTTTTAATGGGAATTCAAATGACACCAGAAGTTTCTTATTGCTTGTAGTTGTGGTTTGCTATTACACGATAAGCTTTATTTTCTACCTGAAAATTTAATGATATTTTCCAAAAGAAGTTGTTCTGCAATAGAAACCTAAGTTTCAAATCCCAAATCTTAAAATTGATAAAATGATTTCCCCTCCATTCTAACAAAGTAAATGCCTGGGTAAAAGTAATTTATTGGGATTTAACAAAACAAATTCAGACAACTTTAGACTACATATAAAATTTTACAGGGACTTATAAAACCCCACTTTAGAGTTATTTTAAGCTACGGGAAAGACTCTATGATATGTCGCTTTGATGACTGAAGTGCACTGACTCAAGCCGTGCCCTCGTTTGTAGCCTCACATGAATGAGAACGTTGGACGGTGAAAAAAGGAGACCGAAGAAGGACGGAGGCCCTTCAACTGTGAGGTTGCAAAGAAATATGGACCATGGCAAGCAACAGTCTTTGAAGAAATGCAACCAAAGTCCTCCTGAGAGCTGAGGGTGCTGATTGTACATGCCATGAGGAAATAGTTGAGAGAAAAGGAGACCACGTTTGTTAAGGAGAGGGCCCGTGGGATGAGGGAAAGCGCCCATGAATCTACACAACAACCCACACCCACACCCAGTCACGGAGACGACACAGGTCATTCTGTCAGCATATGGTCACTGTGCAGTGGAGCTGCCTCAAGGGCAACCAATTAGCAGCCGCGGCAGCAGCAAACCTTGTTATGAAGTCTGCCGTTCCCACGGCCCGGTATGCCCTGTGCTCAGGAGCCACATCACGCTTGCTTATCGCTCCTCTCCATGCCCACACAGCAACTGGCATGTACTAACGAGACGCTGAAGAAATAGATGCAAGGAGAGGCGTGAACATAGCAAATGGAACAAGTCCAAGTTCACTCTAGGGTTTGGGATTCTTCCACGGGGAAGCATATATTTGTGTGGATCCACCATTCTTTTTTTCCCCCCAGTCCATTTTATGAGGCGTCACGTTCCACAGCCCAGTTACATCAGCAGTATGGTGCAGTTGCTACCACATCAGTTTCAAAACATTTCTTCTTTCCTCATCTCCTGGATATCAACTCCCTTTACTGTCCCCCTACCTCCCCTGCTGGAGCCCCCAGAACCTTATTCTAATGGTTGTCTCTGCAGGTTCATCAATCCTATGTTCCATCAGCCAGAAAACAGACAAACACATAACAAAGATTCATGAAGGTCACCCACAATGACAACATGCTTCAGAGATAAACCCCAATACGAAACACAAAAGAACACACATACACACACACACACACACACACACACACACACACACACACAGAGAAAATAGTGACAACCAGATCAAGCCCAAAATGTATTAAGGGCAGATCAAGTAATAAAGTTTTAACCGCTCAAGTCAGGTTTATCATTTAAATCTGCTATAGTCATCTCTCCAGTACTCTGTTTAGTCACCAGTTTATTCCTACCCTGCAATTATGGTTAGAAAGACATCACCAGACCAATCACAAGGATCACCTAGAACCCCCTCCCAGGGGGACGAACAACGGAAAAGTGTGTGAGGGTGATGGAGGACGACGTAAGCTCTGAAAATAATAATCTATAACTTCTCAAGTGTTTGTGAGGGAGGGAGGGCAGGGATGAAAGGGGAAGAAATGGGGAGCAGATCTCAGGGGCTCAAGTGGGAAGAGAGTGCTTTGAAAAGGATGATGGCGGCATATGTGCAAATGTGCTTGGCACACTGGATGAATGTATGGATTGTGATAAGAGATGTCAGAGCCCCCAATAAAAGTATTTAATAAAAAAAGAGAAAGAACGAAAGACATCACTGGAGGATATACTTAGCAAATGTATTTTGTCATCCATAGCCTTCTGCAAATGCTCTTGTCTAAATGATGAGGCAATGGCTCCTGGGTTACTGTTTAGCACGTGGTTGTCTGCAGCTGGTTTTTCCCAAAACATTCTGGGAATGAGCCGGGCAAAATTAAGGCCTTCTGTTGCCTTACTTTAAATCAGTGACACAAAGGATCATCCAGCAGCTCACCCAAAGATCCATTTCTGGTGTCACCTTCCTAGAGCGGGGCATCTGAGGGCCCTGCCTGGCCACCTGCCATTCTGAGGCTATGGATGAGGAAAGGAGAAATTGGCTTAACTTTTTTTCAACCAACTCGAGATTTGACTCCACAACTTAAGACACCACTTTGGTTTACCAAGGAGCGGGGTCACAGTCCCTCTTCAGTCCTGTCTGCTGTTCTCCCAGAGGGAAGCGCTGCATCTGAGCCCCCTGACACCCACTGACACCTGCATTGTCTAACCTTGTGCACCCAGGGGTCTGAATTTGTAGGAATAGGTGTGTGGTGTCTGCTGTGGTACTTTTAACCTGGTTTATGCATGCCTAGCAGTTCTGGTGGGGTCGTGGCTCCATGTTGCAATCCGCAAGGTCAGCAGTTCGAAACCACCAGCTGATCCTCAGGAGAAAGACAGGGTTCCACTCTCATAAACAGTTACAGCCTTAGAGACCCACAGGGGAGGTTCTGCCTGTCCCATCGGGTCGCTGTGAGTCAGCATAGACTCCAAGGCAGTGAGCTTGAGTTACTGTGGAGCATTTCCTTGTTCCTTGTGAGCTTTGTCTACGGTATACGGACGCAGTGCGGCCCTTCCTCTGCACACCCACCAGATTCTGTATCAAGGGGTCACTTTTGTTGGACCCTTCTTTAGATAGCAGTTACAAGAATAGTTAAAAACAGCTGTGGAGAAACATTAAAAGGAGCATATAGATTTTTCAAGTAGCATCAGATAAAAACGATCTTTGCTTATTTAATTTAATTAACTTATTTATTTATTGTCTCATCACAATAATTTGTAAATTTGTGGAAAAATCCTTAGGAACCAAGATAGAATCTACATAAATTAATACAATGATAACTTAAGTCAGTCAGGCAATAGTAGGAGAGTCTCAAAGCAATTTTTGAGTTCTCCATTAAAATGTTTTTCTTTTGTTTTAATCATACAACTCTTATCACAATCCATACAGACATCCATTGTGTCAAGCACATGTGTACATTTGTTGCCCTAATCATTCTCAAAACATTTGCTTTCTACTTGAGCCCTTGGTATCAGCTCCTCAAACTCCCCTCCCTCATAAACCTTTGATAATTTATAAATTATTATTATTATTAAAACTATCTTTCTATTGTATATTCTTTTCTTCCTCCGAAAAATAAATATTACAAACAATCAGAGTGATGCAAATGAGGGGGGGCAGAATGGAGACCCAAAGACCATCTGTAGACAATTGGACATCCCCTCACAGAAAGGTCACAAAGAAGGAATGAGTCAGTCAGGGTGCAGTATAGCACCGATGAAACACACAACATTCCTCTAGTTCTCTAATGCTTCCTCCCCCCAACTTTCATGATTCCAGTTCTACCTTACAAATCCGGCTAGACCAGAGCATATACACTGGTATAGATAAGAGCTCTCAACACAGGGAATCCAGGACAGATAAACTCCTCAGGAACAATAATGGGAGTAGTGATACCATGAGGGTAGGGGGGTGGTTGGGGGAGAAAAGGGGAACTGATCACAATGATCGACATATAACACACACACACACACACACACACACACACACACACACACACACACACAGAGCCAGGGTGATGAACAACAGAAACATGGGTGAAGGGAGACACCAGACAATGTAAGATATGAAAATAGTAATAACGTATAATTCATTAAGGGTTTATGAGGGTGGGAGGATGGGGGAGGGAGGAAAAAAATGAGGAGCTGATACCAAGGGCTCAAGTAGAAAGAAAATGTTTTGATAATGATGATGCAACATATGTACAAATGTGCTTGAGTCATGGATGTATGGATTGTGATTAGAGTTGTAAGGGCCCTCAATAAAATCATTTAAGAAAAAGAAATATATTCTAGATCTGTCCTTTCTTTATTTCAGTCTGAAAATGGGAATGAATTAAATGTAAGTGCACTAATCAGAATTAATATCAACTTAACATAACGATCAGAATAAATATAAACGTAAAATAACTGGCAAATAAATAAATAAATAACCCTTGTTTTCCTAGTGAGCCTAATTTTAATAGACTGAAGTATCTGATGTCTTTGAAAAATCATACAAATTGAGCGATAAGGAAATCATTATTGTCCAATGATCTGAAGCCGCTTGGGGAAGGAACACTGTGAACTTTGTTCTCGTAACAAAGGGAAAGACTGTCTTCCCTCACCCAGTCAGGGCACCCTTGAAACGAGGAAGTGTGGGTGGCCTCTGGCTGACTTGCTGCTGTAGACCATGTAGGGCAGACGGCTGTTATTTTAGCCCAAGGTCAACAAACCATGGCCCAGAAGCCTAATCGGGATGTTGTCTGGGTCTGTATGGCCCACAAACGAAGAATGGTACATTTTTTTAACCAGTTGAGAAAAAAATAGAAACAATATTAATATTTGGAGTTAGAAAGCCTATATAAAATTCACATTTCAGTGCATAATAAAGTTTGATTGGAGCACAGCCATGCTTACTAGTTGATACATTGTGGGCGGCTGCTCTTTTCCTATATGGGCAGAGGTGTGCAATGCTCACAGAGACCATGTAGCTAAGAAGTAAAACATGTTCATTATATGCTCTTCACAGAACAAGTCAGCCAGTCCCTGCTTTTACTTAATAGATGCTATCACGCAAATCCTCCGTTTGTTTAAGAAGTTTGCCTCCCCAAGACTTCCTATGTCAGGGCCCAAAGGAATGATGCCCCAGGAATGTTCCATTCAAAAAGCTGGTCCAGGAGCTTAAAGCTCTTGCTCTGAGACTGAAACCAGAAAACCTTAGTTACCTCTCCAACGTGACTCACCCTACCACCCCATCCTGAGTGGCGATGAAGAACAGCCACCGTGCTCAGTGAGTCAAAGGGCACTCACTGATGGTTTTGTGTTGGATGCTGTTCCTGTCACCTTACCCAATGAGCGTCATTGTAGTAGGAAACAAAAGCACACCTGGAAGGGTTTGTGCCACCACAGGCCCAGCAAGTTCAGACGGCTTCCCGACACCTGCCTGGTTTATGGCACGGACACGGAAGACGTAGCTGCCACCCTCCTTGAGGCCTTGCACCTGGAAGAAGTAGGCAGAGCGGCAGTGGGCATGTCTTTGAAACAGCAAGGCTTTCCCATTGTGACATTGTTTTAGTGGTCTGACCTTTAGACTGTTTCTTTCCCTTCTGGGTCATTTGTAAGGGGTAGCTGAGGGCGTCTAAAATTCCTTCCAAGTCTTTTAAGAGCTAATTTAATGGCCAGTAACATCAAAAGGCAAGGACGAGTTTAAAGGCGTTATCCACCTTATTCAAAAAGGCAGCATACAAAATACTCATGATAGCATCACTTTTGCCTTTTGGGGGGTTGTTTCTTTTAATACATTCCATAAATAATTTCAGATAAAATTCTTGGCAAGAAGGAAGAAGTCAAACCACGCATCACTGATGCTCCCCAGTTTGCTTAAAAAGTGTGTGAGGGCACAAGAACAGAACCCAAAACTGTCCTGTAAATTTGACATAGTTATCTCTCCTTAAACAGGAAACAATTGATTTAGTTATGACTTTAAGTGATTTATAAATAATCAAAATGTAGAAAAATCTGTAACCCAAGGGCTTACCATGAACCAGGTGCAATGGGGGTGGGTCTATCTATGAAGACTAACTTTGAAGTGGGTCTATCATTATGTATATACATAATGATAATATATAGACTGTATTTATAATATATATGATGATAGCCCCTTCATAGTTTGTCTGTGTGTGACTTTGAGTTCAGCAAGTCTCATTATTATATTAAATCTTGTTAATGTTCTATAAAAATGAAACTTTCTTTTTCAAACAGGCGACTTTCAAAAGCCACATTGTGTTTGAAGAAGGAGTTTACTACACAGAGAGGGCATATTCCCCATGATATTGTGATGGAGATCAGTAAGACTTATTTATCCAAACGGCTTAAATCAAACAATGCTAGAATTGAATATATTCATTCAATTAAGGGGAGTGCTTATGACAGCAGATTTAAGAGCTATGTATCAGCAGTTAAAGATGGACTTGTGCGAACGATATAAAAATATCCCCCTCAAGAAGAGTAAAAACAGTCACCCTTTGAAATGGGAAGCAGTAGGGTCTTAAGACTAATGGTCATTTGAGGTGGATCAGATCCGGCAATCAGGGAAAGAAGCGAGAAAAGGGAGCCGGTAGATGCTTTTCCAAAGCGAGGCTAAGGAAGTCAGGTTAAATATACCAAAGTGCTTTAAGCAGCAGACACGTCCCGCAATCCCCATCCCGAAATGGAATTTTACCAAGGGCCCCATATGAAACAGAGCAATACAGTGGTGTCCTGCATTGTCCGGCAAACTCTAAAGCTAATGTTCTGAGTAGGGCAGTTCTCGGTAAAGATAGCTTTAAACCGATGAGCGCCCTCTTACCTTCAGGTACTTGTTTTTGGTAGCTGCCTCATTGAGTCCTCGCCATTTGTCATCTTTGGCATTGGCCTCCTTCAAGTCCACAAAGTAACCAGTCACTGGTGTCCGCCCAGAGTGGATGGGAGGCTTCCACTGGAGCACCAGGGAGTTCTTCCGCACTTCACTGTACTTGAGATTTTGAGGAGGTCCTGGAAGAGGGAAGCCCAGGAGAAGGAAGTACGATGTGACAAGAATCCTCAAGTAGGAGTCCACTTAGAGCCACACCTGTGAATGACCTGAAGGCTGCACCTGGTACTTAGGCTCTCTTGTCTTGGACGCTAGCATTCCCATGGAAAGGGCTGGTTTGGGGTCTTTCTCCATCCCTCTATGGCATCCTTCTATTGAGTGGGTAAGGTCAGTGCAAGGAAGTGCTCAGTACTGAGTTTCAAGTATGTGGGCTCTTCTCACGCCTGCAAATTTCCCTGGATCAAAACCTTTCATCAGAACTATTTGATTTAGTGACAGATTCCGTTTCAGTTGATTTTTGCATAGGAATCTGAGCATTCCCCCAAGTCTCAATGAGCAGGAAGAAAACTCTATTGGATGGCATGTGAATGCAAAGAGTAATACTTCTTTCAAAGGGAAAAAAAAGGGTGTGTGTGTGAAATATATTACAAAACATCTTCCAATTGGGGGAACATATTTCCCCGAAAACAAGTATTTGATATATGGGTACAAACAAATGAACGGGTATGGTTTGCAATGAACTTTTGCCAAAATAAATAGAACCAAGCCTGTGGGGCTTGAAGGCTGTAGTAACCATGATCAGTTACTTTACATTCTTTTTTTGTCTTCTAATTTTTCTATTATGGATTTATTTATTTTTAATCGTTTTATTAGGGGCTCATACAACTCTTATCACAATCCATACATACATCAATTGTGTAAAGCACATTTGTACATTCATTGCCCTCATCATTCTCAAAACATTTGCTCTCCACCTAAGGCCCTGGCATCAGCTCCTCATTCTTCCCCTCCCTCCCCCCTCCCTTATGAACCATTGATAATTTATAAATTATTATTTTGTCATATCATGCCCTGTCTGACGTCTCCCTTCACCCACTTTTTTATTGTCCGTCCACCAGGGAGGAGGTCACATGTAGATCCTCGTAATCGGTTCCCTCTTTTCAATCCACCCTCCCTCCACTCTCCAAGTATCGCCACTCACACCACTGGTCCTGAAGGAGTCATCCGCCCTGGATTCCCTGTGTTTCCAGTTCCTATCTGTACCAGTGCACATCCTCTGGTCTTGCCAGACTTGCAAGGTAGAGCTGGGATCATGATAGTGGGGGCATCGGGGGTAGGAAGCATTTAGGAACTACTTTACATTCATATATCACCTTCATCTTGAAAACAATTAAGAGACACTAAGTGCCTTGATAAGCCTCTAGGGAGAATGTCAGATTGTGCACGCTCTGTGCATACTCTTTGCGCTCTTGGGAGAGCCCTAATCTCTCCTTGCATGACCACCAACTTCTATGAAGGTGACACATTTATTTATTTATCTATCCCTTTTTCTTTAAAAAAAAAAAAAAGGCAACTAATTTCTAACCAATTACACTCCCGGGAAAGTAAACTCCAAACACAGTCGCACTCTCCTTTTTCCTCTGGTGTTTGTGATGGATAGGTCAATTTTGCTTGACCCTTTAACTTGTCAAAATGTTAGGCTTTACAACACATATTTTGGGGGACATCATTTAATCCGAAATATTCCTCCCTTTGTCCCTCCAAAATTCATAACCTCGCCACATGCAAAACATCCCCCCATCCCACCATTCCCAAAGTTTTAAACCAACTCCAAGGACAAGACCGTATCTCCCAAACTGGGGCAAAGTTCCTTTTTATCCATGAGCCTGTGCAATCTAGAGCACAAGTTACCTGTTTCCCAAATACCATGGGATCAGGGGCACAAGGTCGACATTTCCATTTGTAGTAAACGGGAGACACTGGAGGGAAAGATGGGATAATGGGCAACAAGCAAGACCCCAAACCAGTTGAACCAATTCCATTAGCTCTCCAAGCTGGAAAATCATCCTGTTCTTTGAGACCATCTGGGCAAGGGCCAGACCTAGCTCGTTGGCTTTTTCCTGTGTTCACACAGACAAGAGGCAGACGGCGTGCTTGCCTGGCTTTGTTCTCTTCCTCTGGACCATTCAGTCTAAGCAAATGCACCTGCTGCTGTGGTATTTAGTTAGAGCCATAGGTCACAGACTTCATTTTTTCAACAAAAGATGGCGTGACCGTGTCCTGAGTGAAAAGCCCAGGATGCGTCTTATTTGTACAACTAATGTTTCCAAATCTTGAATGAAGGGTATGAGTCACTCTTGTACTCTCACTGCGTCTGGTGTGTTCGTTGGTTTGCACAATACCTTCAACGTTCATGGCCTGATTGGGTTTGCTAAGAGTTTTTGTAACCACTGTTCTGTGTCATCCTCAGAACCCTGTTATGTTATCCAGAGAGTCGCCACCCTTACTTTATAGAGGAGGATCTATGCTCTGTGGTTTCTTACTATTTAATGTTATTTTAAAACCATTTTAGGAGAATAGCACCGATGAAACACAGTATTTCTCTAGTTCTTTGAGACTTCCTCAAGCCTCACTATCATGACCCCAGTCCTGCCTTTCAGTTCTGGCCAAACCAGAACATGTACACAGGTACAGATAAGAGCTCAGGACACAGGGAATCCAGGTCAGACAAACCCTCAGGAACAGAAGTGGGAGTAGGGATACCAGGAGGGTAGAGGGAAGGGGAGGGGAGGAGGGGAGGAAGAGGAACCGATTGCAATGAGCGACAAATAATCCCCTTCCCCCTACAGGGGTATGAACAACAGAAATGTGGGTGAAGGGAGACAGTGGTCAGTGTACGATATGAAAACAATAATAGTTTATAATTTATAAATAGGTCTTGAGGGTGGGAGGGTGGCGGGAGGGAGGGGAAAAAAGGAGCTGATATCAAGGGCTCAAATAGAAAATAAATATTTAGAAAGTGATGATAGCAACATATGTGCAAATATGGTTGATACAATTGATGAATGGATTGTTATAAGAGCTGTAAGAGCCCTCAATAAAATGATCTTCAATTTTTTTTTTAGCTTACCCAAGATCTATGAGAAGTCTTTGTCCGTAAAAGTTGTCTTTATAGCACTTTAGTTTCATACCTTCCTTCTACTGGGAGACATTCTGCACTCTTGTTCTGAGATATGGGTTCTATGATTTACCTGGAACAGCAATTGTCCACTCTTCACAAGTAAAGGATTCACTTGCTGCTGAGAATTCTCCTAGTCCAGCCATATTCATGGCAGCCACTTGGAACTGATACACCATGTTCTCCTTCAAATTGCTAATCTGCAACACAGACAACATCACAGACAGTGAATATTTCTGTTTTCTTTACTGTAGGTGTTCAATATTTATTTACTTCCGGTAAATATGTATTTACCTCTGGTAACACCAATAACACACACCATTTCTGAATCTCGTCCCATTGAGTGTGGATGAAATTTGTAAGCTACTTTTAACCAACAGCGTGTGGCACATTGCTACCATGCTGACCGTGGTGTGCTCTGTGACAAAGGAGAAGGGCGATGGGAAATGGAACCTAATCAAACAATTTTACATCCACCAAAAGACAGACTATCCAGGGTGGACCTGCCTTATCAAATACAGACTATTAAAAGATAGTCTGGGCCTTTCCTGACAAGAGACACGTTTCTGATGGTCCGGAGGAAGTCAAAGACCATGCTGTGAACTGACTGACCGTGGAGAAGGGCCGTCTCGTAGATCTTAGCTCACCAGTAAAGCTGCAAGCAACCGAATTTTACCAACAACCTGAGGGAGCTCAGAAGGATCCAAGCTCAACTTGGCCGCCAACGAGACTGAGCAGAGTATCCAGCTAAGCCATGTGGAGACTCCTGATAAGTAGAATGGTCAGAGATGTATGGTTGTCTTAAGCCACTAAGCGTTTGGTAATATGTTGTGCAAATACAAAAGAAAATGTATAAATAGCCAGATGAAAATTCCGTGAATTCTAAGCTAGAAATAAAAGTATTCAAATCTGTCATGTTCCTGTTCTTTACTGTGACCTATTTTTTTAAAACAGCATATAATTTACATAGTATACACATTCAATCATATCAAGGAAAATTGTACAATCATTACCATGTCATTTTTAGGACCCCCC
>NW_022111300.1:3046215-3097898 GCF_000313985.2 Echinops telfairi | reverse complement strand
CTCCCATCTTCATTTCCCACTTCTGAAACCCCCCTTCCCTCCCTATCACCCACTCCCCACCCCTGCATTCCCTATCAATCCCTATATCAGTTATTTTCACTATGCATCCATTCCTCCTGTGGGTCACAAACTGGGAAACCCAACAGAAACAATAAAAACAAAATTTTAAATAAGGTGTTAAGGATAAAATAATAATATAAAGACCAAAATGCAAATAATGAGTAAGAAAGAAAGATCCTCATCAACATTCAAAAAGCCAGGGAAGACATTTTTGTCATGGAAGAAGTCAGAGAAACATGCACACAGAACTGACTCAGGCTGGGCCTATAGGGAGGTCATCTGGCCAGAAATCTACTTTGATTCAGCATATTCAAGATTACAATGGTCTCTGCCTGACAGCAAGGCTGTTTGAGACTCTTGCCTGTGGTTAGAGTGGATCTGACCATATACTCTACAGATGGGTTTTGGGCTCCCACTGTCCTCCCGTAGCCTTGTACAAATTGGGTGTTCATAATTTTAGCTCTGATACTTTTCCCTTTACCATATTCAAATTTAAACAATTTCTTCTTTGGAGCACACAAGCTGGTGGGCTTCTTCGCTGTGGAATTCGTTGACAAAATCAGAAAAAAAACAAGCTGCGAGCAGAAAAGCCAAAGCTTATGTAAACAAAGAAGTGTGGCATTGTGAGTGGCCTAACTTTTGCATTAAAGTGTACAATGGGTTATTGTGAGAGTAAATAGAAGGGATAAAATAATGGCTATGAAAAGACTTGCAAAATAGAAATGAAGGAAATGTATTACTTTGAAAAAGTCGTGGTATATAAACAACCCCTTGACTATCAGAACTCTTAATACATGAGGTGTTTATGGAGTCAGCTGGGTTAGCAAAGTTTATGGGTTAAGACAACAGCAACTCCTGTCTAGAACTCAAATTTCATCATGAAACTATATGTTTATCTATATGCATGCTTACCTAACCAATTATTGCGGGTGCGTGTGAAATCTAATGTCTATGTGTTATAGCAATGGACTAATATAAGCACAACACATTTGTATATACGTACATATATGTGTGTGCTTTTTTCTTTTTAGAAACAATTTTTAAGGGGAAATGATGCTGAAAAGAACTTTGCTTAAATGTACTTTATTTAGGTACGATGGTTGCTTGGGGTCCCTGGTTGTGTGACCATTTATCTCAGTTTTACTAGGACAGTCCAGGCTGCAGAACATTCTGGGCCAAGCCCAGGCATGGGTAAAAGATTGTGGCAGGAGACTTCTGCTTCTGTTAAAGATATGGTAGGCTATTCAGATTAATCTTCCCAACATGAAAAAATTGCAAATGCTAGATCATTTTCTTCTTGACAGTCAATGACAAGCTATTTAATAGCACTCATCCTGCAGGAAGGGAAACAAGACAAAGAGAGATCACGACGTTTGCATTGGAGCCCAATTTTAGCACAGGTTTTGATGTTTTCACAAAGAGAGAGGTTTGAAATCAAAACCCAGAACTCATCGAATGAAAAAGGGAATGAAAGAAAACCTTTCTTTGGACCCTCAAACAGCTTTATCTCAGGATAAAAGCAAATCAGAAATAAACCTGCTTTCATTTATTGTGCAATGCAAATTCACATTGCCTGTCTGTCCAAAAATATTAAACTCTTGCAGTTGAATTGAGCACCTTGCAGAGGGGAATGCAAATATTTACTAGAGAACCTTCATCATAGACCTCAATTATTCATGGATGTAATGATTTTAAAAACAACGAGCAACACAGGACAAGAAAATTCAAGTGGAAAAGAAGGCAACTAGAAGCACAGTGCAAGTCAATGGATAATCATAAAGGGCTTCTAAGGTACTGGATAGCAGAAGTATCAGACTTAGACTATAAAAAGAATTATCTTTATTTTATTTGAAACGTAAATGACAAACTTAAAAATATATGCAGGAAAGGATAATCTATGAAATAAGTTATATTTGACCTATAGTAAGTAAAAGAAACAAGGGAAAAATAATGAATGTTTTAAAAGTAAAATTAGATAAGAAGAAAAGAGAATTTGCAAACTGGCAGATGCAATCAGGAGAAATTATACAGACTTTACAGGACACAAAGACACAGAGATGGGAAAGTGAAACTAATGATTAATAGCCATGGAAGACACAAAGAGAATGCCAAATATATGTCTAATTAGAGTTTCAGAAAACGAGAATGGGACAGTGACAATAGTTTAGGAGGTAGTAGCTAAGAATGCTCTGTAAAGATCTTAGAGAAAAGTCCCAAATCCCAAGCAGATACAGTGTTTAATCCCCTGTACCTCTCCCACTGCCTTGAGTCAGTGCTGACTCCTGCCCCCTGTGGGTTTCCGAGACTGTAAATGGTGACAGGAGCTGCTGGGGCAGTGGCTCCCAACCTTCCTCATGTGGCGACCCTTTCGTACGGTGCCTTACAACCATAACATTATTTTCATTGTTACTTCATAACTGTCATTTTGCTACTATTATGAATCGTCATATAGGTATCTGATATGCAGAATGTATTTTCATTTTACAAATTAAACATAATGAAAGCATAGTGATTCATCACAAAAGTAATATGTAAGTATATATTTTGAAATATTTACTTGTAATTTCAAATCAATGAAGTTTTGTCTTCAAGCATGGTGTAGCATGGGTCACAGTCTTCACGCCGGGTACTAATATGTGGGTGTACCTGCATGTGGGTGTACCCGCCTGGAGATGGATAGAGGAGCGGTTTCTCGGTTCCTAAGACCATCGTAAATAAGTGTTTTCCAATGGTCTTAAGCGACTCCTATGGAAAAGGCGTTCGACCCCCAAAGGGGTCGTGACCCACAGGTTGAGAACCGCTGTGCTGGTGGTTTCCAACTACCAACCATGCAGATAGCTGCCCAGCACATAACCACTCGCCACCAGCCTTTCCCTGTACTAGACATGCACTATTGTACCTGTCACAGCGAGACACGGCCAAGTACCAGACACTGTGAAAGGAAAAAGATACATGACCTGCAAATGAACTATGTGATTGAGAATGATCACCCCAGCTCCAAAAATGACCCCAAGGGACGTGGCACTACATTTTCAAAGTGCTGAGTGAAAATAGCTCCCAGTATAGAATACTATGCCCAGAAAAAGAAATATTTTGTATAAAACAGAAGGAACAAACAAATTAAATAAAAACAGCTGGGCCTTAGAAGGCTCTCACTAATGGAAATTC
This sequence comes from Echinops telfairi, assembly GCF_000313985.2. NCBI lineage: Eukaryota > Metazoa > Chordata > Mammalia > Afrosoricida > Tenrecidae > Echinops > Echinops telfairi. The sequence continues at coordinate 3,094,670 of NW_022111300.1, read as the reverse complement.
TAAAAGATTTAGAAAAAGAAAAGTAATCTGAGATGGAAGTTCCAAGATTAAAAGTAAATAAAGTATTAAATATGTAAGCAAGCACATGTAAACAAATGTTGACTCTATAAAACAATGATTTTTTTCAGTAAAAAAGAGATAGAATGAAATACACACAAAAGCATTAAATTGGGAAAAGTGTAAATAGGTTACAGTACTTTAAGATCCTTATATTTCTAAGAGAAGGGTAAAATACTGGAGTAGCTATAGGTTCCAGTACATTTCTTTGTTTTAACTCACAGAGTCACCACTATAAAACCAAACCAAACCCAAATGCCAAATGAATACCTAGAAGCTTTAGCTTTTAAGGTAATATTTGGGGAAGGGGGCAAAGGAAGGGTTAAAAATAAATAACTTTTGTTCTTAAGAAAGGACAAAGAAATTAACCATAGCACAGGCAAACAAGATGTACAGTGTAAGATTATTGGTTCAAAAGAGTAATCAGTAATAGCATTCAGTACTCTAGTTAAATGCCAAAGGCTGCTAGGTAGGTTAAAAAATATAAGATAAACATATATAAAACAAAGGCACAGAAAGTTTGAAAGTTAAAGAATTAAAAATGATGTACCATGCAAACATCAACCAAGAGTAAACAGGTACAAGCAGATATAGCTATGAGGGAGCTTCAAAAAGTTCATGAAAAAATGTAATGAAAACATCATGGAATTTTTCAGTGAATTTTTGAGGCCCCCTTGGATATTAATAACAACATAGACTTTTAGGCAAAACATTACCAATAAAATTCGCTTTGCATACATCTAATAATGCTGCTTTAAAATATGACATCACCCCCCCTCCAATCTATGGATTCTCTTTTCACTGTAGCGTATTGCTTAAAAAGGTAAAAATGTCAGAGTAACAATCAATACCTGAATGGGAAAGTCAGTAGTGATGTGGTCACAAATGGAATATCATCCCTTAATGAAAGAAAGTTCATTATAGCTATTACACACACCAACATGGAAAAGTCTTGAAAGCCGTTTCTGAAGCACTGTCAGTAGGTTTGTGACATTCCATACTCTTTAACATTCTTTTTTTTAAAGATCATTTTATTGGGGGGCTCTTACAGCTCTTATAACAATCCATACATCAATTGTATCGAATATATTTGTACAAATGTTGCCATCAACATTTTCTGTCTTTTTTTAACAGAAATAATTTGTTAAAATCATTTAACTGGGGGCTTGTACAACTCTTATCACAATCCATACATCCATCCGTTGTGTCAAGCACATCTGTACATATGTTGCCATCATCATTCTAAAAACATTTGCTTTCTCCTTGAGCCCTTGGTCCCGTATACTTGAACTGCTAAGGAATTGTATTGAGTTGGGAGAAGCACCACTCCCTGGCCGCCCAGCACAGGGTTCTGAGAGTGTTGGGAGATGATAGCTTTGCTTGTTCAGCAGCTGCTGATGTTCTAACAAGAGGTGCTGTGACGAGAGAAATTGAGACCCCTCAGGCACTGTGGAGACCTCTGATCAGGGATGCTCACATGCAGAACATGGGGCAAACAGAACTGGGAAGAGAGTGTATGCGGACAAACTCTCAACATACATACATTAAGGGGTCTGGGAGTCCAGGGTTCCCATGGAGGGAGCCTTCACGTTTGCGGGTTGGAGATGCATCCACTCACATTCTCCTAAGTAAAAGTTACGCCCTTCAATGTCCCACCAGAATAGTGCCAAACTTGAGGTGCTGTTTGCAAACACATACCTTGAAGATCAACTGCTTGAGGTTGTCTGCCATCAAAAGCCATCAGATGGAGGGGAAGGGGTGGGGGGGGTGAATAGGAGCTGATACCAAGGGCTCAAATAGAAAGTGAATGTTTAAAAAGTAATGATGGCAACATATGTACAAATATGTTTGGTACATTTGATATATGGATTTTTATAAAAGCTGTAAGAGCCTCCAATAAAATGATCTTTAATAATAAGAAGAAATAAAATTAATCATACAACTCTTTGATATGATTGAACTATTAATTGTATGATATGTGGGAGAAGTGCCAACAAAACTGTTTTAAACCCCTCACCCCCATACACAAAAAAATAAAGCAATCAGACCCTAATGTCTGTCCCACCCTAAATAGGGCCCACTCCCTTCTGATAAGTATCATAGATTGTTCCCTTGCAGAAGCGCTCAAAGACACCTAAGGTCGAGCCATCTAAGAGACTACCAAGGTTAGGCTGCCATCTTGACTCTAGTGCCTCCCTTTCCTATTACGTACATACCCCTAGCTCGTCCCCCTCCTGTTCTGTGTATGCCTCTGTACAACCCCTTCCTGTGACTTATGAGCTTACCGTGTCTTGCCTGCCCAAGACATTATAAGTCTGTGAGTTAATAAAGTACAGTCTCATTCTGGTTCCGGTCATCATGGAAGAGGTGAGCCCTTATATTTGTTTGATGTCTCTTAATTTACCCCTCAATTACACAACTGCCCCTTGGACCCATTCAGTTGTGGAGGCTGGTCCCCCACAGACGGGAAACTTGAAGGAGACCATACATGGATCATCCCATTGTGACCTCAGAGTCACTATCACAGGGGACACTTCAAAAACTGAGGTCTCTGGAAGAACACATCAGCCTGTGTGATCACGAGGTGCTGAAGGGATCAGTTATCTGGCATCAAAGAACAAAAAATCATATCATTGTGTGCTCACCTCCATGATATGATCGCTGAAGATAAATGGGTGCATAAGCAAATGTGGTGAAGAAAGCTGATGGTGCCTGGTTATCAAAAGGTATAGCATCTGGGGGTCTTAAAGGCTTGAGGGTATATAAGCGGCCATCTAGCTCAGAAGCAACAAAGCCCACATGGAAGAAGCACACCAGCCTGTGTGATCACGAGGTGTCGAAGGAATCGGGTATAAGGTATCATGAGAACAAAAAAATCTTACCATAGTGAATGATGATGAGAGTACGGAGTGGAGACCCAAAACCCATTTGTAGACCACTGGAGATCCTCTTGCAGAGGGGTCTCAGGGTGGAGACGAGCCAGAAAGGGTGTGATGTAGCAACGATGAAAAATACAACTTTCCTCTAGTTCCTAAATGTTTCCTCCCCGCTCCCACTTTCATGACACGGATTCTACCTTGCAAGTCTGGCTAGACCAGAGGATGTACACTGGTACAGATAGGAACTGGAAACACAGGGAATCCAGGGAGGATGATCCCTTCAGGGCCAGTGGTGTGAGTGGTGATACTGGGAGGGTAGAGGGAGAATGGGTTGGAAAGAGGGAATCGATTACAAGGATCTATATGTGATCTCCTCCCTGGGGGATGGACAACAGAAAAGTGGCGAAGGGAGACGTCTGACAGGGCAGGATATGACAAAATAAACAATTTGTAAATTATCAAGGGCTCATGAGGGAGGGGGGAGCGGGGAGGGAGGGGGGAAAATGAGGACCTGGTGCCGAGGGCTTAAGTGGAGAACAAATGTTTTGAGAATGACGAGGGCAATGAATGTACAAATGTGCTTTACACAATTGATGTATGTATGGATTGTGAGCCTCTAATAAAATGATTTAAAACAAACAAGCAAAAAACAAAAACTGAGGTCTGGCCATCAATCTGTGTGCCTTTATCTGCTGTGATTTGAAAGTTAAAAATCCAGGGTCATTGTACACTAGTGGCAATGGTTACAGATATTTTGTAAGTTTTGAAAGACATGACTTTATAGAGTAAGTATACATTTCGCATGGGATATTCTAAGACAGTCTTTTGTTGCTCTACGTGAATCAGACCATGAACTTGTCTGTTTAGTCAAATAACTGCTGTTGGCTTTGGCATATTTTCTCTCTAAGGGCTTACTATTGCAGACAATGGAAACAGGAGAGAGAAAATGGATCATTTACAAGCTATCAGGCATGTGCAAAGGAGCCCTGGTGGTGCAGCGGGTTAAGCCCTTGGCTGTTAAATGAAAGGTCAGCAGTTTGAACCCACCAGGAGGAAAATGAGGCAGTCTGCTTCCATAATGTTTACATCTTCGGAAACCCTAGAGAATGGTCCTTCTGTTGTGTGGGGTCACGGTGAGTTGGAATGGGTGCAGAAACAGTGGGTGGGTCCGTGCATGTATGTGCATGCAGAGATATGACATATATATGACACTGCATGAGAGGTCACAGTCTTACCTTGTATGCCTGGTCACTGACAGCCTTAATATTGGCTTCTCTCCATTTTCCTGGCACCCCGCCAATTACTTCACGATAGTTCACATAATAGCCAGTAATTTCTGCCCCTCCAATCTTATCTGGATGCTTCCAACCAAGAACCATCGAGTCACGAAAACTTTCAAGACAAGTGATATCACAGGGTGGAGATGGTGCCGCTGTAGCAATATGAATAGCTTGTGAGTAGGCAGAAATGCATTTATGATTCCATGTATATTAAACTTGTTTAATTGGTGCTGTTCATGAAAGCAATAGGTCTTGCAGTGAAAACAGAAAACAAAAGCTAAAATGAGAAGCTGATCAGCAACTGGCATCCAATTTGGTGTATGAGGGGAAAAACGGATACAATAAAACTACACTTCAGGTCTTATTTTAAAAATAAGAAAAATAGTTTTGAAATATTAACAGCAAAATGATGGAAAAGTCTGGGGGGGAAAAGGATTCTCTTCCTTATCGGAAGAAATATTTATTTCTAAAGTATTTTTTATTCCTATGTTTCTTTATACGCTTGTGTGCATGTGTTTATTTTGATTCCTGAGGAAAGTAGAAAAAGTATATCAATTTTTACATCAATTTTCTTATTTAGAATTTCTGTATAGTTCTGGGTTAGCACTCCATTATTCAGGTATAGTCACTCACTTTTATGCGACCTTACAAATGTACAGATTCTGTCTGCACAGGGGGAAAAAATCTTATTCCAAAGCTCAGTTAAATGCCACATTTTAAGAAGAATTTTAAAAACTAGGCACAATCTTCCATGTGGCTTTCTCTTGGTATATGATACTTTACAGCAATATTTTGAACCATTTTTAGAATATTATTCACATAGCACAAAACACTAAACAGCTGTCACTGTGTTTATTGCTGCCGACCCAGAAAAAATATCTAGAAGGTATTTTTTTTAATCCTCATTTACGGTGGCTTTGCTGATCAACTTTTTACTCAACTGATGGAATTACAGTTTTAGATGTAGCGGGCTAAGGAGAGAAACCTGCCTAGATATAGAAAAACATCAACGATAATTTCCAGATGTTCAGTTGGATTATAAGGAGGCATACATTTTCAAAAAAGTTTTTAGAACAATGAAGCTGTCTTTTTCTCTACAATTAAAAAGAAAAACATCAACAACTTTCTTTTCCTTCTTATTTGAGAGCAACGTTGAATATAGATTCTCAATTAGCATCTTATATCCTCTTGAGTGGAAGGGACTGGTGGATGTGTCCAAAAAACAGAAGCCTCTGGAGATGTTGGTTGTGGTAGAAAAAAAGGGGTAGATACAGTTTACTAGCATATGAGGGTCATCCTTCCATTTTTATTTGACAATATAAACATTATTTCCTGGAATATTCAAGCTATCAGTACCAACTGTCTTAGACAATTATTAGCTAACAGATAGAGAGTCTTAAGTAAGTTCTGTCCAGGTGGATTGTGGTACACCATAAAATATAACTACATATGCTCATAATACTTCATTAAATGTTTCTTGGCAACGCAACTAAAATTATTTATATTGACTTGAGTTAAATGTGGAGGATCATTTGAGAAGGTAGCTATTATCCTGATAATATGGCATTCTCCTTAGCTATAGACTGAACACAGATATCTCCAGACATCTCACCTATGGTGGTCCCATCCTTTCTGCTCTCCTCTCTAACTCTCTAAACAACGTGAGCTCAAGGATGAGTGCAAGGTCAGTCTAAGGACTCCGTAACCAGTCATTCAAAGGGCTTCATTGCCATCAAGTCTGATGAACACTGTGTAAAAGCAAGAGCTATGCAAAATGAATTGTCTAACACATGCATGGATAACACATTAGACAAAAGTACTGTAAACGGCAACGTGCATGACCACAGATGGAAGAATGTGGTGTGGACGATGAGAGGTGAACACACTGATGGCGACAGATGGAACGGGTTGACTCTGCCAGTGCTCACCTCGGTCCTTCTTTGTTTTCGGAGGGTCAGACTTACTTTTCACCTTAGAAGCTGCTTTCTGTGGCGGTGGGGCGGGCTCTTCCTGAACGGGCTCACTTACTGTACTCACTTCACTTTTGCCCTTCTGTCTGGGAGAGCTAGTGGGCTGTGTAGGCTTGTTAAGTTTGCTACTAAGCAAAGCATCTTTCTTAGAGGTTGGCTGAGAGGCTTCATGCATGCCTCTCCGGAAGTCTGTTAGTCCGCCAGGTATGTCACTCAGTTCTGGACACACTTCTTGAGACACGCCTCCCCCTACAATTACCAGATAATGACAAAAACACTTTGAGCACAAATACGGCATAACTTGCTCTTACTCAATAGCACAAAGAGGACAGCCTTAGGATCACAAACAGATCGAAACCAGTCTTGGTTTAACAGAGACGCTTTGGATGTGAAAGAAACGTGGGAACCGCACAGTTCACAGAATTTACACAACGAACATTTCAGTTGCTCCACATTCCAGACAAAGAAGAAAGGAGAACAGAAAACTACAGACAGAACCACTTTGATTTTCAGAAGCCCAGCGTTTTAGTACATCCTCAAACATTTCTTGAGAGATGTCAGCCCTGTTATTCAACAGAATGATGCGGCAGGGAGAAGGACAGCACCAGACAAAAGACATATTATTAATGCTCTTGACTTTCGGATGAAGCAACATACAGTACAGTAGCAGTGCAACTCGGTGCCTCCCAACCTCAAAAACACACCTTGACTATTGCTTATTTTATACCCAAACCATACCCAACCAAACACGAGCTGACTGCAGCTCCTGCTGACCCCATTTCTAACAGGGGAGAACTGTTCTGGGGGGGGTTTCTTGTTTGAAATTGATCAGAAGCAATTCGCCAGCCCTTTCTTCTGTTGAGCTGTCGTGTGATTTTAAACTGCCAGCCTTTCATTAGTCGTCAAGTGCAAACCATTTGCACTAACCATGGTTGCCTGCCCATTTTATAAGAAATGCTAAAAAAAGTAATAGCGAACGCTTACTGACCACCTTCTCAACTCACTGCCGTCCAGTCAAGTGTGACTCATAGTGACCATATGCGGAAGGTGAGACCTGTAACTCTTCATGGGAGTAGAAAGCCCCATCTTTCTTCTCAGGAGCAGGGGGTGGTGTCAAACTGCTGAGCAATCTAGCAGCCCACTGTGGAACCAGTACTCCACCAGGGCCCCATAATGCTAGCTGAAGCCAATTGATATGAAACATTTTCTGGTTAAGTGTGCTATTATGTCACAAATTTGATTTATTTTTGGGCTGAACGAGTATTTGTCCAAGATTGGGAGGTACATCATGCACAGACATATAATTTATTTTGTTAATGGTTTTAGTCTGATGATCACCTTGCTAGCAGAGATGATGATGATTAATCAACAGCTTATGCCTGCATAGCTGTTAGTGCTTATGAAAAGTATGTTAATGTGCTGTTAGTGAAAATAAGCCAGCTTTGTTGCAGATGAAATGACTTTTAGGGACACGATGATGTGTGTTATGGATGATCTACCACTTGGTGGAGTCGGACGGTCCTTCCCATTTCCAGGATGCACATGAAGTTAGAGTGGAGTTGCACACAGAGGTTGATGGGAAATATCTGAGGAAGTTGGGCTCATGAAGATGGAAAGGCACAGAGACAGGAGGAGTGATGGTGATCTGAAAAGGACAGCTGCCGAGGGTGAGAGGTCATCTCCGAGAAAATGACCAGCTGAGGATGGGGCAACATTAGAAGCCTTTACATTTTTTCTGGACCGGATGGTACCTTCCTGTATCACTTAGAAAAATTCATTTGTTTTCCCTACAAAATTATGGGTAAGAAACTTACCAATAGCCGCTTTTACTTCAATGGCTTCTGAATCCTGCGAATAGTCACTGAGTCCAGCTGCATTCACTGCTCTGACTCGGAAAATGTATTTCTGACCAGTCACCAAGCCATGACAAGTAAATCTAAAAGAAAGAAATTTTAAAGAACTGTCCTCGGAGGAAAATTGGGGAAAAGGATCATTAGTTACCTAGATGACATAGCTTTCAGAAACCTATCATTAAAAAAGGAAAAGCTGGAGAGAGGTCCAAGTTTGGACGTCGAGGAAATTGAGGCAATTTCCTAAACTCTCTCTGCTGACAAACAAGGAGTCCTCGTTTGACACCGAATAAGTTCTCAGGTTTTGCTTTCTTTTTTCCCAGGTTTTCTGAGCTCTGTTTGCTCCTCAATAAAAGTAATTTGTAGAAATTGGCTACAAAATTAATACATAAGGCATTTCATAAAACAAGTATGATTAATATTAATGACTATTTCAGACATATATTGTGAGCGTTTAAGGCATCTGTCTACTCCATAGCTCAGAGAGCTAGCCTCTTCCCTCCCTTCCAGGGAAGGGACACTGCCTGAAAAATTACACTGGACACTAGAATCTAAAAATACGGTGGAAGATGAATTTCAGAATTATTAGTTAGATTTGAAGATTTGGTCATAAAACAGTCTTACTCTTCAATGGCAGCTTTTGTTATCAATAGTTACAACAGGAATCACTGTAGCATTTAATTCTACCACACTGTCTAAAACCTGAGGAAATAGCATGTCTGCTAGCGTTCACTAAGAGCCTTTAGAGCTAGTTGGTAAACTATTTGAAAGCAAAACCAAATAAAACAAAATGAAAATCACCAAACTCTAATTTATTTGATGACGTTGATGTTCAAAATGTCCCTATTTCGTCCCCAACACTTAAGTGAAAGTCAACAAAACGCCATTCAATGCCCATTTAAAATGCCTGGGTAGTTTATGTTAGGGAGAATCTCTTCCATCCTGGGAGTGCAGGCTCACCTCCCGGTGGCTATGAAAGATCAGTACACCGGTGGGTGGCCGGTGAGCCCATTCTGACTCAGGCCACCCTGGCGTGTCAGAGTTAGAACTGTGCTTCCTTGGGCTTTCCATGGTTGGTCTGGCTTTCGGAAAAGAGATGGCCAGGGCTCTTTCTCCCTGAGGTGCCTCTGGGGGCACTCAAACCTTTGGGTGAGCAGTGAGTGTGTTGTGCTGATCATTTGCATGACCTAGACACTTCGAAGTTCAGAGGAGAGGGGTGAAGGGAGAGGTCATCGCTTAAAGAACAAATCAGAAAAGAGATGGAAGGTGAACTCACACCATCTAGCCGGCACTGTATGTTTGTGAGTCTTTAACAACATAAGCAATCCTTGTTTATGCGTCACGTGCATCCACGTTCAATTGACGATGCCTGTGTGGGAACATCCTCTCTCTGCCCCTCTGCGGCTCTGCACCCCAGCCTCCCTGACGGCGAGTTACCGTGAGCCCTTCACCGGGTTGTTGTTGCAGGGCTCCCACGCGCCCGAGCCCACCACGCTGCCCTCGATGTAGTACCCCACCAGCTCCTTCACGTCTCTGGGTTCTTCCCAACTAACTACCACGGAGGTGTCTGTGTTTCTGCTTGGGATGATTTTGCTGGGAGCCTTGGGAATATCTGAGAAAAGAGAGAAGAGTGTTTTTTAAAAATTCATTCTTGTAACATATGCACACACGCACATCCCATGCAAACTTAACACAATCTTGTCATTTAGTTCATATTTAAAAATCAGAAAATGTGCAAAGAGATATGCTAGTTTATAAGAATGAACCACTTACTTCCCAACCCACTAACCATTCATTATTAAATGGGGAGTGATCATCAGATCATTAGCAATACTTTTGTAATTCCTAGAGAAGTTTGCTTTTCATAAATAATAAGAATACATAGTTTTGGTTAAATGTACAAGTCAAATAAAGCCACCCATTTAGGTTTATAATATGAAAGATGTCACCATTTTTACTCCTGAAAGGTATAAACCAAACCAAACCCACTGCCACCACAGGGAGTCTGCATGCTCGTGACCTCCAGAGCGGTTCGAGACCTGAGCCTTCCCTGGAGCAGAGCCTCGTCTTTCCGGTCCACAGGGATGCGGGGTTGGAACCCACCTGCCTGGCGGCTGGCAGCCCAACTGCTATGCACGCACACCAACCGGAGGCTGCTTTGTCTTTTTCTCTTGAGCGGAGGTGGAAGAATTCACACTTGCTTAGCTGAGCGGGCACTTACCAAGCTTGTCCCCTACCACAGTCACTGCGGTCGCTTCCGACGGCTCCCCAACTCCGGCCGAATTGGCGCAGCGGACGCGGAAGCTGTAGGATTTGCCTTCGGTCAAGTCGAAGAGCGCGAAGCGGGGCGACTTCACCGGGAGCTCTGTGTTGACCCGCTGCCAGTTGTGTGTGTCCGCTTCGCACTGCAGGGACAGGGACACCCAGGGGAGAGCACAGCAAGGGTGAGCAGATTCTAGGCCAGGCCGCTCGCTCGCGGCTTTCCTTTTCTGTCAACAATTTGACCTGTTAGGGGGGAATCGGGCTGGAGAAGATCTGGAGAAATGGGGGACGAGGCAACCAATGTCACACCCATTGCTGTCGAGTCATCCTAAGGCAGAGTGGCCCTAGAGGCCAGAGGACGACTGTCCCAGGGCGTTTCCAAGGCTAGAGGCTGTTCAGAAGCAGACTGGCCACACCTCTCTCCCTGGGAGCAGCTGGTGGCTTTGAACACTTTAACTGCTTGAACCACCATGATACAGAAGGTTCCTTTCCGATATCATGGGATGATCTAAATTACGGCTGGGTTATAAGGTACTTTAATGCCCACTTCTCCATTACCTAAGTAAGATCATTCACTAATTTTTAAACATTCTTAATTAATTCTTTAATAAATCATTTTATTTGGGGCTCTTACAGCTCATATAACAATCTATACACCAATGATATAAAGCACATTTGTACATATGTTGCCATCCTCATTTCCAAAACATTTTCTATTTGAGATCTTGGTATCAGCTCCTCTTTTTGCCCCTCTCTCCTCTGCCCTCCCACCCTCATGAACCATTGATAATTTAGAAATTATTTTTATCTTCATATCTTACACTGTCTGCTGTGTCCCTTCACTCACATTTCTGTTGTTCGTCCCTGGAGGGGTGGGCGTGGGAGTTGTGCATTGGTTTCCCCTTTCTCCCCCCACCTTCCCCCACCCTCATGGTATCGCTACTACCATTACTGGTCCTGAGGGGTTAATCTGTCCGGGATTCTGTGTGTTAAGAGCTCTTATCTGTACCAGTGTACATGCTCTGGTCTAGCCAGATTTGTAAGATAGAACTGGGTCAAGATGGTGGGGGGAAGAAGCATTAAAGAACTAGAGGAATGCTGTGTGTTTTGTCGTTGCTATGCTGCACCCTGGCTGACTCGTTTCTTCCTTGTGACCTTTCTGTGAAGGGATGTCCAATTGTCTACAGATGGTCTTTGGGTCTCCACTCCGACTCATGTGTTGTTTTTTTTAATCATTTTTTGGGGGGGCTCGTACAACTCTTCTCACAATCCATCCATCCATCCATTGTGTCAAGCACATTTGTACATTTCTTGCCATCATCATTCTCAAAACATTTGCTTTCTACTTGAGCCTTTGGTATCAGCTCCTCATTTTTCCCCTCCCTCCCCCACCCTCCCTCCCATATGAACCCTTGATAATTTATAAATTATTAATATTTTTTTATGTCTTACACTGACTGATGTCTCTCTTCACCCACTTTTTCTGTTGTGCATCCCCCTGGGAGGGGGAATTCTTAATTTATTTTGAGAAGAGTTTAGGGTCAGACATTTTTCTAATTTTTAGAACTCATCTATGTTTCCGTATCTTCATCTACAAACTGGGTATGATGGAAACAGATGTATTATCGGTTACATGTTGGGCGTTAATCCACATGGTTGGCAGTTTGAAACCACCAGCAGCTCCGCTGGAGAAAGACTGGGCTTTCAATTCTTGTAAACAGTTACAATCTTGGACACCAATAGGGGTTCGCTCGGAGTCAGCACTGACATGACGGCAGCAAGTTTTGGTTTTCCCTGACCTCCTAGGGTTATTGTAAGAATTAAGGGAGTTGCGCATGTTGAGCTTGTGGGACAGTGCCTGGTGCGGGGTAAATGTGACCCATTTTCATTCCTACTGAGAGAAACAGAGTTAGCAAAAGACAGAGTCCCTGTCTTGGACATGGTCAGATTGTTGGCAGGGAACAAGAAAACGCTCAAGCGATAAAGAGAAAGGAAGGCTGGGGACTTGGGGGGGGCGGTGAGGAACGGATACATCTCAGTCTCTCGGTAAATAGTAGGTGTGATGGCATCGACTTGCCCAACTTGGTGGTCAGCCTGCAGCCCACAGGCAAGGTCACGCAGTAGACTGTTGTGATAGATGGGCAAGAAGCAGCGGCACTGCCGTGCTCATTAGCATTGGGGGGTGGAAACTCCAAAGACAGGGCCAGTGAAATAGTTCCCTTTGCCAAGGTGAGCACACTAGAGGAGGCTCCCCAGAATTGGCCTTCAGCGTGGCCCAGGAGGCCAAGTTGACATTTGGATCGGAGGATTGAATTGGAGGGCTGGATCGGATCCTCCAGGTGCTCAGTGCAGCTGGCACCTCCGGGCGTTTCCACGAGAGTGCAGGGGCCCTGGACGACGCCATAGGTGTCCTCAGACATGTTCTCCTCCATTCTGGTCTAGGGGTCCCTAGGTGGTACCCACCCTGAATGCGATTGGCTCCTAACCAAAAGCTTGGGGCCCGAGGCTCCACAGAGGCTCCTTGGAAGAAAGTCTTAGGGATCTACTTCCAGAGACGCACCTGTTGACCCCTCGAAGGAGCCCAGGGCTACGGGGGTGCACCCGAGGTCACCATGAGTCAGAGCCAGCCATTGGTTTGATTTGATTTTTGCTTCCAGGATCTTGGGGTGCTAGTGGCGAGTAGGTCCGCGCTCATCACCTTTCTAGGGACGTTGCAGAGCCGCCTGGAGGAGTTCAGAGTTTGGGGGAAAACGTTCAACAGCAGCCCAAAGAGACTCATGGGAAGAAAACGCCTCAGCGGGAGGTTGCCACTGTGTCATTGTGGAAGCAAAGATGGTAATTACTGCCACGACAGAGGTTATTCAGAACTCTTCCTAGGGAACATTTCAAAGTGATTCGTAGGGGTGTGCATTAAACACAGCAGGAAGTAAAATGTTATCTAAGACTATTCTTGTCCTCGATTTAAAAATAAATGGGCAACAACAGCAACAAAAGCGAGGCTGAACATGCTGCTCCAGTTATCCTTCATTGGAGGCTCATCTCTCCCCTGACCAGGGGCTGACCCATCAGCAGGTGTGAGGGCGGTGCAGGACCAGGCAGTTCCTTGTCCCACGGTCACGATGAGTGGGGACAACCAACAACTACAGCCACACGTGAAAACATATAAATTCTTAGTATCATATCATCTCACTGCACCCATGGTAGATGTTCACATTACATGTTGAAGAGATGATGCGCTTATCACTTTGTTATGGACAAGAAGAAATGGAGAATGTGCCCCAGGGATATGAGTTAAGTGCCCATTGTAAGGAAAAGTAATTAATAAGGGGAAATCAGACCCTTGTAGTTTAGCTCTAGTATCATTTTCTCAGAGCCTAGGATTATAAATAGTTAAAAGGCTGTGAAGATATTTTCATGTTGTTATATATGTGCAGATGTGTGCTAATACCTGGGCTAGGCTATCCCTAGGCTACCTGTCTACTTTGTGGAAGAGAGGAGCTCATGCCAGGAAGATGTCCTGAAGTGGAATGATCTGAATAGCAGCATGGATAAAAGAAAGGGACCTTTAGAAAATTAACTGAGCTACATAATAATTTCTGCAAAAACAAGAAAAATAAAATAAAGACCTTTCTATGATTTTGCTATGAAAAAGTTAAAAAAAAAACCCTTATAATATCATACAATTTTATTTTTAAAAAACAGAAAAAAGCACTGCACTTGTTTCATTTGTTGGTCTTAAAAAAAAAGTAGATACCTGCCAATAAAAATGTAAACCCGCAAACCAAACTCACTGCCATCATGGCGACCCTAACTGATTGCAGCCCTACATCGAGTTTCTGAGACGGGGACTCTAACCAAGCAGACAGTCTTTGTTCCAAGGAGTGACTCCAACCGCCAATTTTTGCTTAGTTTGCTGAAGCCCACAGCACCACCAGGGCTCCTACGTTTTCTTTTCTTTTCTTTTTTTCTTAAAAATCTAAAACCAAACTTACTGCCACTGAGTCAATTCCGAATCACAACAAACCTATAGGACAGAGTAGAACCGACTCTGTGGTTTTCTGAAGTTGCGTGTCTTTAAGGGAACACAAAACCCCATCTGTCTCCCAAGGAGTGGCTGGTGGTTTTGAACTGCTGACCTTGAAGGTAGCAGCCCAACTCATAGTCCACTATGCCACCAGGGCTCCCACATTTTATTACATCTAAGATAAGTACACTTACTTTTGTTTTGATTTTCTTTGTTTTTTTTTTAATATCGTACTCAAAAACTTTCCCAACAAATGGATGTTAGGCCTCATTTTAAGCAAACTTTCCTTAAATCCCCTTTCCAGTAACAATTATCCTGTTATTGAAGGATTTCTTGTGCTCCTTAGGGACTATTTCAGATATGCAGCTAGGTCACTTTCCCCAAATACTTTCCTGTTAAGTCTTGACGCTTTTGCATCTGCTGGGCACCAATACTCACCGGGACCCTCACAAACTGGCTGCATGTAGAGATTTGTATATAATCTCATCCATAGCACATGTTTTCGTCCTTCACTACATGCTGTCCTCTCTGATGCTTTAGCCATCCACGTGATTATAAGATATCTGAGAGAAGAACATGGCCAATGTCTTGTATAATTTTATAGTCCCCAATCCCCCTTCACTACCTCTTTAGAGTAGGGCTAGCTAAGCTCTGGGGAAGAGATGTAAAGTCAAGGTCACTGTCGGAGCAAGGGAGACAGAGACGTCTCAGGGATCCATAAGTTCCCTGAATATTAAAGCAAAGCTCTGTGTGATACACATTTTCCTATGGATAGAGCTCACCCTTCATAAGGTTTTAAGGAGTCTGGGACAACGAATACGTATCCCCTCTACCTCCTGGAAATCTCACCTCTACTTTTTAAAAGAAATATTTAGGCAATGGCATGCGATGTACATATAAACATTGATCTCAAAATCTTACCTTTTCCACAAAGTACATGATGCCCTCGTGGCCACGCTGGCCAGGGGGCTTCCAGCTAAGCACCACATAGCTCTGGGTGGCCTCAGTTACAGAGAGGTCTGTGGGGGGCCCAGGAATAATTCCCTCTGAAAATAAGAAGGAAAGATGAGGAACACACACCTTCTGAGTAGCCTAGGATACCCAGAGTATCACAAGGTGTTGCTATAACTACTCTTCTACAGTGTAAAGATGCACCACATCTGAACTCCCCACTAAAACGTTATTCACTCATTCAAATGCTATCCGAGGTCACAGAAAGAATGATCCATTCAGACTTGGGGAACAGACCTCCAAGTTCTCCCAGAGCCTAGAATCGTTCATGTGCCCACTAGTAAGACTGGAAAAACTTCCAAGTCTTCAGAACTCTCTGTACTGTGGCCAGATTCTGCTAAACTAAAGGCTGCTCGGATCCCACTAGTAAAAGCAAGCCCCCAAAGAATTAAATGGGCTCCAAATGAACCTAACTACAGCTCAGATCAAAGCCACAAATATTTATAGAAATACAAAAATATTTAGCACCCAAGAGTGTAAAATTTAACATTTTAAATCAATGAAATCACAAAGTATGTATTAGTTATATCTGGCATAATCATCTTTAGATTCATCCTGGTTGGTGCATGTATCACTTTACTCTGATTGATTCCTCTATTGGCAGTACTATCTGCAGAAACAATAGTTCTTACCTGTAGGTTCCTCTTCGGTGACAATGATTTGGCCAGTCCAGGGTGCTGAAGGGCGAGCTGAACAAAGACAAGTATCAAATTAGCAAACATGTGACCCCATTGTTTCTACTGCACTCAGAAATGTGGTAAACTGGCCAGATGAATAACCAGTGTATTTGCTTCTAGTTATGCATTTTCTTAATAGATCTTTAAAAATATGTATATGGTATTGGGGGGATACATGATCTGTAGTCTCATGGGATTCATGATCAGTTAAACCGGTTGTCTACAATTGATTGTGTCTCAGGATAGCAACCCAATTTGTTTCATAGGGTTTTCAATGGTCGACTTTTTGGAGGTAGACTGCTATGGACTTAAACCACCAGGCTACAGTTAGCAACTGTGGTAGTTATGTAATTGTCAATTTAAGTATTAAGCGTGTAGGGGTGGAATCTAGCCTGTCAATCAGATCATAGCCAATGAGGCCTCTGTGTGGGCATGGCCTTCTCCTGAGAATTCTGGGATATGCTGATTTTTCCTCCTTGGAGGCGGGAAACACTTCTCTCCTCTGACTTCTCTGGGAGACATTGCAGCTGACAAGACACATGGAACCAGCTAGTGCCTAAGGTGGAGAAGCCACATGGACCTACCCTGATGCAGCCGGACCTCTGAAGCCGGAGAAGCCACGTTGAGACCCTGCCAGTGCTGAGATGCTTACAACGCCACTGGATCCAAAGACTTTCTACCCACTGGCCTGTGATCATCCTGCATTCGGCGTCATTGCATGTGTTTCATGAGTCTGAAGAGGACTTTACAGATTGCTATCAGACATATGGGCTAATATCGGACTTAGGGACTTGGACTGGACTGGGTTGGGATGCTTTCTCAATGTTCAATTCCTCTTGTATATAAATCTCTCCCTTCTATACATATGAGTGTCTCCTTGAATTTGTTTCTCCAGACTAACACAGCAACCAAGCATGGTAACCACTCAGGACTACTCCCACCATTTGTGAACGCACATTTACTTACCTGGACTGATTGAATGATTCCTGCCATCACCTCCCTCCACCCCCGCTAGAATTATACACAATTTAATGCTTAATATGAATCTCCTGAAATAAGCAAGCATTCAAGTCCCTTCTTAATATATAACACATATTTGGAAAAGATGTTTCTAGAACAGTTGCAAACCCAGTCTGTCAATAAGGATGAACAGGGGTGGGACGTTGATCTGGAAATAAAGCTCATCAGAAGAAAATTTTCTCCATTACATTTTGAAAAGTGTTACCCACAAAGGAAACCAATTTAAATGCTGAGCCGAAAAATGGATAAGATAGAAAATATAAAAGTTAGTCAGGAAATCCAAAATCTTTCACCAGAGTTTGTACAAAAAATAGATAGGTAATAAATAGGACAACTTTTTCCCTTTTCTTTTTTTAAATTAAAAGATCATTTTATTGGGGGCTTTTGCAACCCTTATAACAATCCATACATCAGTTGTATCAAGCATATTAGCATATATGTTCCATCATTCCTTTCTAGACATTTACTTTCTATTGAGACCTTGATATCAGCTCCTCTTTTTTCCCTACCTCCCACCCTGGTGACCCCTTGATAAATTATAAAGTATTATTATTTTCATATCTTACACCAACCACTGTCTCCATTTCCACATGGTTTCTGTTGTTTGTCCCCCTAAGGCCCGCGCGCACGCACACGTGTGTGTGTGTGTGTGTGTGTGTGTGTATGTGTGTGTGTGTTCATGTGTCAATCATTGTGATAAATTCCCCCTTCCTAACCTCCTCTCCCCACCTTCCCCCTACCCTCCTGGTAGAGCTACTCCCATTCCTGTTCCAGGACTCCATGTGTTGTGAGCTCTTATGTCTTATCTGTACCTGTGCACATGTTCTGTCCAGCCTGCAGTGAAAGGCAGCACTGGGGTCATGATAGTGGGGCATGAGGAAACCTCAAGGAACCAGAGGAATATTGGATGTTTCATCGGTGCTATGCTGTGTCCTGGTTGACTCATAGGACAACTTATTTTCAGTTCATACAAGTGTTATTTTCACTGGCATTTATGAATGAGGAGTACGTGAACTTATGAGACAGAATTTGTAAGTTGACTAGTCAGCTGACTAGTGAAATGATTGGATAGCAACCCAACATGCTGATTAGACAAATTTCTGGGAAAAAGAAAGCCGTTGTTTTTACTGAGATTCTTGTGAGGCCTTTACATATCATTAAAGTAGAGAAGGACACTGTGAATATGGAATAAACAATATCCTTCAACTAGGGTGATTTTGTCCCCAGGGACACTAGGCAATGCTTGGATACAGTTTAGTTGTCACAACTAAGGGGTTGCTACTGGCAGAGTGGGTAGAGGCCAGGATGCTAGAAAGCATCCCCCAATGCACAAGACAGCATCTTCACAAGAGAATTGTCCAAATATCCATAGTGCTACCACTGAAACATCTGGTGTGTGTTGAAGTGTTGACTTCCAACAATTCTTCTGCTGACCCTTTATGGCCATTAGTATTGGGAATCTACCACTTGTCTATCAGTTGGCACTGTGGTGGCTTACATGTTATTCTGATGATGGCAGGTATGCAGCCCGTATTTCAAATACCAGCAGGATCACCCTGAGTGGATAGATTTCAGCAAAGCTTCCAGACTAGGACTGAGTAGGAGGGAGGACCTGGCCACATGCTTTCGAAAAACTGGCCAGTGAAAACCTCATGGGTAGCACTGGAACATTATTTGATTGAGTGATGGAAGATGAGTCCTTGGAAGATACTAAAACTATTACTGGGGGTGGGGGGCTGTTTCCTCAACGTAGAGCTGATCTAAATGATCAGAGGGGACTAGAGTTTTCAGGAACTTCACTCGTTAGTGGGCACAATTCAAAATGAGAAGAAACAGCTGTAAACAATCATTAATAATAAGAAAGTGGAATGTACAAAGAATGAATCTAGAAAAATCAGAAGTCATGAAAAATGAAATGAAAAAATAAAGCTAGCTCTCTTCGGCATTGGTGAGCTGAAGTGGACTTGCATTAGTGATTTTGAGTTGGACAATCATATGGTCTACTATTTTGGGAATGACAAATTCAAGAGGAATGATGTTGCTTCCATTGTCCAGAATAACATTTCAAGATCTATCCTGAAGCACAATGTTGTCAGTGAAAGGGTAATAGCTATATGTCTCCAAAGAAGATCAGTTAATAAGACTATCATTCAAATTTAAGCACCAAACACTAATGCTAAAGATGAAGAAATTGAACATTTTTACAAACTTTTGCAGTCTGAAATTGAGCAAGCATACAATCAAGATGAATTGATCTGGGAGGAAAGGAGCCAGTCAGGGTGCAGTGTAGCAATGATGAAACATACAACTTTCCTCTAGTTCTTAAATGCTTGCCCACCCCCACCCCCACCCCAGCCCAATATCATAATCTCAATTCTACCTTACAAATCTGGCTAGACTAGAGGATGTACACTGGTACAGATAGGAACTGGAAACACAGGGAATCCAGGGCGGATGATCCCTTCAAGACTAGTGCTGAGAGTGGTGATACAGGGAGGGTGGAGGAAGGATGGGGTGGAAAGGGGAAAACGATTATAAGGATCTACATATAACCTCCTCCCTAGGGGCCAGACAACAGAAAAGTGGGTGAAGGGAGACGTCAGACAGTGTAAGATATGACAAAACAATAATTTATAAATTATCAAGGGAAAGTTATGGGGGGAAAGTAGGAAGGGAGGGAAGCGGGGGGCGGGGGGTGAGGAGCTGATGTCAGGGGCTTACGTGGAGAGCAAATGTTTTGAGAATGATGAGAGCAACAAATGTACAGATGTGCTTGACACAATGGATGGATGGATGGATTGTGATAAGAGTTGTATGAGCCCCCAATAAAATGATTTTTTTAAAAGATGAATTGATAATTACTTGCTATTGTTAGAACAAGGCCATGGGTCATTTGTTGATAAGACCATCAATTAGTTGCTCAGATACAAGTTCAAGTTAAAGCTAAAGAAAATTAAAAGCAGCCCTCAAGAGTCAAAGTATAACCTTAAGTATACCCCATCAGAATTTAGAGACAGTCTCAAACATCTATTGGACATAATTGAACACTAAGGACTGAAGACCAGATAACGTATGGATGACATCAAGAACATTACATATAAGGAAAACAAAAGGGAAAAAAAAGAGAAAGAAATCAAAAGGTCATTAAAAAGTCAAAAAAGTGTCAAAAAAAGTTGTCAGCAGAGACTCTAAAAGGTCCTCTGAATGTGGACTAGCCCACGTGAATCAAAGAACAAACAGTTGAACAGAAGATTGCCAATGGTGGCTCAAGAATACAAAGTAAAGTCTTATAAAGAAATATGCAGAGACTTGACATTAGAAAATCAAAAGAGAAGAACACACTTGGCATTTCTCAAGCTGAAAGAACTGAAAGAAAAAAAATTCAAGCCTCGAGTTACAACAATGAAAGATTTTATGAGCAAAATATTGAATGGCACAGGGAACAGATGGAATGAATTTACCAGAATGAATTGGGCAACCTTCAACCATTTTAGGAGATAGTATGTGATCAACAACGGATGGTAACGAAGAAAGAAGTCCAAGGCACTGTCAAGAAAAACAAGAGTCCGAGAATTGACTGAATAATAATTGAGATGTTTCGACACATAGATGCAATGCATTAAAGTGTTGAGTCATGTATGCGAAGAAATTTGGAAGACAGTTACTTGACTAACCGGAAGAGATCCATTTCATAAATTTCACACATTAGCAAAATTTTTATGAAGATAATTTAAAATGGTTGCAGAAGTATATCAACAGAGAGCTGCCAGAAATTCAAGTTGGATTTAGAAAAGGACACGAATAGGGATACAATTGCTGGATTTGAGCTAAAAGACAGACCTCCTGAAAGATGTTTACTTGTTTTTTATTGACTATGCAAAGGCATTCAACTGTGTGGATCACAACACATTATAGACAATATTACAAAGAATAAGAATTCCAGAATTCTTCATTTTGTGCATGTGGAACCTGAACATAGACCACAGGCAATCATTCAAGTAGACAACAGGGTTTAAAATCAGAACAGCTGTGCATCCGAGTTGTATGCAGTCACCATATTAATTCAGTCTGTGTGCTGCACAAGTAATTCATGAAGGTGGGCCACAGGAAGAAGGTGGCAACAGACTAATCAGCAACCTGTTAAATCAGCAGGTTCTCAACCTGTGGGTCGCGACCCCTTGGGGCGCGAATGACCCTCTCACAGGGTTGCCTGATTCATAACAGTAGCAAAATGACAGTGATGAAGTAGCAACGAAAATAATTGTATGGTTGGAGGGTCACCACCACATGAACTGCATTAAAGGGTGCGGCATGAGGCAGGTTGAGAAGCACTGTGTTAAATGAAGATGACACAGCGTGGCTTTCTGAAAGTACAAAGGGCTGAACACGCTTACTGATGCAGATCAAAGACTGCAGCCGTCAACATCAACGAAAACAAAATCCTCACAACTGGACCCACAGACGACATCACAATAAATGGTGGAAATACAGAAGTTGTCAGGGGGTCATTTTACTTGCATCCATAATCAATGCTGTGGTCTAAGAAATCAAATGACATATTGCATTGGGTAAATCTGCTGCCACGACCTCTTTAAAGTGTTAAAAAGCAACAGGTCACTTTGAAGACCCAAGTCATGGTATTTTCTATTAGCTTAAGCTGGACAATGAATAAGGGAGATGGAAGAAGAATTGATGCATTTGATGTACGGTGTTGGCAAAAAATATTAAATGTACCATGGAGAATCAAGTATTGACCAGATAAAATGTGAAACTGTTTCTTTTTATATAGAGAAACTCATTGTGCTGAGATATTAATGCCCTAATGGCCAGTATGGAGGTTAAGAAATTCACTGTGAAGGAGAAAGAAAACTATAGGCATACTTTAGAGATATTGTGGGTTCAGTTTCAGACCACGACAATAGAGTAAATAGGCAGTAAATCCAGTCATACAAACTTGTTAGTTTCCCAGGGCATAGGAAAGTTATGTTTACACCGTGTTGTGGTCTAGTCTATTAAAAAAAATTAAAAGGTTGTGAAATCACTAAAATGTGACCCTGAGACACAAAGTGACCACATGCTGTTGGAAATATGGTACCAATAGACTTGCTCAATGCAGGCTTGTCACAAATCTTTGAATCATAAGAAGTGTACTGTGAGGTGCAATACACAAGGGGTGCTGGTACCATAGGCACATGGTGTCATGTCATTAAAGTAATACATTAAGGAACCAAAAAGCCGTCTAGGTGCTTGGTTTTCAGATTTCATTTCGGACACAATACCTGAAGTTCAGTTCAACAAGGCAATGTGCTTTGAATGAGAAGACAGAGGAGAGAAACGTTAGTCCTTTAGAGAATGAGCGAGTCAACATGACAGCCCCTTATTTGTTGTTTTATTTTTCCCCTCGAGGATAAGCCGATCAACAGAGGATTCCTTACTCTCTACTCCCTCTAGTGGAAGGAAGAGTGAGAGAGACTCTTGCCACGAGGCTGATTCTTGCAGGTTCAGAAAAGAAAGAAAAACGTTAAGGAAAGATAGAAATGCACATGCTTACTTTTGAGTTTAGCCTTTTCAGCTGGATCCAGGGCAGCCACAGGCTCCGATACTCGGGAAGGTAGACCGATTCCGTTCGTATTCACAGCTCGGACGCGGAATATATAGGAGCGGCCTTCGATCAGCCCCGTGACAGGGAACCGGGCAAACTTCACGGGTGTGTCGTTGCACTGAGACCAGGTGTCTGTGCCCACTTCACATCTAAGGGAGCGAGGGAAGTTGAAAAACATTTAAAAAGAGATCTGGAGCCACACTGAGTTAAGCGTGATGGAAACGTTTAGGAAGAATTAATGGTAATATTTGGACAATAGGGTCAATATAACTACCACCACTGAAGAGTCCATGTGAAGATTGCAGAAATGGTGAATGTTTTGTCATCTAGACTTATTGCAATAAGAGATAATGATAAAAGAAAAGGACTGAAATAAATAAAAAGAGATCTGGCTAAATGTGAGTAGGTAGCTGCAGAGCTGCAGATCTAGCCAGTTGCTCAGGTGTCTGTGTAAAACATCAGAGTGATGTGCTAATTATTTCATTGCAGACCCAGGTTGGTTCCACGGCAGCCTGTCTCCTTGCCCAAGGGGCACGGAGGCTCCAGGCTTCCTGAACACACCTGTGCTCTTTGAGCTCATTAAAACCAGGTCAGCACTAGATGGGGCCCAGCTACCACTACCACCGCCGCTGAAAAGGATCATACTAGAAGGCCCTGGGCAGAGTAAGAGAAAGTCTGGAACGAAACTCAAAATCATAAAAAAGAAGAGAAAAAAGACCAGGCTTACTGGTCAGCTAGCGACTGGTTGAAACCCCCTAGACTCTGTTCCTTATTCAATTCTTCAAGTCTGCAAGGGAACTGAACTCATTCTCCTGGCTCCACTTTCAGCCAAACCATCGTTAGGTTCTAGGGGAAGCAATACATTAGAAACGTACGCGTACCTTAGACTGACCAAACACTTCAGATGGAAAGAGCAGCACTGACCAGGGGCCTCCCTCAGAAGGGGTTGGAAAGGAGGAGCCTGGAAACAGGAAGCTCAGGGAGGAAGTGGGATGATTTGAGGACCCGTCGAGAGGATTGCAACGGACGAGCGGGGACAAAATACGTCTCAACTGTTGAATGTAAACTGTTGGGCTGCCCTGTAAACCTTCACCAATTCCTAATAAACTTTAAAAATTTACTCTGATTCTGATGAAGAAGAATGGGAAACAAAAGCCATTCCCAGGCTGGGGGAGGCCCTGGGTTTGGGGGGCAGACGCAGCAAGCTGGCATCTGCCATGTTTACATTTGAGAGATTTTGAGAAGGGCGCCTTCAAGCATCTCCACTGCCAATGTCTTCAATCGCAACATTAATGATTCTTTTTGTGTGTGTGTGTGTGCCTTTTTTGGGCATTTTCTGTTAAAAATGGAACTAATGGTGAGAAAGTCAGCGCTGTAGAGGATGCTGTGGTTTGGAAGTCGTGCGCTGCATCTCACTCGACAGCAGCCCACTCCAAGCCAGGACTTGTACTCGGGTTGATCTGTATGGGGTGAGAGTGAGCGGTAGAGAGATTTTGAGACTTGCAGAAGAACAGGTGCTTAGGACTTCTGATTTCTCACTGGATGCTTTTACTGCCTCTGCTACCTGGGGTAGAGTGGGTCACTCCCAGAGAGCTGAAGATAACACCTATATGATGCTACTGGACTGTGCACACTCTTAGGGGCTCAATACATGATTGCATTATACGGCATCAAGACCACACAGTTCCTATTATCCGCGGACCCCTGCCCCAACCATTTAAGAATATTTAAATTCTAACTATATTACCTTCTCAATATGACTCCATGTTCCAAATGTACTATTCTCAGGTGATTCTTATGAGGAAGGAGTGGCCAATGACCATGCTAATCTGGTCAGTGTAGAGATTCTTCCATATCCTGCTCCAACATCACCCTCCCATTGTTCTCACCCGTAGGTTGAGTACGATCAGATACAGCTTCACTCCCTGTTTTCTAAACCGTTCCTTTGTCAAAACTCTGGAGCTGCTATGGTCGGGGTGTGAAAGTATGAAGGTGATTTTTCAAACTACTCTTGTGTCCAGCACTCCCACTGGCACTGCCCTCTCTCTGTCCTGATACTGCTACTGGGATTGTGGCAATGAACAGGAGAGAGTGCTTCAGGAAGACAGGACAAAGGGCAAAGGGCACCAGGGCTTCTAGACACTTTGATAGTGTATTGGAGCAGAGAGAGCACAAACCTACAGACAGGAGGATATTTGAATGACAGTTCCACTACTTACAGCCTACGTGACTCTTTTCAAATGCTTTGGCTATTTGCAAGAGCCTGTGTAGACCACAGAAGCCGGGTCTTGTGCCCACTCACATCTAAGGGAAAGAGTGAAGTTGAAAAACATTTCGAAAGAAGTCTGTAGGGCACACTGAGTTAAGGGTTATGGGAAGTTTTAGGACCAAAGGCTTAGAGCAGGAAGGATTATTCAGGTTCTAACAAGGCCTCCATGATTCTGTTACCCAGAACCCATGGCCATCTTTTATGTTGCTGGAGCATGGGCTGCCAGAATGCGATATTGCCTGATGTTTTATTTTTGGCAAATAAAACACTCACTTAAATAATACACCCCAGCATCTGAGGAATAAGAATGATGGAATGAAATGGAAAAGCTCTGGCACAGTGCGTGTCTCATGATATTTCCAGAAGAGAATTTTGGTCTCATTTGCCTGTCCTCCTGTGTTACAGGTAAATCACACCATTCTGCTCATTTTCTTTATTCTCCTGCTTAGGTGGATACAGTCTGAAAAGATCACCTTTGATCAAAATTGTACAATAAAGTTTTAAGTCATTGTCAAGGAGTCATGGATAGAATGTGGTTGTTACTGATAATTAGAAAACAATCCAATTGCACCTGCATTTGTTCTATGAATTCAAGTTGATGATTAGAGCACATTAGTTCAACAGTGGAATTTGAAAACCTTATCAGATCATCTTAAGTAAAGCCATTATGTGATATTAGGTCTACTTATTTCATAGTTTAATTCTGTTTTCTCAGTGTTAATTGAAGTCAGCAAAAAACTGCCTAGTGTGTTTGCAAAAATAACATAGGTGGAGGGTTTTGTACAGCTGACAAAACCATATAATTGGTGTGCTATATATGAAAAATATGGTACATTTCTAATGCATGGTCAGTACTACTCCCTACTAAGCATCTGAGGAGGGTGAACTTTGTTCATGAAGATCTTCAATAGAAGCCCAAAGCTGATTGTCAGGTGTGAGCAGTCGTTCTAGGTTGGAGAACAGAAACAGGGAGGTGATTTCTCGGAGAATTCAGATTAAAGTTGAGGGACAGCATCGCTTAGGCTGGTGAGGAGAGCCCAGGCTCGAGAAGCCAGACTGCATAACCCAAACTCAACGTCTGGCTTCATTTCCTTCTTGAAATGACAGTACCTTCCCCAAAGATTTTTTATTCAGATTAAATATATGTGAAGTGTTTAGAGCAGAACCATGTACATAATAAATGCTTAATAAATACTAGCCACGATGTTATTTTTATTATGATGAAGGCAAGTGGGGAACAAAATGTACTGATTCTCCTGGGTCTGTCCCTGAAAAGTTGGCAAGTGCCTTGGAAATGTGCCAAAGTTCAATAAAACAGGAACTTTAAGAATGAAAAAAATTTGATCTAAACCTTCACAGTTCATCATTACTAACTGATCAAAGAATGTGGAAGCATTTAGTGTTTGTTTAAATATGATGTCATTCTCTAAACACATAGTAAATATTTAGATTTATAATAACAGTTTATAGATTGACATAGTAAATAAACACTAAGTATTTCTTTGCATGGTATTGAGCCCACAGGCTTCAGTAATGGTCATATATTTATTTATTCATTGCTATATATAGGAGCCCTAGTGGTGCCCTTGGGTAAAGGTTAGCTAACCACAAGATCGGAGGTTCAAAATTATCAGTTGCTTGCAGGAGAAAGCTGAGCTCAGTTGCTCCAGTAAAATTTATAGCCTCTGAAAACCTCCATAGGGTCACTATGAGTTGAACTGGATTCCGTGGTAGTGTTTGTTTGTTTGATTTTCAAATAAATATTAAACTTAATATTCTTTGGTTCAAATATTTTGACTATAGTTGTATATACTCACATTATTTGTTTCTAGTGATTTCCACTGTCAGATTTTACAACTCACAAATGAAAGAGAATTGGAACAATTGTTTGAGTAGAAACGAAGTCAGAGAACAATGGATTTAGGCCATCAATCTAAATTTGTTGTCTTATTATCCAAATTGACTAGTTAATGGGTAAAAATTACATATTACGGTAACTCAATATAAAAAGCCAACTTTCTAAATCCTGTAAATAGGATTTCGTTAAACTTTCTGAAGTCGATATTCCTTAGTCACTGATTTACTAGGCATATGGATATGAAAAGTATTGAATACTAGCTATTTGACTTCCAAAGGGGCCTCTATTAGATTATAAGTTCATAGCATTCTTGTCAAATTACTTACTTGATGTGATAGTCAAATTAAAAGACTATCTATGGAGGATAGATAGGTAGGCTATACCAAGGGGCTTCAGAAATAGAGGAAGATTTACAAAAATGTTCTGAAGTTCCTTATATGTGGTGCATCCATGTGATACATACCTATGATATAGATATGTAGATACTCACAGAGAAAGAGAGTGTAGGAGAGAAATGTTCACTTAAAACTGATGGGAGAAATCAAGCATGCATCTCTCTGATCCAATGACTTTACTTAAACTGAAGTGAAGGTAAGCACTAACTTATCTATAAAATATCCCAGAATAGGACTCCCTCCGTCAACGGCTGGCTGCTTCCAAGAGATGATGATGTAATCTTTGTTGGCATCTAAGCATACCACATCCAAGGGGGAAGCTGGTGCGCCTTTAATCTCGGCATCGGCATCTAGGAAGACAGAGAAGTTTCCCATTAACCCTCTCGGATTTGCTCGCCAGGCTCAGCCTGCTGGGCCTTCGGGGCACACATTTCCGGCAACACCACCATATTGGCTACACCGCTGGTTGTAGGAGAGCAAGCTTCACTCTGATGGTTTGCTTACCAACATCACAATGTGCACTTTCCGTCTTCTGCAGGAAGCACAGTAGGTTTGAAAATAGAGGGGGTATGGAAATGACCCCTGACCTTTGCCTGGTGCCTGGTCAGAATCTTTGGAGAGAAAAAAACCAATACAGAGATGTTGGCACTTGCTACCAGGGAGAGTCCAGGGAAGTTGTGCCAGAGAGTCTGCCCTTAGGCCATGTATGTGCAATGTTGGCTACTACCTGGAAACTCAGAAGGAAACCAGCACCCCCAGACGGACCTCTGGCTCCATCTCCCAAAGAGTAGTCACTGTGCATTCCGCCGTCCCTAACACTGGGGACAATGTGGAAGAGAGACAGAAAAACATTCTTCTCGCTCAAATATTTGTTCGCAAACTGAAGATACCGATGAAAGGACTCTGATGTAATACTCACATTGGAGTTTCGTTGATCTGAGGCTAGTGAAAGTCCAGGGGTGGACAACAGACACGGAGGGCAGGGACCGTTTAGGAAATGGGATCTGTAGACTGCGTGTCTTCGGGACAGCACAATTAGTGACTCAGGGATGTTCTCAGGAGAGGAGGAAGGTAAATGAAAACATTTTGTTTATAACCTAAAGTAAGAACTATCAAGATGAGCGGCAGAGTCCCGGGTGGGCGTGGGGGTGGGGGGAGGTCCACACTGGCCCGTTCGTCCTGACAGTTGACCAAGCTTTTATAAACAGAGCGAGCAGGGGAAGAGGCCGAGACAAGTAGAAGCCACCCAAGTAAGGGAAAACACTGCTGCTGACTGAACAAGCACACTGATTTTCTATGACATGCACTTGTGCGAGGAGCCCTGGTGGAGTAGCGGTTATGTGCCACCTGCAAGGTCACCGGTTCGAAACCACCTGTCACTCTGCACGAGAAACTCGGGGCTGTCTAGTCCCACAGAGTGTTACAGTCTCAGAAACTCACAGGGACAATCATCCCTGTGCTATAAGGTCCCTATGAGTGGGCATGACGGACGGCAGAGCGTTTTGAGTGAGTACTTCTGTCACTTTAATGACAGCACGGCAGAAATACATATATCCTTCTGAGTTTAATAATTGTGTGTGGCTGTGAAACAGCTCAAGTCCCACCGGTTTGCAACATTCCCATTTTGGCCTCCAGAATCCGCTGGAAATTGTCCCGAGGAGAACTTATTTCCTGCATAAGTTCTATAGGCGACTGTAACTCCATCATCGTACCTCAAACTGGACACACGGTTCCTGCAGGATTCAAAATAGGGCACGGAAGCCTTTGGGTGGGGAGAAACCTTTCTCTGAGGGCGCCCTGGGGGGAGGCAGAGACAGACTGCTTAGCTTCCAGAGGTGACCACTCAGTCATGTCCTTCTGTTAAACTACCACCCAGGGACCCCGAACAGCTAGAGCAGGTGAGTTAGCCCCATCGTCTTGATGATGTATGGAAGGCTGGATAAGCTTGGCAGATAGCAGGCATTTAGGGAGCCAGTGGTCAGTCTTTCTAGGAAATTCCTTAGAATATGCCCTTCAGGGGGAAGGACCTGAAAACCTCTCGGGTCACGCAGGCCTTCATTCTTTGATTCCAGGAGTTCCATGTCTGCAGTGCAGTAAGTAGTCCTCTGCCAGGGGCTAAACACAGAAGTTAAAGAACGAGGATTACTTTCCCTCTTGGAAGTCACCAGGTGGTTGGGAGCATGGGACACCTGACATGAAAGAGCACACTGTCAGGCAGCGTGACTAAGGAGAGGGAAGTGAGGGACGCAGTTATATGGCCTTTGGGGTCAAAGCATTTGGCTTCCAGCAACTACTACGCAGTGTCTGGCCACCAGTCCCCGTTCAGTCAGCATTAATCCTCCTGGGGGCCTCTGTCCTGCCTTATCCTGATCCCCAAATAGCCACACGTTTCATAGGTTTGTTTAACTGGGTCACAGTTTAGCCTGTTAGTTTTTACACAGAATGAGCATTAACAACTTCTTTCAAAATATACCTAATCCTATTATTTATATTTATTATAAGTGCTATACATGCTTGTACCATATTCCATCTCATTTAAAATATGATCAGTTAAACCCCTTTTAATTATATTACTCAGAGATCACTACTGCTAACATATTAGCCGGTATCGTTCTAGATTTTAAATATATATATGTATATATACATATATGTGCTGAAAGCTGATCTTAAAAATTAAAAATGAGATTATTCTGGCAAAAGGGTAAGTCAAAAAGTACTGCTTCGAGGATCCTAGTTCCTACATGCACTGGTTTATTCCAGATAAGCATGTGTCTACAATCAGTGGACGGCTGCAGACAAGTTTAGTCTCTTTAAGGTACTTCATAATAGGGGTCCTCCATAAAAGCATGCCACAAAGACCAGCTACTCAAAGGGATGATCTTTCCATCAGCCTTTTAAGCCAGTTCAAAGATAATGAACGCCACTGTGTGTGGTGAACTTGTCAAGGGACAAGTCTTGAATTTACTGATACGATCCAGAGAGCAAATTTCACCGGAAGCAGTGGTTTCCAACAGGATGTGCTGGGCCAGTCCACTTCAAGGCACCTCAGAAGGTTCTTGTGACGGTCTTTTGTAGACTATTCCAAAGGGACAATCTTGACAGATTTTGTTGTTGAGAGACACGGGACGCTCATGGGAGCTTATTAGAAAGAAGTTTCAGGAAAATAGGAAACTGCATCGGTGAGAAAAGCTCTAGGAAATTTGGGCCGAGGGCTTTTTTCTACCATGGCAATGGACCTTCTCATTTTGTGAGGCAGCAAGGGCTATTCCCAGAGAATTACCCAGGGAAAGCTCGCTCCATCCTCCCTACAGGCCTGATCTTGCTCCTTCGGACTTCGTTTTGTTCCCCAAGCTCAGAGAACATTGGGAAGGATCCTGGTTCGAGTCCCTCGAGGCTGCCAGAACAGCTAGTTTGGTATGGTGCACATGGAAGGGCACAGAACTCTTTGGGACAGGGTTAGAGATAACAACACTGCCTTCAGAGGTGGAGAGACCGAGACGGAGGATATGTGCGGAAACACTATATTTTGATATTTTTGTTTAATAGCAGTTTCTATGGTTTTGTACCAATACTGTTTTAGTTACCCAGGTATACCATCAGTTTCCTCCACTGCATGGTATTCTGTTATTTATATGCAGCATTTATAATAGCATATTTAACAACTTGCAAATAGTAGATATTTAGATTTCTTTCAGTTTTCCCCAACACAATGTCTCTTTATCTTGGTCTGATCCAGGCCAATTCCTAGAACTAGCAGTCTTGGACATGTACACTTTCAGTACATACTGACATAATGCCTGGTTAATGTTAGAATCAATCATATTTACCAGCAATGCACACAGTGCCTGTTTTCCCGCTCCTTCCATTTAGTGTATTCTTAAAATATTTTATTATTTTAGTACAATAGATAAGGACATGATCTCATTTCCATTTTTTCCTGAAGTTAATTACAAGTGACAACTTATTCATATATTGATTTGCCACTTAAGGCAGCCCTGGCGGTGTGGCGGTTAAGGCCTAGGCTGCTGACCTAAAAAGGGCAGTGGTTCCAACCCACCAGCTGCTCTGGGAGAAAGGTGAGGCCGCCCTCTTCTGTAAAGATCTACAACCTTGGCAGCCCCGTGGGGCCCTTCGACTTGGTCCTACAGGCTTGTCCTGAGTCAGAATTAACTCAATGGCAGTAGGTTTGGTTGGATGTGGGTTATTTACAACTTTTAATTCTTCTTTAATGATGTTTCTTTCCCATCCTTTATGACTTATCATGTGTGTGTGTGTGTGTGTGTGTGTGTGTGTGTGTGTGTGTGAAAGAGAGAGAGAGAGAAAGAAGAGAAGGGAAGGAAGGACATAAAATAGTTTAGAAAAATATAACACAATATAATATTGGATAGCTGTGTGTGGCAGACCTATTGATGGGTTTTCTTTATTTTTAGCTTGTTTATATGACACTGTTGTTTCTTTTATAATGAACTTATGCTATCTATGTAATGAAATGCTGGTCAAACATATGCAGTTCTAGAATCTGTTTCTGAGGGCATACAGTACTTTATACACAGATCATACTGGTTCAGAAGCTGTTTTCTAAGCAGTAAAAATAGATGTCTAGAAAAATTACATTAAAATGACCTCCTGCAGCTCAACAGATACAAAGTTTTTAAAAGCACATAAAATATCATTTTTGATATTTTGACAGTTTGACAGTTTCTTCTTTTTTAAAACTTTTTTTTAACTGTAAGTTACATGGGGGGTGGTTAAACAGTCTGGCAGTCTCTTAAAAAGCAAATGTAAATGTACACATGATCTAGCAATCACATTCATGAGGTGTCTACTCAGGAAAATGAAATCTTGTGCTCACAAATATGAATGAAACTGTTCAGAGCAGTGTTGCTCATAACAGCCAGACTGAAAACTGTCCCACTGCTGAATGGACAGACAAATTGAGGTACTGAATCCTTGTAACTCAAGGATTACTGAAAAGACTGAATCATTGGGACATGATTCAGTAATAAAAAGAAGAAACTACTTAGATGTGTCATAAATGAATCCCAATAATATTCTCAATGAATGAAGGCAGAAGTAAAAAAAAAAAAAAAGGAGGGGAGGATCAATAGGAACAGAAAATAGATTCAAAAATATATTAGTAGTTTTCTAGAGCTGGGCTAAGAAGCCCTAATGGTGCAATGGTGAAGTGGCTAACCCAATGGTTGGCAGTTTGAGCCCACAGGAGGAAAGACCTGGTGATAGGCTCCTGTCAAAACTACTGCTTAGGAAATGCTATGGGGCAGGTCTGCTCTGCTCTGTGGGGCACTAGAGCCATGAAGACTGGCACCTACAACAGCGAGGTTGGAGTGGTGGATGAGTTAGTAATGATACTATACCGAAGTCTCTTTGAGATGGTGGAAATGTTCTAAAATTGATTGTGACTCGTGGTTGATTGTACAACTCCCTAAATATGCTAAGAAGCACAAAATTGCGTTCTTAAATGCATTGATTTTATATTATATATAAATTATATGCTTTAAAACAATTTTATAAAAGAACCTTAAAAACACCATTCAGATAAACTTAGAAGTGAGATCTTTTTTTCTAAATGTCAAATTCACAATGGGATTGCTACAATGTGTATCTTTGGGCTGTTATCTTTACCTTGTATCTTTTCAGTCCTCTCCCAGTGACATCTGATGGGTTTTAGAAACTATTTTCATTTCTTTGTTTTGTGGATATGAAAACTGGCCCGAATACAAATTTCAAATTTCTGCACTTATATTTTTGTCTGCACGAATTTCTATCGGTATTAATAATCATGTTTGTCCTAAACCTGGCAAAGAGTTCCAATTCTGAGGGTGGGCCTGAGAAATATTATAAAGAAATGACACTATGTTAGGGGTCCTCAAAAAGTCCATGAAGGGGTTGTAAAATAGCAATATTTTTTCAGAAGAGCGCACTCTCCCTACAGAAGATGTTCTTTGATTCAGGGCAGATAGCTCAGAACAAAGAGGACCATGTACGCAGTCCTCATTGAGCCAGTTCACGCAGAGGGGTTGACTGTACAGGTTTACTCAGCGATGAGCGCTAAAGTGGCATTTTCACTGCAATGTATGGCGAACATTAGTGCTCGTCCTGACCCAGAGGTGCTGGACTTCTCCTGGATTGCTCTTGTGGTCTCGGCATTGCAAATGTTCTTGCCGTTCGCTGGAGCTTACCTCGAACAAAGACATACGCGCTGTACTGTTCGTAATATTCTCCCATCCGCACGCGGATCGTATAGAGGCCTTCATCTTCTTTGTTGAGGTGAGAAAAGGTCAGTGTGGCGCGTTCTCCACTCCAGTGGGTCTGCACCCACTTGGACGGTGAAACAGGTGCTCCTAGGATGTTTAAAAAGAAAGTTAGCAAATTAACGTGTTCCTACCTTTCTCTCTTCTCAGCCTCCCCACCGCCTTTCTCTTTTTCTCATCTTCCTGATTGAAAGCTAGCTAACGAATCAAGAGAGTCTAGATCAGTGTTGAGGGGACAGAGGCCTGGTATATAATGTGCGAGACCCAATACCAAAGGAAACTGCAGGTTCCTTGCTCAGAAAGCAGAGAAAATGTGCCGTTATCAGTACTGACATGTAGCTTGCCCTCGAAATCGTTTTTTCCTTATCAAACATAATACTGATCATCTAAATGCAAAAAAATAATTTTAGTGACATAATTTTATACGCAATAAACAATCGTTTATTAATAGATTATCCTCAAGGAAGGGATGAGCCAGTCAAGAAACAGTATCCCACTGATAAAACATACAACTTTCCTCTAGTTCTTTAATGCTTCTCCGCCCCCCCCCACCCCCCCCCCACTATCATGATCCCAATTCTACCTTACAAATCCAGATAGACCAGAGCATGTACACTGCTACAGTTAGGAACTGGAAACGCAGGGAATTCAGGGCAGATGACTCCTTCAGGACCAGTGGTGAGAGTGGCGATACCGGGAGGGGAAGGGGAACGCAGGGGGGAGGGGGAACCGATCACAATGATCTACATATAATTCCCTTCCAGGGGAATGGACAACAGAAAACTGGGTGAAGGGAGTCATCGGTCAGTGTAAGACATGAAAAAATAATAATAATTTATAAATTATTTTTAAAATATTTAAAATATAAATTATTTTAAAAATTTATCAAGGTTCATGAGGGAGGGAGTGTGTGGGAGGGTAAATGAGGAGCTGATACCAAGGGCTCAAGTAGAAAGAAAATGTGAGTATGATGATGCCAACAAATGTACACATGTGCTTGACACAATGGATGGATGTACAGATTGTGATAAGAGTTGTATGAGCCCCCAATAAAATGGTTTAAAAAAAAAGAGTTGTACGAGCCTCCATTAAAATGATTTTTTAAAATATAGAGTATCTTGACTGAAAAGAGATTTATGGTTCACTTTTCTGCAAAACAATTTATTAGGTCATTACAAAGTGTATTTTTAGCAATTTATTTTGAAGTTATATAATTGAAAGTACTGTTAGTCATTCTCTGCAGATGCAAGATCACAAATAATATTTGATGTGTCTGAGAAGGATCTTTCTGCTGATGCAACTGATGCTAGAGTTGTCATTATAAAGGCTATAAAGGCTGCTGTGAACGATTATGAAATACACACTTTAGTACTCTAGAGTTGGTGATTCTTGAGGAACAATTCTCCTAAAAAGATTTAGCTCTTCCTGCAACTTGTTGTTGTTAGCTACCACTGAGTCGGTTTCCCTCCAGAACGAGGCATGGCCTGTCCGTCACGTCTCCATGATTCTTGACAGGCCGCCGCCCATTGCGGCAGCCTGGCTGAGGGTCGCCCTCCACGTGACCAGACAGGATGCCCTTTTCCAGAGCCTGGTCTCTCCTGACAATGTGTCCAAAGGGCATGAGGCAAAGTCTGGCCATCTTCACTTCTCAGGAACATTCTGGCTGTTCTCCTTCCAAGACAAATGTGCTGCTGCTTCTGGCAGACCAGGGTATTTTCGAGATTCTTGGCCAGCACCATAATTCAAATGCATCGATTCTCCGTCGGTCTTCCTTAGTCAATGTGCAACGTTCACGGGCATACGCGGCCATTGAAAAGGCCATGCTTGGGTCGGGCACACCCTAGTTCTTAACATGACACTTTGAAGCTGTCTGGTGCAGCAGATTGGCTATTGCAACGCATCATTTGGTTTTGGCTGCTGTTTCCATCCACATTGGTTGTGGATCAAAGCAAGATGAAATCCTCGGCAACGTCACGTTTGTCTCCACTGGTGGGATGACCTTCTGGGCCAGTTGGAAGGCTTTGGAGTAGCAATCCATAATCGTCACTGAGGGCTTTAACTCCTCCTCGCTTCCAGCAAGCCAGGTTGGGTCATCTACATAGCAGGTGGCTAGGAAGCCTTCCTCCAGTCCTGATCCATGCTCTTTGTACAGTCCAACTGCTTGGACCATGTGCTCAGCAGCTACCTTGAGTAAGTATGGTGAGAGGATAATGCTAATGCCTTCAGTACCGTTTGGCCTGCCTCCCGTGACCTCAATAGGTTTTGAACAACCTCTTGAAAAGGATGAATGTCAAGTTCTTTCTGGTACAATGGCTGTGTATTCCTTACATTATCCTTTGATGCTTCCTAAAATGTTCACTGTTTGCCCCAGAACCCTTCAACATTTCAACTAAAGGCTTCAGTTTTTTCCTTCAGGTCTTCACTTTGAAAGATGGCCCACGTGTTCTTCTCTTTTGGCTTTCTAACATTAGGTCTTTACACATTTTATTATAAGACATTACTTTGTCTTCTCAAGCTGCCCTTTGGAATTTTCCATTCAGTTCTTTAACTTCATAATTTCTGTCATTTGCTTTAGCTGTTGTGTGATCAAGAACAAGTTTCAAACAAATTAGTTCCATATAAATCTGAATTTAATTGAAAATAATACATTTGAATTTTAATGTTTCTTCTCATATGTACTATAACTTGTACCAATTAATTTAATGCCTCTATTGACACCTCAGCACCTGATGTGGAGATGTGGAGAAAGTCAGCAACAAGGAGGAGGACCTTGAACGAGATAGGTGCATGTAGTGGCTGCCACCAGGGCTCAGACACTGCACAGTTGTGAGGTGACATAGAACCAGCAGGGTTTGGCCTATTGTGGGTAGGGTTGCTGTGAGTGAGGCTGCTAGGGTGGCACCTAACAGCAGCACCGTCACTCTCTCATCAGTTACAAGGAAAACATGAGTTTTAAATGGTCTTCCTTATTAATAATTGTTTCACTGAAAGTTTTGTATGAAAATAATAACTATTTCTCATTTTTACTTCTAAACATGTGGGTTTGAGCTTGGCACGTTTGCAGTAAGTTTTCCAATCCAGAAGCTCTAAAGTTTTTGAAGCATTCTAATACTTTCTTTGTGCACGTCATTGGAATGACTATACGTGTGCTTGGGTTCTGTAAGACTTTAATGGCAAACTTGGCGACCTGGTCATCCACAGGTCTTGCGCCTGGGCTGAAGCCAGGAACTGAAGCATTCGTGCAGATTTGGCAGAGAGGAGTCCTGGGAATGGATGAGTACACTGACCTTCCAGTGTGAGGTCCCACCCCACGTGGTGTCCTTTTTCTCCTTTGGGGTTATTGCTACAGCTACCAGCACTGTTGCTCCCCCGGCAGCATTGCCAGCTCCCATCTGGACCTGGGTCCCTAGCTCTTAGCCCAGCCATCTGTTGGGAACCATAGGGTGCCTCAAAGTGCTCCCGGTTGATACACAGAGAAAGGCCAACTGAACGTTGCTCACCATGTCTGGGTGCTTAACCTGGGAGCATTTACCTAATATTGCTTCTCTGCTTGCTATGAGTCAGCATCAACTCGGTGGCAGTGAATGAGAGAGCTCATGCAAATGTTCCATTGCTCATCATGCCACTTACAAAATCAACATGAAACAAAAACAAGTTCTTAAAATTATGAAGGAAATGCCAAGATGGTGACAGCGGAGCACCAAACAATAGCTCAAGTCCCCTGTGATAGTGATTCTGCAGGCTGGCACAGTTTGAATGCTTATGAAGTTATCCCTGGAAAGAGCTATGTTCAGTCCCATCTCTTTCGTGAACTAATTAGATAACTTTGGGTAAGTCATTTAATCTCTCTCAGTTTCAGTGCTTTCCCCATGAATAATATGGAATTGGAGCTGTCATAAGTGCTACATAGGAAGTGTCACAAAACAGATATCCTGCTATATTGTTCCAAGATAATTTTTTTAGCTTATAAAACTTAAACAAAATTATATGACAATCATACTAATCCACAGCATAGTTAAATGCATCTGGAGTTGTAATGCTTTTGTTCGTTAACTAGCTGGTTTGTTGTTTTTTAAATATAATCCCAGTCAAGATGTTAAGATAAACTGAACAGAGCAATGGGAGTCCCCAGGTCTGTCCACTTCTCTCCCCTACGTCGTCCTCGACGAGCCAGGTGCTGTTGTGAGCCTCACAGAAAATGTGTCAGGTGCCTAGAGGGACGTTTAGCTCTTCAGTATCAAGGCTCTTCTCCTTGCCTGGGCCTCACAGGACACAAAGATAGGAGGAAGTACAGACTTTTCGACGAGATTAGCTCCTAAGTTTTCTTTATTAGAGCAAAAGTTCTAACAAAAGTTTCAGAGACATAAAAGGAAGCACTAAGTCGTGGAAAGAACCAGATGCAGAAGTCTGCAGTCTGGCTGCACCAGAGTTCAGTGAGTGAATTCAGACTGTTATTTATTCTCTTTTGACATTTTTATTGCCTTTGTCTATTGGATGAGATTAATGGTACAAAAACTCAATTCTTCAAGATCGCAGATTTATATTATCTTAGAGATCACATTACTTTTAAAGTTCAGTGATTCAACCGTTTGGGTCGCTTTCTTGTTTGCTTTGGTTTCCTTCAGCCGTGGAACATTATGCAGATGTCTATGTAAATATGACATCTGAGAAAATTAAACCATGTGTCTTCCTCACACAGTTCTAGACACGTTTGAAAAAAAAAGACTAACTTGTGTGATGAGGCTAAAGAACTCACAATAGAGTTATGTTCTTTTTTCCAGCAGTAGTCAAAATATGATCTAAAAATTTTTTAGAGACAATTTTATCTACCTTTGTATCTTTAAGTGATATCAGTGTAACTGTGACTATCGTCAGACTTACCAGATATTCCAGATAATACAGAGGCTTTATTATGTTAGAACAAAAATGTCAAGATCTAAATGACCTCTTGCTTTACTCAGCTGGATTAAGTAGTAAATAAAGTTATGTTTTGAAAAAGTCTCATCCATTTCCTATTGCATGACTGATAAGCCAATGAGGAAAGGTATTTTAGCAATAAACTTACAAAATAAATATACATTATACTGTCACTCTTTCCACATATGACTTCAAACTCAACTCAGTCCATCAAGTCGATTCCAACTCGTAATGACGCTACAGATTAGGGTAAAACGGTGGGCCTCCAAGACGGTAACTGCTTATGGGAGCACAACGTCTCATCTTTTCTTCACATATTACTTGATAAGAAAATTCAACCTCTAAAAATATGAGGATGCTTCCAAAAAATCATGAAAAACTGTCATTCCCTTTCCTTTCACTTTCCCACCAACTTTTTGAAGTTCCCTTATGTATTACAAACACTTTGTACTTTGATATATATGTAGAAACTTAATTTAAAAACATTGAGTAGGTTGTGGTGGTTGTTGTTGTTGCTTTGGTTGGGTGCCATCGAGTCTGTTCCAGCCTGTAGTGACCTTACGCACAACAGAACGAACCACGGCCAGGTCCGGTGCCATGCTCACAATTTTTACTGTGCTTGACCCACTGTTGCAGCCACGGTGTCAATCCATCTCTTTTCGGGCCTCTCTTTTTCTTTGGTGCCCCTCCACTTTACCAAACAGGCTGGCCTTCTCCAGCGACTGGTCTCTCCTGACAACGTGTCTGAAGTCTGTAAGAAGGAGCACTCTGTCTGTACTTCTTCCAAGACAGATCCGTTTGTCCTTCGAGCAGGCCATGGCACTTGCAATGTTCTTCTCCAGCACACAGTTGACGGGCATCGACACTTCATCGGGCTTCTTTATTCACTGGTCAGCTTCCACATGTGGGGGAAATATGGAGTGGAGCAGGAAGCATCAAAAGAAGATGGAAAGAATACACAGAGTCGCTGTACCACAAAGAGCTAGTCAACACTCCGCCATTCCAGGAGGTTCTTGCATCTGAGCAAGAATCACCGGTACGGAAGGAAGACCACTGAATGCATTAGCCAAAAACAAGGCTCCCGGAATTAGTGGAATGGCAACTGGTATGTTCCAACACACTGATGAAGCGCTGGAAGCACTCACTCGTCTGGGCCAGGAAATTTGAAAGACAGCTACTTGGCCAACTGACTGGAAGAGATCCATATTTGTGCCCATTCCAAAGAAAGATGGCCCAACAGGACGCTTAAATTATACAACAATATCACGGATGTGAAAATGTAAGTACATTTTATACTGAAGCTCATTCAACAACAGTTGCAGCAGTACACTGACAGGAATCTGTCAGAAGATTCGGCCAAATTCAGAAGAGGTTGTGGAATAAGGGAGATGTTTGCTGATGTCAAATGGATCTTGGCTGAAAGCAGAGACTCCCAGAAAGATGTTTATTTCTGTTTTATTGACTATGCCAAGGCATTCCACTGTGTGGACCATAACAAACTACGGATAGCATTAGGAAGAATGGGAATTCTAGCACATTCCATTGTGCTCCAGTGGAACTTGTCTGTGGATCCAGAGGCAGTTCTGTGAACAGAACAAGGGAATCCTGCATGGTTGACATCAGGAAAGGTGTGCGCAAGGGTTGCATCCTGTCACCATACTTATTCAATCTGTATGCTGAGCAAATATCAGAGAAGCTGCACTATATGAACAAGAGTGTGGCATCAGGACTGGAGGCAGGCTTACAAACAACCCGTGGTATGCAGGTGACACCACTTGCTTGCTGAAAGCCAGGAGGACTTGAAGCACCCACTGACAAAGATTGCAGGCTTCAGTATGGATTACAACTCAATGTAAGGAAGACCAAATACTCGGAACTGGACCAATCCATCATGATAAAGGGAGAAATGGTTGACGTTGTCAAGGATTTTGGGTTACAGTACATGGATCCACATCCAGTGCTCATGGAAGCAGCAGTCCAGAGTTCAAAAGATGTGCTGCAGTAAGTACATCTGCTGCACAAGACCTCATTAGAGTTCTGGATAGTAGGAATGTTTCATTGAGGACGATGGTGCAACTGACCCAAGCCACAGTCTTCCCTGCATCATATACATGTGACAGTTATCAAGCAGGTAGGTAATTTCCTACAATTTCCAGATCAAGCCAATTGTGATAACAGACATGCAATATATGGACACTGGTCTAGGCCTGGGGAAGTTACACTTAACCGACTTATATGTAAAAATAGAACATTTTGACAAGCCAGTCAGGGTGCAGTATAGCACTGATGAAACATACAACTTTCTTCTAGTTTGTTAATGCTTCCTACCCCCCACTATCATGACCTCAATTCTGCCTTACAAATCCAGCTAGACCAGAGCATGTACACGGGTACAGATAAAAGCTTGAAACACTGGGTATCCAGGACAGATAAACCCCTCAGGACCAATAATGACAGTAGCAATACCAGGAGGGCAAGGGAAAGGTGTGGGGAGAACTGATCACAAGGATTTACATATAACCCCCTCCCAGGGGGCCGGAGAACAAAAAAGTGAGTGAAGGGAGATAGCCCTAACCCTAACCCTAATGGTGTAAGACAAGAAAAAATTTTTAATAAATGTATCAAGGGTTCATATGGGAGGGAGGGGGAGGGGAACATGAGCTGACGCCAATGATTCAAGTAGAAAGAAAATGTTTTGAAAATGATGATGGCAACATAAGTACAAATGTGCTTGACACAATGAATGTATGTATGGATTGTGATGACCTGTATGAGCCCCTACTAAATGATTTTTTAAAATAGAAGATTTCAATAAGTTACTTCAGTTTATTTCATAATTAGAATAAAATTGTTTTAAGAAATCTTAATGTGAACAAAACAAAAATTGTAAGCAGTTACTTACTTTGAAAAAGTATTTTCTGTGTTATTTCTTACTTGTCTCATGAACTCTACAATCTTCTTTGAATTGAGGGTTAAAGACTCACCGTTTCGGTACCACTGAATCTCTGGCTGGA
This sequence comes from Echinops telfairi, assembly GCF_000313985.2. NCBI lineage: Eukaryota > Metazoa > Chordata > Mammalia > Afrosoricida > Tenrecidae > Echinops > Echinops telfairi. The sequence goes on along the minus strand of NW_022111300.1, from coordinate 3,053,313 downwards.
AATGTTTAATTTCAGGAGTGATGACTACACGGCAACCGAGACTCATGGTCTCGCCTTCTCTCCCAAAGGACACATCAAACTTGTCATCAAAGTGGATCTCAAACTTGGAGGCATAACCATGAGGAGTAACAGCAACTGGGAACAACAAAAACAAGCCATTTATTTCTTCTCATCAAAGAGAGACAGAGAATTTTCATAAGTATAGTCACTAAGTGGTCTCAACAAAGACGGATCAAATCATTCATATAGCACAAAATGAGACTTAAACAAGAGGTACTGAGCCCATAAGCATATATAATTTGAAGAGAAATTATTCCTTCAGTGGTCAGATAAGCTGTGTTTATTTTTATTATAATGAATAGAATTTGAAAGGCCAAGTTGAATGTCTTAATTAAAATGTAAATCAATACCACATTTCACGTAGACTTAAATTGTTAGCTGCAAAATATGCACTTTTTTAACTTTACATTCTGAGTCAATTTAAACTCTTACATTCTTGTGAGAAAATAGTCATAGTAGCTCACATGTAAAAACAGAGGATTCCAGTAAGTTACTTCAGTTTACTTCATGATTAGAATAAAATTGTTTTAAGAAATGTTAATGGGAATAAGACAACAATTGTACGTATTGTTACTTACTTTGTAAAAGTATTTTCTGCATTATTTCTTACTTATAAATTGAATTAAAGTCTGTTTCATGAACTCTCCCAGGTTCTCTACCTGCCTCCCGACCCTACCCCCCACCTCCCACCCCCACCCCCACCAAGTAAGTTAAGTAATGCCTGTTTATAGAGAGGCTATTATATGCCACACACTTGGCGTTTGATTGTTATCTAATCCTTGTGACAACGTCCTAGGATAAACCAAAAAGCCTACTACCATGGACCCTATTCTGACTGATGACGCCCCCTGTGAGACACACAAACAGCTCTGCCGGCCCGGGGCTGTAAGTCCTTACCCAAGCAGACAGCTTCCTTCTGTCTCAGGGGGCAGCTGCTGGGACCTTTTGGCTACAGCTCAATGCCCACAGATATTATGTTTAAATGGGAATATGGAAGTTCACAAATGTAATATACTTCTAATGCCAAAGCTGCACAGGACAAAACAAACCCAGTGCCATCAAATCCACGCCAATGCAGAGCATCTGTAAATGAGTTTCAAAAGTACCATGTGTGACACTGATATGCTAACCTACTTCAAAACCGAGGGCTCACTCACACTTTGTCTCTCTTCCTAAGAACTCTGGATATTAATTCAAAAATGTAAATGAACATTTATTGAGTTCAATTTGTGGGAAATACTGATCCAGATTTTTAATATCGATTCAATTGGTTCAATTAGGCCACACAACCACCCTGTCAGATAAACGCTATTATTATCTCTAGTTTATCAACGAGAAAGCTATAGTAGAGAGAGGCTAAATAACTACCCACAGAGCCACGATTCAGACTGGCAGGCTGTTTCCAAAGCCTGTCCTTGCAACCAACACTGTCTTTGACTTTTATCTTCCCAGGCGGACCAACCAGCCTGAACTAACCAACGCGGAATCACGTCTATTTAGAGCGCAGCCCCCCCCCCCCCTTGCCCTGCTTCTGTGTAGTGTTTCACTGAAACCACACAGAGAAGAGCCTTCAGGAGATCTTGTGCAGAATCGGGGATCTGGACTGGTTCCACATCTGCCTTGAGAAATAGAAATGAAGGTGACTAGGAAGATCACTAGTGATCTTGAAGTTAGAGACTTGCCTGGCCATTCAAGAAGAACTCACAGAAGATGAGCCTAACTATTGGGTTCTTTCTCTATCTGAGGTTGATCTTGGCATACTGAAGTGGCTTTGGGTTCAGCAGGAATCCCAGGCAACTTGAACAGCCAGGAGACAAAGCCCCACTGCCTTATTACTTTCTCACTCTGACCGGAGAAAATGGTTTAGAACAGAGTGTTACAAACTGTCGCTGAGGGGCCAAACCTGAACAGCTTTCCAGCTTATGTACCATGAGGAATTTGAATTCTTTTTTTTTTAAAAAGGCGGTTCTATTAAGATATAATTTACATAAGACTCACCATCTAAATGTAGGCTCACCATCTACAATTAAATAAATGTTAGCACAATTGGAAATAAGTGCAACCATCATTACAGTCAATTTCAGAACATTTTAGTTACCTCATAAGAAAACTCCATACCGTCTAGCCTTCCCTGCCTCCTACTCCAAGCAACTGCTTCCTCCTTCTATGGAGTTCCCTATTCTGGATATTTCATATCTAGAGAATCATACATGTGGTCTGCTGACATTGTTTGGTAAGCGTTAAGACTGCTAACTGTAAGGCCAGCAGTTCAAATCCACCAGCTACTCCTTGGGGAAGAGGTGAGACTGTCTGCTCTGATGAAGATTTACAAAGGCTTGGAAGCCCTATGAAGGGTCATTATGAGTCAGAATCCACTTGCTTGGATACTTGAATCCTTTTTTAAAATCTATTTTTGTACATGCTTGCGTTTTAAGGGGTCTCTACATATTCTAGATACAAATCCCGTTTCAGATATGTGACTCAGAAACGCCTTCTCCCATTCTGTGTGGGGTCTTCCACTCTCTCAGCGGTGTCCTTCGAAACACAATGCTTTTAATGATGCTCGATTTGTCTGTATTTTACAATTTGCTGTCATTTCTAAGAAACCATTGCCAGCAATCAGCATGAAAAGATTGAGAATGCTGACACATTGTGAAAAATATAGCCAATGTCAGAGAAAAATATGAAATTAGTCAATGAGCACCTAATTTGCCAGGCAAACTTTCACCAAAATCATGATAAAAAGGAAGTCATTACCTAGTACATGGTCATTAAGATGTATGGCTACCTTTTCACCTAAGAGTTTGATGTAAGATTTTCCTATCTTACATATAGATGCTTAAACCATTTGTAATTTACTTTGTAATAGGTAATATGAGATAGACGTCCAGCTTTGTCTTTTAGTTTAGTTTTGTTTTGCCGGTGGCTGTCAACAATGTCTTGAGAAGACTATTCTTTTGCCCATTGAATAATCTTGGCATACTGGCAAAACAAACAAACAAACAAAAACAACCTCAACATAGATATATGCACTTATATTTGCACCCTCAATTCTATTCCATTGATACATGTGTATGTGCTCTATAAGCCAGTATTACATTATCTTGATTACTGAAATTACAACTCTTTACAGGAGTAGAAAGTCTCATCTATCTCCCATGGAGTGGCTGCTGGTTTCAAACTGTTTTCCTTGCGGTTAGTAGCCCACTGCGTAACCATTATGCCCCTCTAGAGAAAACAGGGTGAGGAATTTAAGAAACTTTTCAGCAAAAAAACAACAACAAACAGTAGCAGGTTTTAAAAATGGAAGTGCAAGTTCTCCAACTTTTCTCTCTCCCTCTCTCTCTTTCAAGATTGCTTTGGCTATTTGGGTTAATTTGTATCTCTGTGTCTTCATCAATAATTTTCAAAGCTAGCATTTTTCTTTTAATTCTGGAAAACTAAGATGTTCAGATTGGATTATATTTCTCAGTCTGGCCATTGTAATTGTCTAGTTATTTGAACATGATAAAGATTTTTACTTGTATTACTTCCCATGAAATGAAGTTCTGACATTAGATGAAATACTCGAAGTTCATAAATTACTATTTTGAAAGGAATTTTTAAGTGTATTATTTAGCTTATGAGCAACCACCTAAGGTTGGTTTCTCTCTTCTCTCTCTGTTCTAGGGAAAGAAGAGTGATGGAAATAGACAGACAGACAGAAACGCCAGTCTCCATGACCCTGAGCTCAGAAGAACGAGATAGTGCCCCGCAATCACAACCAGCTACTCTGAAAGAAGAATATTAGGAAATCTTGGACAGAGCAGGAGAAAAATGCAGAACAAAACTTAAAACCATAGAAGAGAGCAGACCTCCTGATTAGCTAGAAACTGGTGGAACCCACTTTGTGACCCTTACCCTTTAGATCCTGGAACTGAATTTATCTCTCTGACAGAATAATCAACCATTTAAGAGCAGCATTTTTAAAGGAATTCAGCTCTTCTCTTCTTATCCATTGTTGCTCCACTTGGACCTTGTTAACAGCTTTATTAGTGTCAGACTATATAAGAGAGATTGGCCTCCCTCTTCATCCATGGGGTTTTCTGGTATGTAAAGTCAGGTGAGGAAAAAGATAACACATTCAAGATTCTCTCTCTCTCTGAAGAAATCTCTTGAAATTATTCTTGGATGATGAGGGAGGGCAATGAATGTACAAATGCGCTTTGCACAATTGATGTATGTATGGGTTGTGATAAGAGTTGTATGAGCCCCTAATAAAAATGATTTAAATAAATAAATAAATAAATACACACAAAAAAAGAAAAAAAAAAAGAGCAGCATTTACTCAAGGGCAAGTTTAGAGGGTTAGGAAATAGGAGGAAGGAAAACAAGAAATATATGGAAGAAGTGGGATAAGTAATGGTACACTGAAGGGATTGCAATGGATCCATTGACACAATGGATACATAGAAACAATTAACTGTAAAACATGATCTGCTCTGTGAACTGTCCCCTAATTCATAATGAAAATTTGAAAAACTTATTATTTAACCCTCTATTATTTAATTCTTGAGCCAACTTTATTCATCTAAAATTGTACTTCATAGATTGCTGCAGTCAATTATTAATTTATTATTAAACACCTACTCTGTGTTAGGTATTGGAATTTAGAAGTAAAATTTCAGCCAGTGAGAGAGACAGGCATGTAACAGTGAATTATGTCCCTTCTGGTCGATGTCTAATAGAGATGGCCTGGCTTCCCAAGCCACCTCTAGCTCTGGCTGGTGGGGTGTGGGGACTGGGTCAGACATGTACTTCTTGAGAAGGTAAAGCTGACTTGGATATTGAAAAAGAGGAAGAATGCTTTAATATAGGTCAGGCATATGTGCATTTGTGGTTTAAATCACTCTGCCTTTGTATAATGATTGTTCTTGGCTTCATATAGAAAGCTTTGAAAGCATTTGCTACTACAGCTAGGATTTTTATAAAACCAGAACAAAGCACCTAAACTTAGGACAATAGCAAACAGAAACTAAAAACTAAAACTAATCACAGCTACCTATTACAGGAATACATATTAGCATACATAAAGTGTGTGATACATATATTATGCACTTATATACTAGTTTATTCCACTACATTTTAAATCAAGATTTTAGCAAACAGAGTTAAACTTACAGCTGAGGGGCAGGGTGGAAGCCCCAGCATGGAAGCAAGTCTCATCAAACTCTCCTTTATATCCTAAAAAAGGAAAAGAAAACAGAAACGCATATGAAGAGCTGAATGGTTTATTATTTTGGGAGTAATTTTTTATTAAATGCACTTTGAATAAAACAAGTCCAGCAAACGTACTCTTGACGACAACGGAAGCATATGCTGACAGCTCCCCTTTGACGTTCATTGCGGAGGCCCGGTACTGAGCTGTGTCTTCGAAATCACATCTGAAAGAACGCCATGTTAAAGCATGGTCATCACAGGGCATGCCTCTTACGTAACAGATGGACTGCCAAGGGACGCTCTGCTAGCATGGTACTCAAAACTGGATCCATGGGGCTCTTGACAAAACTACTGCCTCTGATCGAGGTCACTAGGGGATTTTCAATTCCGACACATGCATGTGACACCTGGCAATGATGAAGGATGACTGAAGAAGAATTGGAGCCTTTGAATGATGGTGAAGAATGTGAAGTATACGATGGGCTGTCAGAAAAAGGAACAAATCTGTGTTGGAGGAAGATTAGCCAGAATGCTCCGTAGAAGCCAGGGTGGCAAGACTACATCTCCCATCCTCTGAGTGCATCTCCAGGGGCGCTCAGCTCCTGGAGAAGGATGTCAATGAAATGGATGAACACTGTGGGTGCAACCACGGGCCCCACCACAGGGATGACTGTGATGCTGACACAGGACAGTGTGTCACGATGAACTAGAACTGACTCGATGGTACCCAACACTAAGTTGTATTGGGAGCAGAAAGCTATCCAGGGGCATTAGGGGGAGGCTGGCCTTCTAGCCATCCAACTTTCAGCAATAGGTCTCATTTGCGGGCAACAAAGATGAGTCAGCTCTCTTCTTGGAGACCTTCACAGCCTCCCTGACTCCAGAGCCAAATCTAGGTTGACCTAATACATTGTTCTAGACTCAAAGTATCACTAAGTTATACTTTAGACCTCACTTCTACTAAGGCTCTGGCCACTCTTGGCATTTCGGTTCACAGCACCACACAAGTAGTGCCATTTGGAAGTGCATCTAAGTTCTGGTACAGGAATCAAAAGGTCTCTAATGACAGAATTAGGGAGAACATGATCTCACGCACAGATGAACAGGCTAATATTTCAAAGAGTCTTTTGACATTTGTCCTCACCAACTCCCGTGTCTGCCATCCATTCTTGGGACTGAATTTCATTAGTACAAACTTAGGCCTTTTTTGATATTTTAAGGACATCAATAGAACTCCTGCTGGGTAAATACTGTCACCCTTTTCTTATCTCAGGAGATACTGAGCAGCAGACATTGATGTGACCAGGTTGGGTCCGTGCCTGTTGAACATCACAGGTCCCCAGGTTTTATCTGAAGCCAGTACTACTTGTGTCCACTCCTCTGATCTGAGGAAAATGCTATAAATCCCTTGAGATGGGAATTAGGCAAATTTTATTTTGACATCTCAGTATTTCATTGCTTTTATCTGAACTTAAAATGGTGGGAGCCTCTTAGTCCACATAACTGGGAGGTTTAGATTTCAAAGCCATTTTCAGACACAGGAATAGATTTGAGGACTTTGAAATGTTGATGTGGGACCAACTTTCAAAATTTGTTTTGAATTCTGCTTTACCCTAATGTAACCCACTGTTGACCTTGTCCCACAGGAACCAATACATAGTGCACGGTCAGTTTCCTGTTGTTCCTGGGGAGCTGGATGGAAAAGGGAGATCTCTAACTCCAGTGCATATTTCAGTGCACGCCACCCAATCTCCATGTCATTCAGTTATTCACTCCACCCAATCTCCATGTCATTCAGTTATTCACTCCACCCAATCTCCATGTCATTCAGTTATTCAC